>NC_056746.1:891381652-891549152 GCF_019279795.1 Protopterus annectens
CCAGGATCCAAAATCGTCCTCTCCCTGAGGTGTGGATTGTTTGCCAGAAAAAAAAACACAATTTGCAGTAGCCAAACCCAGTGAATGGCTGTGTAGGCTTTAAGCATTTTTCTACAATACTTCCCAAAGCATTCAAAACTTCAGGCCCTATAGCACTTAAGGGCAGTGAAGCTGCAGCTTCTGGTGTAAGGTTCTGACCTACTTGGATATCTTCCACAGGTATTTTCTCTGTTGCTGAGGTAGTGCACTTCGTAGGGATTACCACACGGACTGCACTCTCACCTGAAATTTGTCAACTTGAAGGTATGTGCTCATACACTAAAGGACTTTTCCATTCTAATAAGGCCAATGTGCTCTGCTCAGTAGGGTCCACAGTGCTGTCCAACAATCCATGCCCCACAACTAGCAAGGATCCTGTGACTTGATGTACTTGCATATCAGTCCATGTGACCCCTGGCAACACCAGAACTAAGCAATGCACTGACTGAGCATTGTGCTGTTTGCACCACTTAGCGTCTACTTCTGGGTTCATGTTTCTGCTGGATTTGCTTTCCACACATACAGGGGAATAGGGTGGAGTCCAAGGCAGTACAGGAAATCCCAGGCGAGCCCCCAAATGTAGCGCACCCACAGGTGTAGCTGAAGAGATATGGGTTCCTTCCTACCTGACTCTGATGACACCCCTATTAGGCCCAACACACCAAGGTGTCAAGAGGGACAGATTTTATTCTAGGTGACACATCTAGTTTAAAAAGGCAGTAGCACAGCCATAAACAAATTATTTCAACAGTGCACCAGTTAGCAATAAGGCAAGGTGAGAATATGCATGCAATGAAAACATACATTCACCCTCTTCCCCAGATCTCAACAGAAGAAGGTCTTGACATTCAAACATGCACAAAGAAGGTAATATCAATGAGCAGCAAAGCTTTATAATGCAGCAATACAAACACGGGAAAAATGCAATGTCATTAAGCAATAAGAGAGTCATATTACAACAATACAGATAGATATGAGAAAATGCAATGTCATTGAGCAGCAAAATTCTTGACGGCAGCAGTACTAACAGGAGCAAAATGCAATGTCATTGAACAATGAGGATGTATAATGCAAGAATACAAATATGAGAAAATGCAATGTCATTGAACAGTAAAGATTATTTAAGGCAGCAGTACTAACATGGCAACATGCATTATCATTGAACAATAAAGATTTATAGTGCCACAATACAAATATGAAAGAATGCAATGTCATTCAGCAGTACTAACACCCTCTACCCCCTTGATCAATTCTAAACAGACCTACTATGAAACACTCTATTATACCTTGTTCACTGCCCAGTGACTACTTACAGTCTTGTTGCCGGCGTGATGGGGCCCAAGTTGGAGCTCAATTGGATCCCAGTTATTTGTAATCCACAAAGGATTAAAGGGGGGGACCACAATCTTATAAAAATATAAAATGACAGCCAGAGCCTATCACCACTCCATCGAGAATATCCTAGTGACCAGGCACCGTGGTTCCTCTGATGAGAAAAGCAGAAAATCACATACCAGAATTCTGGTAATCATCTATGGCTTCTCGGTACTAGGCCCAAGGGAACTCCTTTCCTTGCTAAATCATAGCAGGCGTGGAACTACTGGTTTCAAACTTCTCTCATGATTCCACAAAATACAATATTCAGGATTTCAGCAAGAGCCAGACACAATCTGCTACTTCACTTCCCTGTCCCAAAACACTAGAAAAGAAAATTCAGTCATGCTGCAAGGCCCTTTTGCCCTTAAGCTATGTGTTTCAGTCTTCCCTCCTTCAGCTAGTCTTCCAGAATCCTCTTTCACTTTCAAAATTGCTTTTACATTCCTGAAAAGGAGCTCCACCTTGTGGTATAATGGAAAACTACAGTCTATTACTTCTACATGAAATACAGTGGGAGCTACACTTCTTTATGGTGCCCCTATCTTAACTAACTTACAAAATTCTACACTAAGCAAGTTGGAACAGTGCTACAACAAAGTTGCAACGTTTGCCACAAACTCTAAATATCACACACACCATTGTAAATCACTCCTAGAATTAAACTGGCTTGAACTGCCCAACCAACTTGCCTTTATTCAGCTATCCACCTTGTACAATTTTATTTTCAAGCTTCCTGCCTGGTTGCACCAGCCAATCTAGTCACACCTCACACACCAAATCGATTCCTACGATCAGAAGACAAAAATCTCTTAGCTACCTCAAAACCCACAAGAAAACCTGGTCACTCTCTGTATTCGTACTCTGTCTCTATACTTTGGAATTCACTACCTCTAGCTACCAGGTCTATGCCTAGCCTAACCTATTTCAAAGCATTTTTAAAAAAATCATCTCAAAAATACATGGGTCTGCTCCTGCATAAAGCCTGCCTAATGCTCAGGTCTTCTTCTTCTGTCACATTTCAATCCCTCACAGACTGCAAGATCCTAAGGCTCTTCTAACTCCTTCTCTGCTTATATACCATATCCTTAACTACTGCTCAGGCTGCAGTCCTACATTACTACAGTCAATGTCACACACTGCACTACCTACGTGCTACTTTTTTGGACACTGTCTACATCATGTATGGTGGGAGTGACTATTATATGTAATGTTTCAACTGTACAGAATTTGTCTAGATGTGTATTAATATATTGCAACATCTTGTAGCTGTTTTTTCTTTCAACTTATTTTTTGTATAGTATTTCTAATGTAATTTTTACTGTATTGGATTATACTGTATTCGTATTGTACTGTATGTGGAGCTTTTCTCCCCAGGCCTCTGCTGAAAACAGGTTCTGTAGACCCAGTCAGACCACCCCGGTAAACAAATGTCAAATAAATAAATAAATAAATAAATAAATAAATAAAATAATAATTGGGTATTTTGGATCATTAGGATTTGTGGGATATATAAACGGTGCTGATTTGTAGTTTGTTATTCATTGAAGGCGAATTGCAGAGGTACTGGATGTGATGTGAGGATTAAATGCAGCACTAACAACTGTTTCAGTCTATTGTGGTGTGTTTTTTATCTTTACAGTTTCCTGGTTGATGTTACTGTTTTGTCTGTTTATGAATTCCTACCTCCCATCCTTTGTCACTGACAATGCAGTGTGTGGCCAAAAGACTCTCCAGTCCTCATCTTTTGTCACTGCTGTCATTGCTTGTGGTTCTCAGATTGCCAGCCCCCAAACTTTGTTACTGATGACAAAGGTGTGTATGGCTGCCAGATCCCTAGATCCTGTCTGTCTGTTGCTGATGTGCATGCCTCAGATCCCTGCATCCATTCTTTGTTAACACTGGCACAACTGTATGTTTCATGAGATCCCCAGCTCCTACCCCTGTCATTACACAGAGTGGCCCCAGTCCCAAAATTACTGTGCTCTATTAATGATGACACTTCCATGTCTGTATGACTTCAGATCTCTAACTGCATCTTTTGTGAGTTTTGGCACTGCTGTATATAGCCATCAGATCCTCTGCCACATTTACGGTTCATACTGCCACCAATGTACGTGCGTGTCTGTTGCTTGATCCCCTGCCCCAACTTTTCTCAGTGGTGGCACTTCTGCATGTGGCCTCAGCTCTCCAGCCCCATCCTCTGACATTGATGACATTGATGTGTGTAGCTCTCAGATCTTCAGCATCAACTGTTTGCCACTATTGACACTGCTCTGTCTACCTTTAGATCATGAACTCATGTTATTTTTCAGTGTTGCACTGCTGTCTGTGGCCAGTGCTATCAATGCTGTGTGGTCCTCAGACTTGTAGTCTCTTATCCTTTTTCAGTGGTGACACTTCTGAGTGTGAGCTGAAATCCAAAGTTGCATCCATCGTCAGTACTGGCAGTGCTGTATATGGCCCTCAGATCCTCTACTCCCATTCTTTGTTAATGTTGGAACTGCCATCTGCAAAGTCAGACAATCTGATGCATCCTATTGTTTGTGACCTCAGTCCCCCAGCTCCATCCCTGGTCAATAATGATACCTATGTGTGTAGCCCCAGGTCTTCAACTCCATCCTTTGATAATGACAGCACTGCTATTTGTGTTTCTCAGATCCTTAGCCTCTATTATTTGTCAGAGCTGGGGCTATTGTGTGTTCTAAAGACCCTGTCATCATCCTTTGTCAATGCTGATAATTCTGTATGTTACCTTCACAACCACAGGCCTCCTCCATTTTGAATTATGACTGATGCCTGTGGTATTCAAACTCCATGCCCCCATCTTTTGTCAAGGATTATACATGTGTGTGCGTGTTTCCAGATCCCCAATCCCCATCCATTGCCAGTGCTGGAACTGCTATGTGTGCCTTCATGCCCACTGTCTCATCATCTGTCAATGTCAGTACTGCTGTATGCTCTCAGATCCCCATACTCATCCTATGTCAATGATGATATTGCTGTGTGTACCCCCCGGTCTATATCAGATTGTTGAATGCTGACAACTTTGAAGTTGAACTTGAAAGTCCAAAGTCTAAAAACGTTGACTGTCAAAAAAACCCCACTCAAAACCCAAAACAAACAAAAAAAAAATGCGTAAGGCCCCCTGCACCCCCCACACCCCCTGCTACTTAAATATACCAACTCTGAGATTACACTACAGTGCAGTAAAGGGAAATCTTCCCTTCCCGCACTCTATGGCGATCTCCATTATACATTTCGATATTTTTACACTTCGAACTTTCAAGTTTGAAGTTTAGTGCTTCGAACTTGTCAGCATTCGACATTATGATATAGACCTGCACCCTTAGGTCACTAGACTCCATCTTCTCTAAGTCATGGCACTGCCATTTGTACCTTCAGGCCCCCTGTCGCAATCCTCTACCAATAATGATGCTACTGTTTGTGGACTTCTGACTCCCAGCTCATTATGTCAGTGATGACACTGTGCATGTGTCCTCAGATTCTTTCACTGCTGGAATTGCTGAGAGTGCCATTAGGACATATGTCCTGTACATTGCCAGCAATTACACAGTTGTGTGTTGCCTTCAGCCTCCAGTCCCATGCTTTGTCATTACTGAAACTACTGTGTGTGTCATCTGACCTCAGCCCGCATCCTTTGTCTGTGGTGTCACAATCAGTCCATCAGTTCTCATCCTTTGTGACTGATGACACTGCTGTGTGTGGCCCTCAGATCCCCTGCTACCATTATCTGTCAATACTGGCACTGCTGTATGTGCTCCCAGAACACAAGCCATCATCCATTGTTAGTGCTGGCCCTGCCATGTGTGTCCTACTAACCTGAGTTGCCATCAACTATAAGTGAAATTGTAGAATGTGATCCTGAAATATAATAGGAAATATATGTGTTGTTTTGCTGAATGCAGGACACTTGAAAATGATCTTGCTGTTCTGTACATGTAACACTATGTGGTGTTATGCAGACAGTGGGAGACAGACAGGAAAACTCATTGGTGGAGTGGTAAATTACAGCAAAAGTCTATGGTAGTAAGCTGAATGTGCAATACATAACAAGGAATCTATTTGGCAGAGTACTAAATGTTTATTTCACAAGAGGGAAGTTCCAAGGCTTTGGTATGCTTAATGTAAGACATGCAGTAAGGAACCACCATGGTGATGTGTTGGATATGTGACACATGAATAGTGGTGTGATGATTGTATCACACATTAGAGCCAGCCTTCTTGGTGGTTTGGATATGTGACACATGAATAGTGGTGTGATGACTGTATCACACATTACAGCCAGCCTTCATGGTGGTGCAGGATATGTGACACATGAATACTGGTATCATGATTGTATCACACATTACAGCCAGCCTTCACGGTGGTGTTGGATATGTGACACATGAATAGTGGTGTGATGATTGTATCACACATTACAGCCAGCCTTCATGGTGGTCTGCTGAATGTGTCACAAGGAACTTCTATGCTGGTGGGCTGAATATGGGACATGGAACCTGCATGGTAGTGTTTTTGCCGATTGTGTGATAAGTGACAAGGAACCTCCAAGCTGGTAAGCTGTGCGCATGACAAATGACTAGGAACCTCATTGGTGGTTTGAGATTTGACAAGTCTCAAGGAATGTCCATGGTGAACTCCTAAATTTCGGGCACATAATATGGAACTTGTTTGGTGGTATGCAGATTATGTTGCCTGTAACAGATTATGTCCATGGTGATGTGCTGTACATGTGAGATCACATGGAACAGGTGTGATGGGGTGTTGAATGTGTGAGACATGACAGAAACCCCATGGTGGTATGCTGTGCGACATATTACAGGATCTTTCATGATACTGTGCTGAATGTGTAACACATCACACTGAATGTTCATGGTAGTGCACTTAATATGCGAAACAAAACAGGGAAATTGTGATGGTTTGCTGAATCTGTGACACATGACAGGAAATAGTATGGTGGTGTGCTGCCTGGGTTACACATTCAGAGAACCTGCATGGTAGTGTGCTGAATGTGTGATACATGACAGGGAACCTATGTGTTTGCATGTTGAGTGCAAGACACATGAAAGGGAGAATATATGGTGGCATGCTGAATGTATAGCCCTTAACAAAGAACTTGTCCAGTGGGATGAATGTATGGTGCATGGCAGAGTATGTGACACTTGAGAGGTAACCTGCACAGTGATGTCCTGAATGTGTGACATGTGACAAAGAACTTGCAAGGTGGTGTTTCGAATATATGAAACATGCCACAGGGCTTGCAAGGTGGTGTGCTACATGAGTGCACATGACAGGAAACATGCATGGCGGTCTGCTGAATTTATAACTAGTGACAGGGGACTGACTGTGCAATACATTTCAGGCCATATGTATGATGGACGGCTGAATGTCTGACATATGACATGGAACCTTTACGTTGATGTACTAAGAGTGTATGTGATAACAGACAGGGAAGATGGTAGTGTGCTATATGAGAGACACACATTAACAACCATGAATGGTGGTGTTTTGAGAGTATTTGAAGTAACAAGATACCTGCACATTGGTGGTCTGAATGAAAGACATGAGCGATTGAAGCTGTATGGAAAGTTGCCGAACGTGCATGATACATGACAGGGACCTGTATGAAGGTGATACAAATGTATGACATTTGACAGGATATCTGCCTTTTTTAATCAAGTCTTCTGGGTTCCTAATACCATGACAGGAATGGGCCCCATTACTAAGTCAAAGTACGATTAAAGTTTATGAGCATTGCTTCAATCTTTGTACACGAAAAAGAAGAAACACCACCAGGGTAAGGTACCTCCAAGCAAAAAAGCAGTCCAAATAGAAAAAAGAGAATGGCAGGTACTCCACAACAATTGAAGCAAACCTCTGAATGTATGAAAAATCAAACTCTTTATTGCACAAAGTAAGCGCTTTCGCGTCTGCTAGAATGCTTCTTCAGACTTAAAAGTACAAAAATACTCCAATCCCATTTAAATACTGCATCACTTCCAAAAAGAACCAATAAAAACCAGTAGAAATACACTGTTAAAACACTTAAAGTCACAGTACTCATATAGAATATTATTCTAATATACAGCATATGATAGACTTCTCTATGTAAATAACATATAACAGACGTATCTATATAAAAATACTACTAAGAAAATTTAATGCATAGAAGCCTTACTTAAAATATATATACATACTAATAATATATATATATATATATATATATATATATATATATATATATAAACTTAAAATGTATATACTATGACTTGTGTATTTTCATTTTTCAAAGTTCAAGACACAGCACACAAAGATGAAACCATACTAAAAAACATATATAATGTAATAAATAATATACAATATATATATACCTATTTGAAAATCACAAAATTAATGCTTTAAAGCTCAATCCAATAGGAATGGTTTCAATGACATCCTATCATTCAAACCATGTCCTCTGTCCGCTTGTAGCCTGACTATCCATTTCCCTTCTTCCTTCTCTGTATAATTGCTTATATTACCTAACCTCTCTGTGGGATATATAGATTCTAAAACTAAAAACTTAAAACTATGTGTCGTATCATTCTGAATAATGTGTTTAGCTATCGCATTTCCTTCATTTTCTCTGCTAATGGCATAAATGTGTTCTCTTATCCTTTCTCTGAGTGTCCTATTCGTCTTCCCTACATAAAAACTACTACATTTCTGGCAAACAGCCAGATAGACCACATTCCTGGATTTACAATTAGTATAGTGATTGAATTCATATTTAATATGTGTATCGGGATGTTCAAAATAATTCTTATTAGCTATAAAACTGCATTGGTTGCAATTATGACATGAGAAGGTTCCTTTCCTCAAGGAATGGAGTCCCTTCCTAGTATCATTCTCATAACACAAAATCCTTTTTAGTGATTTAGTATTCCTATAACTAAAATTTGCACGTGTTCTGACTATCTCCTTGATATGTTCATCCAATAACAATGTACCCCAGTTCTTCTTAATTATCTCTGTCACTGTATTATTATTATTTGTATAAGGAATAATTAACCTTTAACCTTTTTATCTTCGAAGTATTAATAACTCTTTGTTCTGTATGTGTCTGGCTACCTCTCCTGATATAAGGTCGTCCTGATCTATCACGTTCAACTTCTTGCAATGCATTAAGATCAGTTGAATGATATCCTCTTTCTATAAAATCCTTCTGTATGTCATTAATAGCTTCCTGATATGTCGCCTCTTCACTAACCAAGCGAGAGAGTCTTAATGCTTGTTTTTTTACAACATTCCTGTGTATGTGTGTTGGATGCATGCTGTTCCGATGTAGAAGGGCATTCCTTCTACAAGGTTTCCTATAAATCTCAGTAATAATCAAACCATTATCTTTTCTGAGTAATACGTCCAAAAACTCAATCACATGTTGGGACATTTTACCTGTCAATGTAAGGAAAGTGTCGTCCCATTAATATGGGAGATGAACTCATCTAATGTAGTGGGATCACCTCCCCATACAAGGAAGACATCGTCTACAAACCTTTTATAGAACTTAATGTATTGGGAAAAATATACATGATCCAAAACATAGATGTACTCCCAATATGCCAAGACCAAATTCGCATATGAATTGGCACAGGGTGTACCCATTGCTACTCCCGTAGTTTGTAGAAAATAATGCCCATTGAAAGTGAACACATTATTTTTAAGAACCAAATCCATTAACATAGTAATCCTAATAATCTGACTATTAGTCAACCCTTTCTGTATTGAATATAGTCTCAAAAATCTAGACCAATATCATTTGCTATACTGGTAAAAAGTGACGTTACATCTAGGGTAACCATAAAATCAGACTAACTCAACCTTCCAGTAGAATTATAAGGTGAAAGAGTTTCAAGAAATTGTTGGGTATCCCTAAGAATTGAGTTTGTGGACTCTACCAATGGTCTCAATTGTTTCTCTAAATAAATAGATATGGACTCGGTCAGCCAGCCTCTGCCAGAAACAATAGGTCTAAACAGTGGGTTCTCTAACATTTTATGTATCTTGGGGAGACCCCTAAATGTAGGAATCAGTGTTTTTTCAATGAGAAAGTACTTATACAAATCACCATCAATGACATTGCACATTAACATATCATATAAGTCATCATAAACATCTTTAATCAGCTTATCAAGTTGAGATATAGTTAAAGCTCTATAAGTATGTGAGTCTGATAGCATAGCATTCATGCTGGTATGATAATAATCATGGTCTAACAATACCACAGCTCCCCCTTTGTCTGCAGGTCTTATAACTATTAAATCATTGTCCTGTAATTTCTTGAGAGGTAGTTTTTCATCTCTATTTAAATTATAAAACTCAGGTTTCAAACTATGTCTACCTTGTTGAAAAGCTGTAAGTAAATCATTGGCACAAGCTCTCTCAAAGCTTTCTAATAGTGGGTGCAGGTTTGGTGTATACACTGACAGTTTCTTAAACACAAATCCTTGTCTATTATCAGCAGTATTATCCCCATATTGTAAACTCAAAGCTACATTCCTAGCAAAACATTTAACATCTATAATGAAATCGCTTACATCAACATTCTGTGATGGAATAAACGAGAGTCCCTTATTTAAAACTGTTTTTTCAGCTGGTGTTAATACATACTTGGAAAGATTAATTGTTAAGTCCTGTTTACTGGCTTCAGAGTCTTCCTCTGAAATTCATGCTGCTCGCCCGACATTTTCCGCTCTTTTCTTTGTAGTATGGGCTCCATGATTGTCGATTGGTGGGTCGAAACAGTAGCAGAAAATGGAGTGAGGAAGTGTCCTCAGATATCATCAAAAATGTTGATTCGGGTGTGTGAACCTTTCTCCTTACTGCTGGCTCCTTCTGAAACGAAGTCTGTGGAGTGATACTCTCAATGTTCACATTCGAGGACACCGCTTCTTCATGCAGTCTCTCACCACCCACGGGCGGAAGTGATGTCATCTGTGCGGAACTAGAAGGGTGCACAGAACGCTCTACTGATGTATGTGGCCCAATGTGCGGGGAAACAGTGTCTCTGGTTCGGGTGGATTCCCTTGGCCGAGAGAAGACGTTCCCCTTACAGAAATCGAGGCAGTCTCTCTCTAACTTCTTCTTTTTGGCTAGCATCAGCCTGTTGTTCCAAAGATGCTAGGGAAGTGGTTAAATCATTTAGAAACTCTTCCCTATGAGTGTCCGTTACTAAGATGCTTAGTTCATGCTCCAATTTACTAGCCTCTGCGCGGAGTTCTTTCTCTATTAAATCATACTGTTCAATCAAGAGCTCCATGTAGCCGTAGCTAGTCTCTAAATTGACTTTCTGCCATCTGGAAAGCAGCCGAGGGTATGTGGAGTCAAATGTTGGCATCTTAAAGATGTGGAGACCCCTCCGAACTATCTTAAATGAAATACAAACCTCCATGTGTTTTTTCTGCCATTGGATATTTTTAACTTTAGTTAATATATCTTCAAGTTTCCTCATTAACTGTAAAGCATTAATATTAACAGTCTCACCTTTGTGTTTCGTTGCTGTATTGGCTAATTCCAGGTATGATAACCGCAAAAGCGGACTGCCTTCTGTTACTAATAGTTGTTTAAACATGTCAGCATTCACATTAATATCAGCAGTTCCAGTTAGTTGTAAATGGGTTTCTTCTGTCACGTCCCTGGCTGTAACCAAAAGAACTCTAAATACACGAAAAAGAAGAAACACCACCAGGGTAAGGTACCTCCAAGTAAAAAAAGCAGTCCAAATAGAAAAAAGAGAATGGCAGGTACTCCACAACAATCGAAGCAAACCTCTGAATGTATGAAAAATCAAACTCTTTATTGCACAAAGTAAGCGCTTTCGTGTCTCCTAGAATGCTTCTTCAGACTTAAAAGTACAAAAATACTCCAATCCCATTTAAATACTGCATCACTTCCAAAAAGAACCAATAAAAACCAGTAGAAATACACTGTTAAAACACTTAAAGCCACAGTATTCATATAGAATATTACTCTAATATACAGCATATGATAGACTTCTCTATGTAAATAGCATATAACAGACTTCTCTATATAAAAATACTACTAAGAAAATATAATGCATAGAAGCCTTACTTAAAATATATATACATACTAATAATATATATATATATATATATATATATATATATATATATATATATATATATATATATAAATACTTAAAATGTATATACTATGACTTGTGTATTTTCATTTTTCAAAGTTCAAGACACAGCACACAAAGACGAAACCATACTGAAAAACATATAATATATAATGTAATAAATAATATACAATATTAAATATGAATTCAATCACTATACTGATTGCAAATCCAGGAATGTGGTATATCTGGCTGTTTGCCAGAAATGTAGTAGTTTTTATGTAGGGAAGACGAATAGGACACTCAGAGAAAGGATAAGAGAACACATTTATGCCATTAGCAGAGAAAATGAAGGAAATGCGATAGCTAAACACATTATTCAGAATGATACGACACATAGTTTTAAGTTTTTAGTTTTAGAATCTATATATCCCACAGAGAGGTTAGGTAATATAAGCCATTATACAGAGATAGTCAGGCTACAAGCTGACAGAGGACATGGTTTGAATGATAGGATGTCATTGAAACCATTCCTATTGGACTGAGCTTTAAAGCATTAATTTTGTGAGTTTCAAATAGGTATATATATATATATATATATATATATATATATATATATATATATATATATATTGTATATTATTTATTACATTATATATTATATGTTTTTTAGTATGGTTTTGTCTTTGTGTGCTGTGTCTTGAACTTTGAAAAATGAAAATACATGTCATAGTATATACATTTTAAGTATTTATTTATATATATATATATATATATATATATATATATATATATATATATATATATATATATATATATTATTAATATGTATATATATTTTAAGTCAGGCTTCTATGCATTATATTTTCTTAGTAGTATTTTTATATAGATAAGTCTGTTATATGCTATTTACATAGAGAAGTCTATCATATGCTTTATATTAGAGTAATATTCTATATGAGTACTGTGACTTTAAGTGTTTTAACAGTGTATTTCTACTGGTTTTTATTGGTTCTTTTTGGAAGTGATGCAGTATTTAAATGGGATTGGAGTATTTTTGTACTTTTAAGTCTGAAGAAGCGTTCTAGCAGATGCGAAAACGCTTACTTTGTGCAATAAAGAGTTTGATTTTTCATACATTCAGAGGTTTGCTTTGATTGTTGTGGAGTACCTGCCATTCTCTTTTTTCTATTGTTTCAATCTTTGATGTCAGTCAAAAATGCGCTTTGCAGCACCCGCAATGTGCCCAGTGATGATTCCTTCTGCATTTCGTACGGGGTTATATGTATTGGTAGCATATCTAAATACGATTGTAGATTCTTTTTTTATAAGACCCGTTACTCCTACTACTGTTGGAACTGTCTGGATATCTTTCTTCCACATTGATCTCATTTCTGCCTGTAAATCATGATATTTTATGACTATGTGTCTCTCTGTACACAAGACACTGTAGTCACTGGGTATGGTGATTTCAATGATCAATGCAACTTTTGTCTTCTTTTCTAGGACCACTACCTGCATGGTGATGTACTGAATGTACTGAAAGGGAGCATGGAGCTGTATTCTGATATACTACCTGTGTGATATTCATCACAAAGAATCTATATACTGATGTTATGAATTTGTGAGCTATAGTATATTTTATTGTACCAAAGGTGTAAAAATTACAGAAAACTATTAAGATGGTATGCTGGATAAATGACGTGTTAGACTGGTGCACGTTTAGTTGGTAGAAGATGGGAGGAGTATGACTAAAGACTTGAACATGAGAATAACAGACAGCCATTGCACACACATTAGCTTAAGAACAAACACTAACAGTAGTGGACTACATAGGCAGAAAACCAAGGCAAAGAAAAGAACCTAACATGATCCAGGCTAGCAAGAGGGACAGTTGTAGTAGAGATCTACTTGCACTGTGGTAATAATTAATAAAATTAAAATAGAGTTTAGAAGAATATATATATTAGGGTGTTATGAATTCATATTTAATGAATTGTGTACTATTTTGAAAATGTTTAAATGTGTAACATTTGAAATGAATTAGCATACCTTTTGAAAAAAGTGCATATATATATATATATATATATATATATATATATATATATATATATATATATATATATATATATATATATTATTTATTCATATATTCATATGTGGGTATTGCAGCTGTATTTGAATGTTAAATGTTATTATGAATGATTTTGTAGCATATAGGGACATTGGTTATATGTTTATAGGTTGAATATTACATTTTTCACAATGCTTACAGTTTGTTAAGAAGAACTGAGTATGGTGAATGTAGTTAATCACATAATGATGTAATTGTTGTAATTAGTAGAATTTAATTGATTTATTGCTGATCTTAAATGGTATATAAAGGGACATACTGTGTAGTTGAAAATGTTCCAGCAGAAGGTGAGAAGCCGAGGTACCAGAACGTTTGTAATAAAAGAACTTATGTCCTGATGGTGGATTTCCTGTCTCTTATTCGTGTGGTATAAGGAGTGCTGTAGGACACCATATAAGGACTGTGACGGCTGTACACATGAGTTCAGTGCATGCTTTATTTATCAACACACGTATATGATGCACAACTCAAGTACTGAACTACTGCAGACTACACATTAACATTATGGTCCAAGTGAAGTGTGCCTGTTCAGAAAGACCACCTTTTTAGGGTTCTGGTACTGTTGCAATAAGGTGCATCGTTGGCCAATCCACAGATGCCACAAATGAAGGTGCCACATGTAGTACAGGTGCCTCATTTTGCACAGCTAAGTTAGCGGAGGCTTTTATATTACTGTTAAATGTTTCACCTGTCTTTTATTGAGTGTAAATCCTTGAAGCTTCAGCTGGATAAAAGACTCTGGTTTAAGCTTTTAATGCAACAAAACCCAGAAAAGCAACTTTTTTTTTTTTTTGCAGGGAACAAGCCATGTGGACATATTTTTTTCACATTCCCTTAATTGTATATAGTAATTCCATGCTCATACAACCTCAGATTGAAGAAAACCCTACGAAATGTAATAACTGCTAGCATGTAGATAAGGAGGCTCTATGCACAAGAGCTGAATCTTGAAAATTCCTCTTGGCATTGTAACTATTACCTCCTTTATGTACAGGTTCAAAGTATGGCATAGTCAACTTTCCAATATAAAATTAAAGTCCCAAGGAGGAAAAGGGTCTTAATGGAGATCAGAGTTTAACTATTTCCTTTAGAAAGATCTTACATACTTTGAATGAAGTCAACCAATTTTATGGTACTTCCTGTTGAAAGTTAAATACAGCAAACAAATGAACTTTAACAGAGCCATAACTGAATCAAAGATGTGAGACAGATAATCTAGAACAGCTGAAACAGCTGCAGAGAGGTCAAGCTTTTTAGAAAAGGCACACATTGCAAATCAATGCCACTTAGCCTTGCAGATCTTCCTTTTAGTATTTTTTTAGCAGAAGCAAGGATCTGGATGACAATGGGAGGGTATGCAGAATCTTTGGCCATTAACAGAAGGAGGAAAGGTATGTTGTGAAGTTGAGGGCATAGATGTCTGGGTGAGGCCTGCTAGGCTGGTGAAAAAACAGAGTTATGGATACCTTCAGATGGACAGAATTTTTCCAGAAGATGAAGCAAGAGGGGGAATCAGACCTGCTGGGGCCAAAGCAGGATGAATCTCAGTATTACGGGGAAGGGCAGTATTATATAAAAGAGACCTGGGGTCCAGCTTTGGAATACAGTATTTTAGGGCTACTTCCTTAATGGTGGTATCAAGAAGAAGTTATTGCATTTGGCAATAGTTAGGATGCAATAAAAAGGTTGAAAAAAGGTGGGTATCATGAAAAGTTATAACATGTGGCATTTGTTAAAGATGTAAAAAAGAAAATGCTGCAGTAAGACTTTGCACATTGAAAAAAAGAGACTAGTGTTACTGTCACATTAATGAACTATTTGTGAGGTATCAGAAAACAATGGCTGAGCTTGTCTAGTAAAGAGTTGGCTTCCCCTGTGGTGCAAGCTGCAGAGAGAAAGCAATTAAATGACATGGCTTACTCCCACACCTGTTTTGCCTCTTGGCATAAGGGGACCCTATTTATTTATATTCCATGGAAAAACAACGGTGTGTATGTACGTCAACAGCACTTCATGGGAAAGAGTCTTGGAATGCTTGTAAGGTTAGAAGAGCCACACTCATATTTATGTGCAAATTGTCCATTACAGGTGATTATGAGCCCTGAGCTTTCCTCCTCACTCCAGGATGACAGACGTCGAGAAAACTTGGAAGTGGAAAGGACTGCCCAAAGAAAACCTTGGAGTTTGCAATCACCAACAAAAATGTGATTTTTACATCTTTGACATTCTGATCTGGTTAGAAAGAAGCACAAGAGACAGATTCTGTTATGTTCTCAAGGTCCTAGTAATAGCTACATGTCATGTCACAAGTGTGCATGTGGCACCAGAAAAATCATTTCTGCCATAAGACCTAAGGTTTTCAGACCAAGCCTTACTGGAAATATATCTGAAGAGAGGAAACACTGCATTCTGCAAAAGAAAAATCCTTCCCTGGAGGAGACTTACTGGACAAGCCAGAGTGTCTGGCAAGCATCCTATGGGGTCTATATCAGAAGCTCAAATTTTCAAACGTTCGAATCTCATATGGTCAACACCATATGAATGAAATTTTGAAAGCTCAAATATTTCAATGGAGATCGCCATAGGGAATATTTCCCTTTACTTCACTGTAGTGCAATCTTGGAGTTGGTATATTTAAGTAGCGGGGGGTGGGGTGAGAGGTTCAGCCCCCCCATCTGAGGGTGCAGGGGGGGCTTGCCCCCCTGCTCAGAGCATCCAGGTAGGTTTTTTTGTTTTTATTTTTATTCTGTGTTTGATGTTTTAAAACTTCGCTCATATGGTGTTGATCATATGAGCGCCGAAATTTTAAAACTTTGAGCATATAATATAGACCCCATCCTATGAACAATATAGTCCACAATGGTTCTGTTTGTACTTTAGCAGGGTTCACTGTGATACCCAAACAGTGGAATAAATGGAGAAAGCATTCTTTTGTTATCATTAGCTTCTCCAAACAAGGTGCCAGTCATCAAGGAGGGAAAACTTGTTTCCTCCAATCTCTGTTGTGCTGTAACCACTATTATATTTGGTGAACACCTTAAGGATTGAGACCAAACAGGAGAGCCCAAAGCAGAGTGTGGCTGGCTCCACCTTCAAGGATATCCTTGACTCCTTGGTAATTTTGTGTGTAGGTAAGCATCTTGGAGGCCAAGCAAGCACATCCATTCTTCTTCAATGAAGCAAGGAAGACTTGTTTGCACTAAGATCATCCAAAACATTGTTTTAGGGACAAATTCATTTATGCACCTGGGTTTAAGATTGACTTGAGGTCCTTTGCTTTCTTGGCCACCAAACATAATTTGGAATGAAAGGACTTCCCTGATGGCTCACTTTGCTAGAAGGTGTAATACCTCTTGCCTTGCCACCCTCTTTTGAAAGGATGGGACACTGGGAAATAAATAGAAGATGAGTGACCAAGAATTTGGATTTTGTAGCCACTAGAAACAATATCCCTGATGCTTTTGTCATGCATGATGGCCATCTATGCAGGCAGATGCAGGGACAGATGGCACCCCTTAGTAACTCTGAAAGGGGACAGTTAGGAAAGTCTTCAGGCTGCTGCTGCTTATGTGGTCCCCTAGAACAGGAACTATGTTAACTCTTGTTATGTCAAACATTCTGACTTTTAATGGGGTAACCACAGCCTTTTTGGTTTCTGCCAGAGAGCTAGTATCTTTGCTATTGCTGCTGTTGTTAGGCCCTAAAGCTGCTTAAGACCTTTCTGATTCCTAAATAATGGGCAGTTTCTTTCCCTGGATAAGTCAGTATCTGTTGGTAAAATTATGGTGGGGAATGCTGGCATAAACTCCTGTGGTAGAATTCTCAGAGAAAATAACTTTATGCAGGAGGAGAAAATGTTATGGCTCATATAAAATGTTTTCTACTATTAGTCATAAACAACATTATAAGCTGGTCTGCAGGGATCTTAAATGCACATTAAGAAGAGAAAGGCTGAATATAAAGTGAAGACAGATGACTCTTCAAAGGATAATCACAAAGCTATATTAGGAGTGTTAGAAGTAATGCCCAACACCACAATGAACACAATCCGAATGGTACTAGCTACCCTGATTTTGAAGCTATACCATTTTTCCTGGTTGATAAATTTAGCTTTGAAATTTCCCTTCCTCATACTCCAATGTCCCCTGACTGTTTTAACACTGCTCCTCTCATTTTCACCAAAACTAAATAATACCCCCATGAGCTTGCACAATATAGTAAGCTGCCTTATTGCTAGTACCAAGTATGTTTTTGCTAAATTCCTCCTCAAGCTTTTGAATTTTAGCCTCTCCACAGAGTATATGCCTAAGCTCTGGATAACAGCAGTTTTGGTGTCTCTTCATATGGATGGCATTGCAAGCGACCCTGGAAATTATGGTCCCATTAGCCTCACTATTAATAACTGTAAAAGAAGATCATACTCAGGGTAATTTATAGCAAAACTGGCAACATACAAACACTCAGTCCTAGTCAGTATGGCTTGGTGAAGGGTAGGCCTTGCTTAACTTATTTGGATGACTTTTTTATTTTATTTCTCTCTGTTGTCTGCCAAACATCAGCCCTTCCTTCCTTGAGAGATGTCATAACAGCAAATATCAGGGTTTTGAGGACTAGCATGAGTGGCACAGAATGCTAAGCCCAAATTCCCCCAATCTGCTGGTCACTGCTGTCATGCAAACTTTGCCTATAGTGAGACAATTATAGCTGACCGGGACCATCACTTGCCTTCTTCCAGGGTGGGCAGCTAGCATAAGCCATTCCCTCCCATTATTTCCTGACTGGCTTTTCCAGCACCAGAACGATTTACTGAACTAATTTGGTTGACATTTTCGACTCTGTGACTGATGCCACTGATGGGGGTCATTCTGTCCATACTGCTTATCTTGACCTTGCTAAGGCATACAATAAGAATATCCAAGCAGGCAACATCAATAAATCTTCCTCCCTCCATCCAAGCTTACGAGTAACATCCAATTCCTACAGCAACCCTGCCATCCACTGAGTTTACTAGATAAGTAGGGAACAGAACTAGATTGCAAGGCTTTTTTTCAGTTATCACACACTTACTGCATACACACCTACAGACAATTTAGATTCACCAGTCCTCCTACTACACATCTTTGGGAGGACAGAGGAAAGCAATGTAACCAGAGAAAACCCATGTGAACTCAGGGAGGACATACAGACTACATGGAGGGCATTCCATCCAGTAAGTGAACATGAGAACCTCTATCTGTGAGGCAACGATACTACTCCATTGCCACTGTGCTGCCCCACAGACAAACTTACAAGATTAAATAAGAACCGCTATATTAATCAATGGATTGCTAATTGGCTTGCTGATCCTATACAGAATGAGTGCTGCTGATATCTTCTGATCTAATAGATTAGTCAGTATCAGAACCCCTCAGTGATCTATGCTAGGCCCTCTTCTCCTGTCATCTACTTATTTTTTCTGAAGATAGATGCGCACAGTTTGCGGCTGACTAAGTTTGAAGATGGCTGTAAACTGTCCGTCTTACTAATTCCCCCCACAGACTGTTATATTCTCCAAGAAGAGAAAAACCTGTACAGCACTTGGTGCTCTACTCATGGCCTTAGATTTAATGCAAAAAAAATAAAAATGTTGTACAGTTGCATTTGGGAAAGAAGGCCTTTCTCACTGACTATCAAATAAATGGAACCCCACTTATGACCAATATAATCCTTAAAGATATAAGTACTTTGTTTAACAATGATCTTTCCTTTGATCTCAAGTATCAGTTACAGTAAGGAAATCTTTTTTCATTACCCAGTAAGGTAGCTGCCCAGCCAAAGAGGTCTTAATGCCCTATTTTACTTCCTTATTATTTACTTTTTTTTGTTTGTTTGTTGACTGGCAATGGGATCTTTTACATCCTCCTTAACTACAACCTACTCAGGCAGGTAGGACCTTGTCTAATGTTTCATCTGAAGGATGGCACGCTAAGAAGTGCAGCACCTTCTATGGGCTGTAATAGAATATGAATCTAATCAACTAGTGTGGGAATAGAATTCAAAGGCTTCTGATCTTCCAGCACAAAATGTAAGTGTTAAACCACTGACACTGGCAGCCAATCAGTAATGTTCTGATGTGTATGCTTCTTACAAGATACACATCCTATCTTGAAAAAACTCAGAGAGTTTTCTAACCAAAAGAATAAAATGGGTAGGCTCACCTAGCTATCTAGATGGATTAAAATGTCTTTCACTTTTTTTTCATCTCATACAGACTCCTGTACGGAGATCTTTGTATTGCCTTTCAAGCTATGAAAGGTCCTGTTATATTAAATCTTCTCCACCTCAGAAATACTAGTAATGTTAAAAAAATACTTCAAAACTCAACTTACACAGTAACATGAACAGGACTTCTTGGAGGGATAAGTTCATTAGCTAAAGGATTTCCTATCTGTGGATCAATTGCATGTTAAATGGCATAACACTTTAGCCTTCTATAAGTTCACATAATGGGTGGATTCATATAAATTTACAGCAGGAATTAGCAGTATGACCCTTAACTGCTTGCCTACTACCAACCTATGAATGAATAAAATTTCAGAATTGTACATCTGTTAAACTTAATTATTTTTATGAAAACTCCTTAACTTTGTAATAAAAGTTGTCAGTAGTAATAATTCTATGAAATTTCTCAGGCATACTGCAGATTTCTAAGACCATCATTAAGAGAAAAGATATGGCTTGTTTATTTTTATCTATTTTTGTCAGTGTTTCTTTCTTGGCTACAATGCAAGCTGTAGTAACAATGACAAAATAAGTCTGCATTTAAAGACAGTCACACAGACAGATATAGCACTAATTATGCTGCATAAGTATTAAGGTAATGTTTTGGCTGGCTGAAAAACTATTGGTTCAAAGATGATGTGACAAGTCCTGTTGCTCCAAGAACATAATTTGCAAGACAGAGCAGAAGTTTTTGATGGAGACAGTGACTGAAACTTGGGTAAAAAGCATTTTTCTTTAAGCTGGGGTAGTCACAGCTTGTTACTTAAAGAACAACTATGGGGGTAAAAAAAAAAATATATATATATATATATATATATATATATATATATATTAACTTTTCCTTACGTTTGGCTCATTGCAAACCTCTATGTATTTATTGTGTGTGTGTGTGTGTGTGTGTGTGTGTGTGTGTGTGTGTGTGTGTGTGTGTGATGTATTCTTGGCTGACTTTTTGTGTTTTTATGGTACATATTTCAGTAAGGTCTGAATTCTGAATATAATGACCATCATTTTTTACACCCTATCTTTGACTTAAGTCAAAAGAACTCCATGTAGACAAAGAAATAATTGTTTTAATAAGAAGCAGTATAAAAAAAAAACTTTACATTATTGAGATAAGTCATATGTCCCCTAGTCAAACATCATGAATACACATTGTCCTTATAAATAGTCAAAAATGAGTTCTTTGTCTTACTTTACAAAAACTAATCTGAAACATTCCTGAACACTAGCACCCCTCTTGAGGTACTGTTAGTCCCCTTACCAACTGAATATCTAGTGTGTACTGAAATGCTTTCTCACTACGCAGTTTTTGTTAACTTTAAGCGTTGCTGTAGCAACTAAGTCCTTTAAGTATATTCTTTACTTACCCTGTCAGTGAAAGTTTGTCTTTGTGCTGAGGCCAGTGGAACCATTTGATGAATGCAAAGGCATGAGTGGGCACAAAATGGCTAAAAAATAGAAAAGTGCACTTTAGCGCAGAAGCAGTCTTACATGCAGACACAATTCTGTTGTGGATAAGTGAGCTGCAAATTTTCATATTACTACATTCAGCTATGGAGAATTACAATGAGAATAAACACCTCACAGACTTTGATTTGAACCTGTAAGCCAACATTCATTTTGGAAGTTGATTTTCAAAAACTCCCTTAAAATGTGTTAAAACTATACATTAAATTACATGGTTTCTGAATTCCATCAGAGGTATAGAGTAGTTCAGGCCTAGCTGCAATATCATGTTTGTGCACCTTGCAATTTAGAAGAAATGCTCCTACTAACAGATGACAGTGATGGAGCACACCGAGATTAGATGCTAAAAGAAGGCAAATTGGTTCAGTGCATTCAAATAAAATGCTCTTATTAACAGATGACACAGTTGTACAGTATGCTCAAATAAGATACATACGCCACCAGTTGAAATGATGGTACTTGTATGCACAGATGGCATGCTTATGCCAACCAACATTCCTACATTACCCATACCACAGATGGTGAGCTGCTGACCATGGTTGATAAAGTAGCTCTTGTGCCTTGTGCCAGTAGATGAAATAATGCTACAGTATTTACATTGTGCATGTTGAAGTATAAATCTGGTGCAGGGAAAGCTAAATTGCCTTTTGCAAAGCACAAGGATTTTCCAAGGTAGTCTAATATGCGGTAAGATTCAGACAATTGCCAGCTATGTAAATTGCCCACAGTTTGGATACAAGATAGATGACTGTTGCTGAGGTGACAGATGCACAATTCAGAAAGAGAACGCCTTGTTTTGCCAGTTGGCACACGATGAATTACATCCAAAAAAGATACATACAGCCCACAGCAGCATTACTGTGTAGCAACAAATTCGATGAACCACTGTAAGAAATGATATGGTACATACCTACACAGGACTGTGGGTACCCCTGGGAGGGGGTCAACAGCACAGCAGAGTGTAAATCATTATAGCTAGAGCTTATTATTAGCAGTAGTGCTGTAAGCATAAGCACGCAGCACTGTAGTTTGTGTACACATTTAGTAGACAGAGTAATAAGTCCTTAGAGAAGACATATATATATATATATATATATATATATATATATGGATTCCTATTACAAGAATGAAAGTTCACAACTTCGAACTTGTAATAGGAAGCCTCACTTATGCAAAAGTTCACTTTAACGAAAGTGAACTTCCACGAAAGTGCACTTCACCGAAAGTACCGCAGCACAGTGGAGGACATCAAAAAACAAGCTATGTCCACCAGTATGGTGCGATACTCATGGACCTTAGTGTAGGGCATGGGTTAGGGTAAGGGGATAGTTAGTAAAGCTATCCCCTTACCCTAACCTATGCCCTAACCCTAAGGTTCGTGACTATCGCACCATAGTGGAGGACATTGCTATGTCCTTCAGTGTGCTACAATCGTCATGGACCTTAGGGTTAGGGCACGGGTCATGGTAAGGGGATAGCTCTATGGCCTATCCCCTTACTATGACCCGTGCCCTAACCGTAAGGTCAGTGAGTACTGCACGGAAGCTCAGTACAACGCCCGTTCGTTGTACTCAACTTCGCGTAAGTGCACTTTCGCTGCAGTGTGCATTCCATACACTATTTCAAAGTAGTGAACCTTCGATCTAGTGTATGGAATCCATATATATATATATATATATATATATATATATATATATATATATATATATATATATATATATATATATATATTCATATACACACACACACACACACACTCATTTATATATATAAATACATATAGATATAGATGGATAAATATATGTGTATGTAGTGTATAAATCTATGTATCTATATATACATATAGCTAGATATACATACACACATATATATATATATATATATATATATATATATATATATATATATATACATATATATGTGTGTGTGTATGTAGTGTGTGTGTGTGTGTGTGTGTGTGTGTGTGTGTGTGTATATATATATATATATATATATATATATAGTATATGTATATATATATATATATATATATATATATATATATATATATATATATGGGTTCCATACACTAGATCGAATTTTCACTAATTTGAAATAGTGCATGGAATGCTCACTGCAGCGAAAGTGCACTTAATCAAAAGTGCACTTAAGCAAAGTTCAGTACAATGAACGGGTGTTGTACTGAACTTCCGTGCAGTACTCACTGACCTTAGGGTTAGGGTACGGGTCATAGTAAGGGGATAGCTATCCCCTTACCATGACCCGTGCCCTAACCGTAAGGTCCGTGACGACTGCAGCACAGTGAAGGACATAGCAATGTCCTCCACTATGGTGTGATAGTCACGAACCTTAGGGTTAGGGCATGAGTTAGGGTAAGGGGATAGCTTTATTAACTATCCCCTTTCCCTAACCCGTGTCCTAACCCTAAGGTCCATGACTATCGCACCATAGTGAAGGACATAGCTTGTTTTTTATGTCCTCCACTGTGCTGCGGTGTTTTCGGTGAAGAGCACTTATGCAAAAGTTCACTTTCGTTAAAGTGAACTTTCGCAGAAGTGAGGCTTCCTATTACAAGTTCAAAGTAGTGAACTTTCGTTCTTGTAATAGGAATCCATATATTTATATCTTCTTCTTCTTCTTTCGGCTGCTCCCGTTAGGGGTCGCCACAGCAGATCAACTGTTTCGATTTCTTCCTGTACTCTGCATCTTGCTCTGTCACACCAACCACCTGCATGTCCTCTCTCACCACATCCATAAACCTTATCTTAGGCCTTCCTCTTTTCCTGTTACCTGGCAGCTTCATCCTTAGCATCTTTTTCCCAATATACTCTGCATCCCTCCTCAGCACATGTCCAAACCAACGTAATCTTGCCTCTCTGGCTTTGTCTCCAAACCTTCCAACCTGGGCTGACCCTCTAATATACTTATTCCTAATCCTGTCCATCCTCGTCACACCCAGTCCAATCTTAACATCTTCAACTCTGCCATGTCAAGCTCTGACTCCTGCCTTTTTGTCAATGCCACTGTTTCCAACCCGTATAACATAGCTGGTCTCACTACCCATTTGTAGACCTTCCCTTTCACTCTTACTGGTACTCGTCTGTCACAAATCACTCCTGACACTCTTCTCCACCCACTCCATCCTGCCTGTACTCTCTTCTTCACCTCTCTTCCACACTCACCATTACTCTGAACTGTTGATCCCAAGTACTTAAACTCATTCACCTTCACCACCTCTACTCCCTGCATCCTCACCATTCCTCTGTCCTCCCTCTCATTCACACACATATATTCTGTCTTAGTCCTGCTGACCTTCATTCCTCTTCTCTCTAGAGCATATCTCCACCTCTCCAGGGTCTTCTCCACCTGTTCCCTACTCTCACTACAGATCACAATGTCATCTGCAAACATCATAGTCCACGGGGACTCCTGTCTGATCTCGTCTGTCAACCTGTCCATCACCATTGCAAATAAGAAGGGGCTCAGAGCTGATCCTTGATGTAATCCCACCTCCACCTTAAACACATCTGTCACTCCCACCGCAGACCTCACTGCTGTCACACTACCCTCGTACATATCCTGTACCACTCTTACATACATCTCTGACACTCCTGACTTCCTCATACAATACCACAACTCCTCTCTAGGCATCCTGTCATATGCTTTCTCTAAATCCACAAAGACACAATGCAACTCATTCTGACCTTCTCTGTACTTCTCCATCAACACTCTCAGAGCAAACATTGCATCTGTAGTGCTCTTTCCTGGCATGAACCCATACTGCTGATCAATAATCATCACCTCCCTTCTTAACCTAGCTTCCACTACTCTTTCCCATAACTTCATGCTGTGACTGATCAGTTTAATCCCTCTGTAGTTACTACAGCTCTGCACATCACCCTTATTCTTAAAAATCGGTATCAAAACACTTTTCCTCCATTCCTCAGGCATCCTCTCACTTTCCAAGATTTCATTAAACAATTTAGTTAAAAACTCCACTGCCATTTCACCTAAACACATCCATGCTTCCACAGGTATGTCATCTGGACCAACAGCCTTTCCATTCTTCATCCTCTTCATAGCTATCCTTACTTCCTCCTTGCTAATCCACTGCACTTCATGATTCACTATCCGCACATCATCCAACCTTCTCTCCCTCTCATTCTCTTCATTCATCAACCCCTCAGAGTACTCTTTCCATCTGCTCAACACACTCTCCTCGCTTGTGTGTACGTTTCCCTCATTATCCTTTATCACCCTTACCTGCTGCACATCTTTACTAGCTCGGTCCCTCTGTCTAGCCAATTGGTACAGGTCCTTTTCTCCCTCCTTAGTGTCCAACCTTTTATACAACTCTTCATACGTCTTATCCTTAGCCTTCGCCACCTCTCTCTTTGCTATGCACCTCATCTCCTTATACTCTTGTCTGCTTTCTTCATCTCTTTGACAATCCCACTTCTTCTTCGCCAACCTCTTTCTCTGTATCCCCTCCTGTACTTCTTCATTCCACCACCAGGTCTCCTTGTCCTCCTTCCTCTTTCCAGATGTCACACCAAGCACCCTTCTAGCCATCTCTCTTACTAGCTCTGCTGTAGTTACCCAGCTATTCGGTAACTCTTCACTGCCACCCAGTGCCTGTCTTAACTCTTCCCTGAACATCACCTCACAATTACTCTTTTACAATTTCCACCATTTGATCCTTGGTGCTGCCCTCACACTCATCCTCCTCTTCTTGATCACCAATGTCATCCTACAAACCACCATCCTATGCTGCCTAACTACACTTTCCCCTGCCACCACTTTACAGTCTCCAATCTCCTTCAGATTGGCCCTTCTACATAAGATATAATCCACCTGTGTGCATCTTCCTCCACTCTTGTATGTCACCCTATGCTCCTCCCTCTTGTTAAAATACGTATTCATCACAGCCATGTCCATCCTTTTTGCAAAATCCACTACCATCTGACCTTCTGCATTCCTTTGCTTAACACCATACCTACACATCACTTCCTCATCCCCTCTGTTCCCTTCACCAACATGCCCATTGAAATCTGCTCCAATCACCATTCTCTCATCCTTGGGTACAGTCATGACCACTTCATCCAACTCATTCCAAAATTTTTCTTTCTCATCCATCGCACACCCAACTTGTGGACCATATGCACTAACAACATTCATCATTGCACCATCAATTTCCAGCTTCATAAACATCACTCTATCCGACACTCTTTTCACCTCCAAAACACTCTTAGCATACTGTTCCTTCAGGATAATCCCTATGCCATTTCTCCTCCCATCCACACCATGATAAAACAATTTGAAACCACCTCTGATACACCTAGCCTTGCTCTCCTTCCATCTGGTCTCTTGCACACACAATATACCAACTGTCCTTCAGTTCATCATATCAGCTAGCTCCCCCCTTATACTAGTCATACTGCCAACATTCAAATTTCCGACCCTCACTGTCACAGTCCTAGTCTTTACCTGCCTTCGGGCATGTCTTCTACCTCTTCTCCTCCTTCGTCCAACAGTAGCCCAATTTCCGCCAGCACCCTGTTGAACAACAGTACTGGTGGCGGCCGTTGTTAACCCAGGCCTCGATCAATCCGGTATGAATTTCTGTACAGTTTTCTGCATGTATGATGTGGCAAAATTTTATGCCGGATGCCCTTCCTGACGCAATCCTCCCCATTTATCTGGGCTTGGGACCGGCATAAAGTAATGCACTGGCTTGTGCATCCCCAGTGGCTGGGTATATAGTATGGCTCAGTGGAGTTGGAAGAACTGCCATTCAATGATATGGCCTACAGATGGAGCAAGATAACCCTAATGATCCTACAAAAAGAAAATGGAAGCTAGAAGTAAAAAAGTAATCTCCGTGGTATCCCCGAAGTCTCAAAACAACCCACTAAAGTGTAGTGGGTACAAAAACAAAACAGTGTAAGAAACTTCTCTGTGTGGAAGATTTTCAGTCCATATATTTCTAGTTAATCACTGTATATTAATCAGATCAGACAATAGTAGTAGTAGAAGTAGCGAACTTAAACTCGTCTTAAGTCAAAACAAACCAAAACAAAAAATAATAATAGAAAATATATAATTGTACAGCATACAACCTAGACCATATGAGAAAAGCACTAAAAGATGTGAAACTAATTGTACATTTTGTATATTTATACAGCAAGGTGATATTTTTTATTGTCCTTATTTAAAGAAAATCATTAAAACCAGTGCAGGGGGTGACTGCAACACTACAAAAGTAATTTACAGGGCACAGTGCAATGAATGTGATGCATTCTATGTGGGCAAGACTGTAAATAAACTCAAGCGTAGGATTTCATGTCATCTGTCAGAAATCCACTCTGGATGTAAAAATAATGCACTAGCCAAACACCTTTCTCTTCATAAAAGACACACAGGTTTTAAGTTCCAGATCCTGGATCGCATAGACATGGATGAGCTTGAAGAAGACATCCTGAATATTCTGGAGAAACATGAACTCATGTGGCAATTAAAGCTGAACTCTTTTAGGAAGCCTGGACTAAACTACTACTGTTCAATTAAAAGTGCACTGGAAGTTAGAAAATTGCCACATTGTTTACATGACTAATTGTATTTTATTTTATTTTATTCTACCAGTTGGTTTTAAATACCATTTTAAATCAGTTGTAATTTAAGTGTATATTTTGTTTCCATCATCATACCTACATTTTTTCTTATTTTTATTTTTTTTCTGGTTCTTTTTTCCACTTTATTCAAAATGATGTGTAATAAAAATACTAACTAATTATACAATTATATATATATATTTTTATACATTGTTTTTAGGGTTCTTGTACACAGACCTGAAGAAGTCTAGAAGGACGAAAGCGATCTTTGTTAACAATACATTATGAAAATAGAAATTGATTTTTACATGCAAAATGTATATGTATGTATTTATATATATTTTTTGATTGCCAAATAAACTAAGGTTGATATATTTCCAGCCATGTAGTATAATGTCTTGGATAAAATCACAGACTTAATAATCTATTATTATTATTTTTTATTTTACATTTGTTGACCGGGCTAGTCTAACTGGGTATATGTCCATTTTCAGTAGAGGCCCGGGGAGAAAAGCTCCAGGGAAAAAACATACAATTTAATACAGAATAACATAAAAACAGTTTTATACAGCAATAATTATACCATAAAGGCAGTTGTATACAGCAATGATTTTAGCATAACATGCTAGCTAAAGAAATTTGTTAAAAGAATATAAAAAATTAGAAGCATTCAAAGGTTTATATATATATATATATATATATTTTGTTTTTTATTATAAGCTACTCCTACTGGAAACAAGTCTTAAAAGGGTATACTAGTAACAATTTATTTCTATGTGAGAGAAAAGGATATAGAAGTATTTTAAGAAGGTTGTAATAGAAGAAAGGTAAAAGATCAGAGTCAAGAAAATGTTAGTCAGGGTTAGAACAGGAGCATAACCAGTGGTTATTGAAGTAGAGCTTTAGATTTCTTTTAAAAAGTGGGAGAGAGGTCAGAGATGTAAGGTCAGGTGGTAATTGATTCCATACTTTTCTGACAGAGTAAGAGAACAAACCTGCTAAGTTTTTAGAAAAAATAATAAAAATAAAATAATAAAAAATAATAAAAAATAATAAATAATGTCTTGGATAAAATCACAGACTTAATAATCTACTTAATAATCTGGTTAAATAAGAGGTACCACATCATTACAAATTTTACTTAAAGTACATAAGGGTTACATATTATTATGACAGCTACTAAGCAGGGCAGGACCAGCTTGAATGTCACACTGATGGGGGAAGGGATGTGAATTTAACATGTGTACCAATAACACTTTGTTTTACAGCACAATAAACCACTCCCATGCCTGATAAAAAGTATATACATATATATATATATATATATATATATATATATATATATATATATATTTAGAAAGCTTGTGAGGAAATTATTGCACTATTTTTGTTTTACTTGGATCGCTTGTCTGTGTACTTAATAAAGGATTTTCGACTGGAAACAGACTGCCTGCCTTGCTTGGATTACATTCGAATACTTAGTAATGCTGTATAATTATATATTTTCTATTATTATTTTTTGTTTTGGTTTGTTTTGACTTAAGACGAGTTTAAGTTCGCTACTTCTACTACTTTTGTCTGATCTGATTAATATACAGTGATTAACTAGAAATATATGGACTGAAAATCTTCCACACAGAGAAGAAGCTGAAAGTAACGGACATGTTTACCTGTTATAGAAGAGGGATTACAGCGGGATGAAGATGAGGGTCTGGACAAGAATAGCTAAGGAAGGAAGCAAAGCCAGACACACAGGCAAGCAAAGCCTCAACTTTCAGTAAGAATTAAACTGAGGAGAACCTTGAGTTATTGAAGTTTAATTAACATTTAAATACTATCATTTAAGTTTGAGAATTACTATTTGAAAACATCTCAATGAATTATCAAAGTTGTATATTGCACTGACAAGCATATTTTGGCAAAGACAGGATTATAAATATATATTTATGTATTCATAGAATTGTAATATATGTCTTATGGCGTAACCTGAAAGAAAGATATTAGAAAATGCATGCTATTTGAATGAAGTTTCCCGATTTGTGTGCTTTTTTTTTTCTTTTTGCTCCCTGTAGGACCTTACCTCATTTATCTATTCCCAAATGTCCAATTAATTTTGTGTGGATAGGAGATGGGCATATTTGGAGTAGGCTAGAGCCCTACAGAATACTTGTTCTTACCTGGGAATCCAAATTGGCCTTCCATTCCCTAGTGACAGTTGGGTGTTACACAATGGTCCAGATTGTAGGTCCTATGGAGCAGCCTACTCCTCTCCCTTTAGTAGCTCTTCAGTGTCCGACTATGACTGTGTACTGAGGGGAAGAGTGCCTTTGTACACTGGTTTCTCCTCAGCTTATGACTATAAGTGCACTCAGTCAGAGTGGGCTCAGTAAGCTTGGACCACAGTGGATGTAACACTTACTGCTCCTCCAAAGCATCACCTCTGGGAGAGACAAAATAGCCTCTGTCCCACCAAGAGGGGCAAGCCTGCAACACCAACTAACTTATAGGCATCTGCATAGCTAATTAAACGTAGATTGCCTGTGCTGTATTTCGGGGATTATCTGTCTACACTATGAAGCTGACTTTCCCTAATGTGTGTTTTGAGGGAGGGGGTTTCAAGACATGTCAAAAAAAAAAAAAATATATATATATATATATATATATATATGTGTGTGTATGTATACACATAGCTAGCTAGATATGTACACATTTATCTATCAAGAATACACACACACGCACACACACACACACACACACACACACACACACACACACATATATATATATATATATATATATAGAGAGAGAGAGAGAGAGAAGTGAAATAAAAATAGAGAAATATATATATATCCAGTGTCTGCAACCCATACACACACAGGAGTCTACTTAAAATGATTGAACAACCTAAACTTCGACATTCATAATATCGACAAAAAATTAAAACCACAAATGTCGACAAACTACTACACATGGTCCAAGTAATAACCTTGGCAAATGCAAAATTAGTTAATATGTAGCTATGTGGTTTTGGAATTGACACCAAAACCAGTTAATATGTTGACACATATTAAACCAAAAAAGCGAGAACATTAAATTGTAAGACCAGTTTTTCAGTAAGTGCAAAGAACAACTGAACTGACAAGAGGTCCAAATTTCAATTGTTTTTACGTAACTTCAAGTGGTTTCAATGAACTCAACATTTCAGTGGGATGTTTAATGTGGTATAGTATCTGAAGCTGAGGAAGGTAGGTGAGCTATTGCTAGCTGGTGAAATCCCTATTAAAATGTCAGCAGTCGAAATGCTGAGTGCCGACAAACCAAAGAAAAGTCCGAAAACACAGAAAAGCAAATCATGAAAATCTCTCTTCCTTTTAAACTTATTTTTTTGGGAGGGTAAGCCCCACCCTCACCCCCAAACTTATATATACCAGTTCCAAGACTGCCATACCTCTGAGAAAAGGGAATATTCAGAGAAATGGCATCTTGGCCTTAGTTTATGTATGTCTGATCTTTTAGCCATTCAGTCTCCGTATTTTGGGACTCGATCTTGCAGATCCTGACACTTCAAATGGTTATAGGTCTAAAAAGAGGGTTTTTAGTTTTAGCAATGTTCAGGCAGACTAGAATCTGATGGCTAGTGTTGGACCTGGTTAAAATAGGTATGAAATACTAAATTCTCATTCAGTGAGAATGGAGGCTGTACAGAAATTTGTAGAGTAACATGAGTACTGAATAATTTTGTCTGATCCATGTGAGGTAACGTACTGTTAATTAAGATATAAGAGGAGAGGAATGATTACTGATCTCTGAAAGACTCCTAGTGGAATTGGGTGACAAGATGAAACAGAAGCGTTCCACTGTACTGCTTGACGTCTGACTTCAAGGTAGCCAGAGAATCAGTAATACACTGATGAGAAAAGTCACTGAAGAAGGGTAGAGTGGTTAGTGGTATCAAAGGCTGTCAGTAAGTCAAAGAATAGTGCTCCTCTGGTATTATCTGAGTTGAAAGTACCAAAAACAAATATCAAAACTGGAGAAGTGAAGACCACAGCATGTATATCCAAACAATTTTATTTAAACTGATGATAAAACAAGTAAGTGCTTTCACATCGACCAGATGCTTCCTCAGACTTCACTTCTCCAGTTTTGATATTTGTTTTTGGTACTTTTTGCTTTGGAGAGGGTGAAGTCTATCTGCAGTGGCTGCATTTTTTCTATTGATTACCTGAGTTGAACCTGGTACACAAGTACTGTGTAAAGTTAAGGAGAGTAGATTCAGTACTGCAAGATGGCCTGAAGTCATGAAAACTTGTGGAAAGGAGGTTATGTTCAATTAAATGCTGAAAGCATTCTGTGTATACACGCTTCTCTAGAATCTTCATGGGGGGGGTGAATAGCTTCAAGGTTTCAATTATTACGCCTATGAAAATGGCCTTCAAGAAGCTTGACTGCTAAAACCTCATGTTGCTATTTTCCACTTCTCATAAACATATCAAGTATATCTTTGAAGAATACTACTTATTAATGAAAGGGAATCTCATTTCATAATACGTAATATACCTGTAAAACATTTTCTGCTATTGATATTTCATTTTAATATTAGATTCCCTAATTTGGTGTTAGCTTCCTCAGTAGTGTGTTGCAGGCATATGCTTTTATGTAGAATCAGATCAGATACTGGCTTACAGACCAGGCAGTGGTCATCTCTTAATAACCTAAAATAACCAGAATGTAAAGGCAACTCCTGAAACCTTTCTGAACCTCAACAAGGCCACTTCTTATCCTTTAGGGGTTGTTGGTTCATGTAATGGTTAAGGTGTTTACCTCACAATCACAGAATACAGGGTGCGATTCTCACCTTTGAAAGGGAAATTGGTTAGGCTTAAGTTCATAGTTCATACTATGAACTTTGAACTATGAACAGGGTGCAATTCTCACCTTTGAAAGGGAAATTGGTTAGGCTTAAAATGGCTCACAAGGGCAGCTAGCTTAGTATTTACCTATGAAGTTTTCTAACTCTGTTCTTTCTTTTAATAAAGATTCACTCTATCATTTGAAAATCTTTCTCATTCTTGTTTGAAAATGCAGCACTGTATTCAGTAATGGATGAGATCAGTGAGATATGAAGTGGTACAATGATCTCTATGGAGGAGCTAAATATGCTTCCTGTGATTAGAATGACTGCAGAGTATGTGTTTCTGGCTTTGGTAGATACACACTGATCAAGTTTATGTAAATCTTTAAAGGTGGTGAATTTTTTTTTCAATCTGATCATTTATTTTGTAGTCATAGGTTCACAGGTTCATAGGTCAGTACTACACTAAAATTTCTTGTAGGTCATTTTAAGCCTAGCCAGTTAACTGATTTGGGAATTGAACCCTGCACCTTTTGTTTGTAAGGTCATCACCTTAACTATTATGGCAAACCTCAACCCACAACCTCTCATAATTTATGTCCTTTTGACAACATGCACAGTGCTAGATTTAAAGAAATTAAAGATAAGGTCATCACTACTACACCAGGTGTATATTTCTTTGTAGACAACCTTGGCGTAATCTGGCATCTTTCCCTGAAGTAATTATTTTGCCCAGTTTGTGATCACCAACATATTTAGCTTGAGTCCTTTATATCTGAGGGCAGGAACAATGAGGTAGAAGTGCCCTGGCTCTGTGACATAGAGGAATAAATCCCTAACTACGACCTATACAACTCAATAGCAGTTCAGCTCTTGTAAGAGCTGGGGGGGGGGATAGTGGCTGACACCTAGACATTGTACATACCTTCAAAGCTGCAGGTGCTCAAATCAGCCATCATAGGTGGGTTTAGGGCTTAAAGAAAAAATGCTACTCTATTGCCTTTGCCAAAAATGAAAGAGGCCATTGTGAGGACAAGTGCCATATATTTCCCCAGTCTGGGGACAAATAAGGTCCATCCTGAAATATAGATGTCCCAGATAGCCTCAGTCCACTGTGACTACAGACCCTTAACCGTACCTCACAACTGTCCAGATTTTCGCAGAATGTCCACATTTTTGCCTCTTATTTTTAGTCTGTTCCTCATAAAATGTGTGTTTTTCAGGCAAATCAATGAGGATTGAAGTCATTAAATAATACTAAATAATGACAGACATTTGAGTTTCAGATTTCATATCCTTCTGGAAATATGCAATAATGTAAATTCTGTCATTCTAGCAACTTTCTAAGTTCATAGGACAATATTTAAAATCTGTCACTATTTTTGGGCCTTTGTCCCCCCCATTTTTTCTGACTTTGTCCAGATTTTGTGTGCTGAGAGTTTGAGAGGATGCCCTTAACCCACTCCAGTGAAGACACTCTTCCCTTGATGTCAGGTAGAGGAAAGATAACTCTTCCATGGCTGTTTGGATGATGTACCACTGCAGCTGACTTTTACTTAATGCTTCCTGCATCATAGAATGAATTGGTTCAAGACCTATTGAGGTGGATGTATAGTTGGTAAACATGGACAGAAACATGACTTAGGGAAAAAGAGAAAGAATTTGTTGAAGGTACAGAAATGTTCATGGTATTTCTTGCTTTCATTGGTGCCTAGTTTGTAGAGATCCAATAACATATACCAGATTCGTTAAATGGGTCAAAAGTACAAAATTTATAACCTACTCTTAGGTTGTGTAATCTTAGAGTTGGCGTTCTGCATAGGGGTGTGGGAGACTTTTCCCACTATAATAACAGTTCTTGTCTTTTGAATACTCTGTCTGTCTCAAACCATTAGGCCTTGAGACTGTGGACTGATGAAATGTGCCAAAATCGGCGCCTGCTTTTGACAATGGTAATAACTAAGGCAGATTCTCAGACTACTGGTACAAACACATGTCATGGCAATACTTTATTTATTTACTTATTATTATTAGCATTTGATTACCTGGAAAGTTCAACTTGGCAAAGTCCCTTTCCAGAGGAGGCCGGGAAGAAAATTCCACATTACTTACTTTTTCACAGAAAACTAGCAAAAGGTAACAAAATATACTACATAACGGGGAGCTATATAGTTTAACAATTGTTCACCATATTAAGTCAAACACATTTAAAGTCACATTGAAATTTTACTAAGTACAGTAACTGTGATAGAGAAAGAATGGAACAATGTTCTTGAAAAAGTGGACTTGACAGAGCTTCTTAAAAAGTTTAATAAATCTTTAAGTATATGAGAAGAGAGAACTTTTCAATCTTAATAAAAGGGGCTGTTTCTGTAGACACATTTCAGATGACTATGGCAGTCCTTAAAATTAAATTAATGAAAGAGGAAAATATTTTGCAGAAGTGTAAACTTAAAAAAATCTCAAAGGATTTGAATGACTATAGTAACAATCATTCACTGTTTGACAAAAGAGGGAACAAAATAGAACAAGCCAATCAGGAAGGAGAACAAGACCAGGAAGTTATTTTTAGAACTTCCCTGACTTCCAGTCAGTCTTTTTGGAATGGTGCAGCATACAGAGTGCTGAATCCAGTAACACAGAGACAAGCAAACAAGGACTGGGATAGGAGAAATTACTGAAGGGGAGATAGAAGAGTAACTAGATTCCATCCCAGCAAGAGGCTCCAAACATGTAACAGACCCTGAACAAGAAGTGGAATGTAGGGGGAAGTCACATTCAACAGTGTACCAGCACTGGATACAGAGCTCAAGGGTGCTTTACAGAAAAAAAAAGACATCTCAAAGGTGTGTGATGAAACAATTAACTGCTTCTAACTTTAATATTTATGATTTGTCATCCACACAGCTCACATCTGACAACATTTTGCTACTCAATAAGAGTTTTGGTTTTGCACCTACTAAGAGGGCATCCATCATCCTGACAGCTCATAGACTGAATACAAGGAAACTGAGTTCAGCTGTGGTTTTGATTTATGCATATAATATAAACGACACGCCACTGGAAAATGTTAATAATTACTTATTAAAACCTAGTACTTTTATTGTACCTGTTAATAGTGTCATTGTAGCATTTGAAAAATCTTGAAAAAATGACATCAGAAAAGTATTAATGTAACTGTATAATAACAGACTGTATAAATGAAGTACTAAAGAGAGGTAAGCTATGATCAACCTAATGGATGACAATTCTATAAGCATCATGAAAGATGATAAAGATAGTGCAGTTGTTTTATGGATGTCAGTAAATACAATTAAAACATGACTCTGTTATTGGGTGATTCCAATATATATATATATATATATATATATATATATATATATATATATATATATATATATATATATATATATATATATATATATATATATATATATATATATATATATATATATATATAGATATATATATACTCCGGTGGTGGTGCTGCGGTAGTGTTGTCACCTCACAGGAAGACTCTGTCCTGTTCGACTCTCAGCTACAGCATCTTCTGCATGGAGACATGCGTGAATGGATGTACCTTCGTTGAAGGTTGTGCATCAGGGCTGGCAACTCGGTACGTAAAAACCTACTGCCAATCATTAGCGGACTGGAGTTCCGCTGTGGCAACCCCTAACCGGGAAAAGCTGAAAGATACAACAAATATATATATATATATATATATATATATATATATATATATATATATATATCTATAAGTTGACAAAGATTTCATTAATGGTGGTTACAAAGATATTGAATCTTTCCTTGAGTGGGCTATTGATTCTTTGTTGTGTGATGCCAGGCTTAAAGATTTTTTAACAGTGTCCTTTCTCTAGGTTGGGCATTACATCTGCCATCCCAAAAACCTAAAAGTATGACTTTACTTCTCCACTGAGACCAACTGTCTCAAGCAGTTGTTCCAAGACTAAACCACTAGTTCTTTTTCTAGAGCTAAAATAAAAATCAGTGGTTAAATCTATATGTTCAGCTGGATTCAGCAAGATTGTATTGAGAGTCGTAGTTGACAACCGACTGGGAACAGCTGATATCTGTAGCCTTTACACTATGATTCCAACCAAACTCGATCTGCTTTGGTTTAAGGTATATTTAATGACAAACTCTAAATTCTCTGACAAGGATTTAGATTTTCTTTGTGCCTGTTTGGAATTAGTATTGAAATATAATTATTTTATTTTTGGAAAACAATTTTTACCAAGTTCAGGGATTAGCTATGAGTGTTGTTATGGTAGCCAGCTACACCAATATTATTCTTGTACAGTGAGAAGAATTGTTTGTCTATGACCTTTTTTTCCCTTACATCTGATAAAACATCTGTTTCTACAGATGAACTTGATGAACTTGTTTTTATTATGTGGTCAGGAGATTCTGAAAGATTGAACAACTTTCATGACTATTTGAGCAAAACAACACATTTTTACACTTTAGTTTCAGTTCAAGTAAGGTTACTACTATTTTTAGGTGTTATGTTAAAAAAAATGTTTACAAAACAAAGGCTCATTAGTATAGTTGCTAGGAAAGAAATAGCAAGTAAGTGTTATTTACAGTGTAGAAGCATGCATCCTCAATATCATAAAGCTTCATTCATCAAACGGCTGCATCCTCAATATCATAAAGCTTCATTCATCAAATGGCTGCATCCTCAATATCATAAAGCTTCATTCATCAAACAGCTGCATCCTCAATATCATAAAGCTTCATTCATCAAACGGCTGCATCCTCAATATCATAAAGCTTCATTCATCAAACGGCTGCATCCTCAATATCATAAAGCTTCATTCATCAAACGGCTGCATCCTCAATATCATAAACCTACATTCATCAAATGGCTGCATCCTCAATATCATAACGCTACATTCATCAAACGGCTGCATCCTCAATATCATAAAGCTACATTCATCAAATGGCTGCATCCTCGATATCATAAAGCTACATTCATCAAACGGCTGCATCCTTGATACCATACAGCTACATTCATCAAATGGCAAATTACATGAGCATGTATTTATTTATTTATATATATATACACACACACACACACACACACACACACACACACATATATATATATATATATATATATATATATATATATATATATATATATATATATATATATATTTGTTTACTGGGGCAGTGCTCTGATCAATACTGGCCATTTCAGGCTCAGCCCAGGTAAAACACAAAATATTTCACTAACAAAAAATACAAAAATGAAACATTTCACAAACAAAAAAATCAAAAATGTGTAACTTGACTACAGCTGCTTTCCTTTAAGAGTTATCACACTTGAAAGTTAGGTTTAAGGAAAGGGTACAGGCAGCTAACTTACTAAATGAAATGGCTTAGCAAGTATACATTAAACGGGTTGATACATATAAACCCTTTACTGAGGAATATGGTAACAAAACATGATTCCATCACTGCTCAAAGAGACAACAAGTTTGATTTTTCAGGTTATGCCATCAGAAAAAATAATATAATGCTTTGTTTAGGCATATCATGTTGTGCAAGAATTGAAAATGCTTCATCTTTTATGTGATAGATTGCATTGAACCACATATCACAGGTGAAGCTGATGAAAATGTATTAGATGTTAAAGCACAAACCACAAGACACACAGCTCACCTACACAGTGTGCCCCTCAACCTAAGCCCCTAAGGCAAAACAGCTTGCCCAATACACTAATCATAGGTGACTCAATAGTGAGGCACACTGATGTCCCACTCACTAGGTTGAATAAAGAGAAGGTAACAGTCAGCTGTTTATCATGTGCCAGAATCTGACACATAACACACACACTCAGGTCACTCCACAACAAGTACAAGTATAACTCTGTCATTGTACATGTGGGTGTGAATGACCTGAGATGCACCTCCCTGGACTACATGAAAAGAGACATGGTGGAGCTATTGGATTATGTGGCCCAGGCAGGTATGACCCTAGCCCTGAGCAGATCCTACCATCGCCCGGAATGATACCACAGTACAAACAGAAAATGATTGACTTCAACAACTTGCTAAGTTTCTGGTGTCATTCTAAGGTTATCCAGTATCTGTCTGCTTGAGATGACATGATTGACAGACCTCGATGTTTTGCCAGAGATGGCCTGCATCTGTCACTCCTGGGTTTCCGGATACTGGCTAAGGCTCTTGCCACCCCTATAGTGACTTTCTTAGGCAGCGTTCCAAAGACCAAATTACCACCATAACAGCTATAAATAAATGTTATCTGAGTGTCATGCTGCTTAGTATTAAAAGCCTAAATCTCAAGATGCACTCAGTCAAAGCACTCCTCAAAATGGAGAACATCGACATTTGTGCTGTAACAGAGACCTGGGTTAAAGCAGCAGAAAGCATCCCTGTACTACCAGGCTATAACTCATTCCACACCTTTCAGCCCCAGAACATGCACCGGAGCTCCAAAGACGATGGTGTCTCCATAGTCATAAAGGGTATGCACACCTCCAGACTAGTAGCCCAGCATAACGCATCTGACATACTCCAGGTACAACTAACATTGGGTAAGATGGCGATTCAAGTCGTAGCCTGTTATAGGTCACCAACCATGTCCCAAGACTCTCACTCTACATTCCTAAGCAACCTGGAAACTATTAAGATCCAACCCAACACTCTCATACTAGGTGACTTCAACTACCCCTCCATCAGCTAGGAAAACTACTCATGCACCAATGCACTGGCCCAACGCTTCTTGGAATTCACCAGTTCCAATGCCCTGGACCAGCTCATTCTTACCCCCACTAGAGGAAGCAACATCCTTGAACTGATTACTGCTAACATGGGCAACCGTTGCTCTACACGAATAGTCAATTCCTCCCTGGTTAGATTGGACCACAAACTAATCACCATGGAAATCCACATCTCAGCCACACCCCCCGCAAAGGTATCCACCATGAAAAACTTCTCCAAAGCTGACTTTGCACTTCTAAAAACAAAGGTGGCTAACTTCACGGCACCCATGCCAATGGAAAATAGATGCATGACTGCTGAATCATACACCAATGCACTGTACGAGCACGTACATAAATTCATGGAACAAGCCATACCCAACAGAACCAAGATGCTCTCCTCCAAAAAAAGGAAACCAGTCTGGTGGTCCCCTGCCATTGATAAACTCTATAACAGAAGGAAGAAACTGTTGCAGAAAAAGGTGAAGTCCCAAGACTGGAAAAAGTTCCTTATTAGCCTCAACAAAAAGTTGAGATCCCTCATCAAAACCTCCAAAGCCAGCTATGAATGCAGAATTGCGGCAGACACTAAAAACAACCACAAAGTCTTCTACAGTTATATCAAGAATCTCCATGGTAATACCCAGATTTGCTCTTTGTTATAATAAAATGAGAAGGGTGGTGGGACAGTTGTGACACTATGGATTATTTTGAGAAAATGCGTAAGATGTATGATGACAAAGTGTATGCTATACTACAGAAATTTCAGGTGAATGGTATTATTACTTACTTACTTACTTATGCCCGTCACCCTTGACAGGGTATGGGCCACCAACTACAGCTCTCCACCGAATCTTGTCCTGGGCCAACTGTTCTATTTGGTTCCATGTGTAGCCTCTAAGCTTAGCATCTGCCTCAAAGTCTCGCCTCCAGGTGTTTCGTGGGCAGCCTCTTCCTCTCTTCCCCTGAGGATTCCAGCGCAATGCCTGTCTTGTAATATTGTTTGCTGGTTTGCGAAGAGTATGCCCCATCCATCTCCACCTCCTCCTCTTAACTTCTTCCCCAATCGAAAGTTGGTTGGTCCTTTCCAAAAGGGTGGCGTTGCTAATAGTGTCTGGCCATCGAATCCGTAGAATCTTCCTGAGACAGCTATTTGTAAATGTCTGAAGTTTTTAGTGGTGGTCTTGTTTAACCCCAGGTCTCTGCCCCATACAGCAGTACTGACTTCACGTTAGAGTTAAACAGCCTTATCTTGTTGATCAAGGATAGTTCTCTTGTTTTCCAGACCCTATTTAACTGTATGAAGGCTGCTCTTGCTTTTCCTATCCTTGCCCTGACATCAGCTTCTGATCCGCCCTGCTTGTCAATTATGCTGCCAAGGTAGGTAAAGGACTGCACTTCCTCCAGTGGCTTCCCTTGCAGAGTGATAAGGTTAGTATTTGTGGAGTTTAATTTAAGGATCTTTGTCTTCAGATTGTTAATGTTAAGACCCACCTCTAGTGCTGTAACTGCCACCAAATTTGTCTTGTTTTGCATTTGCTGCTGGCTGTGAGAGATGAGGGCGAGGTCATCAGCATAGTCCAGATCTTCCAGCTGACTCCATAGGGTCCATCGGATCCCATTTTTCTGTCCTGCAGTAGATTTCTTCATAATCCAATCGATAACTAACAGGAAGAGGAATGGTGACAGTAAGCATCCTTGCCTGACCCCAGTTTTTACTTGAAAGCTTTCAGAGAGCTGCCCTCCATGTATAACCCTGCATGATAGACCATTGTATGAGTTCTTTATCAAATTTACTATTTTCATTGTTATACCATAGTGCTTCCGAAGGCTCCACAGTGTCTCTCTGTCCACGCTATCAAACGCCTTTTCAAAGTCAACAAAGTTGATATACAATGGTGAGTTCCATTCAACTGACTGTTCCACAATTATTCTGAGCGTTACAATTTGATCAATACACGATCTATTTTTGCGGAAGCCTGCCTGCTCTTCTCTCAGCTTTTTGTCAGTGATGTCCTTTATCCTTTCCAAAAGGATACGGTTGAAAACTTTTCCTGGAACTGATAGAAGATTGATGCCTCTGTAGTTGTCGCATTTGCTAAGGTCCCCTTTCTTGGGAAGCTTAATGAGATGGCTCTCTTTCCATTCTGAAGGAACAGTTTCCTCTGCCCAGATTCTTTCAAAGAGTGGATACAACATCTCCACTGATGTATTCAGGTCTGCTTTAAGGGCCTCTGCCGAGATGTTATCTGGTCCTGCCGCTTTCCCATTTTTCATTTGGATAATGGCTTTCCTGATCTCCTCCTTGCTTGGCTTTTCACAATTGATTGATAGATCTTCATTGGCTAGCTCAATAATTGGAGGGTTTAGAGGTGACGGTCTGTTTAGAAGTTCTTCAAAGTGTTCCACCCACCTTTTCAGTTGATGTTCTATACTATTGATGGTTTTCCCTTGCTTATCTTTAACAGGTCTCTCTGGCTTACTATACTTTCCTGAAAGTCGCTTGGTGATATCATACAACATTTTTGTGTTACCACTGTAAGCTGCCAGTTCTGCCTCAACTGCCAACTGTTCCACATAATTGTTCTTGTCTATTTTAATGCATCTTTTGACCTCTCTGTGGGCATCTGCATATTCTTCTTGGGCCTTGCTCTTTGAAGCTCTGGTTTTACTGTTATTTACTTTTGCCTTCTTCCTCTTTCTGTCTTCTATCTTTACCAGTGTTTCTGTAGTGATCCACTCTTTCTGATGATACTTTTTAGGTCCCAGTGTCTCTTGACAAGCTAAGTCTACAGCCTTTTTCACATTCTGCCATAAGCTGTTTACTCCACCCTCCTCAACCAGTTCTTGTAGCACTTCAAATTTGTTCTTCAGTGCAATGTTGAACTGTTCTTTTGTCTGAGAATCTTTCAATAGATGAACATTGTATTTGATTCTCCTAGATGACTCTTGAACCTGGGTTCTTTTTAGCTTTAGCTTCAGTCTAGCCACCAGCAAGTGATGGTCAGATGCTACATCTGCCCCTCTTTTCACTCTGACATCTTGTAATGTTCTTCTAAACTTTCTACAGATGCATATGTGATCTATCTGGTTTTCTGTTGTATAGTCAGGGGATTATAGACATGGTATTATAGACAGGTTAAATTTCTATACATATGATTTATTGATGACTGATCAAATTGATTATTCACTGTATATGTATTTTTCTGTAGAGCATCCCACTATACCAGTCATATATGGCCTACCCAAGGTTCACAAAGATCCCTTGAATCCCCCACTTCGACCTATTGTATCAGTCAGAGGATGGCTCACTGAGCCTATGTCTATATATGTGGAGTAACAGCTTTGACATGTACTGAACACTGTAGAGACTGTACTGAGAGATAACAAACAGTTCTTGGAGCAATTGTATGCCTGGGCCAGTTATAGACACAATACTGATATCAGCAATGTATTCTTTGTAACGCTAGATGTTAATTCTCTGTTCACAGTGATCCCCAATGATGAGGGCATTGAAAATGTAAGACACTTCTTAACTAAGGAAAGTGACTTTTCTACACCCCCGGACAAGAAAGCCACCATGAAAAACTTTTCAAAAGCAAACTTCACATTACTTAAGACCAAGGAGGAAAGTTTCAAAGCTCCCATGCTGAAGGATAACACTGTCCAAAATGCAAAATCCTTTACTAATGCATTCTACGGGCAGCTACAAAAATGCATGGATAGTGCCATCCCAAGCAAAACCAAGACTCACTCCTCCAAGAAAAGCAAACCAGTCTGGTGGAATCCTGCCATAAACAAGCTATACAATAGAAGGAAGAAACTAGTACAGAAAAGAGTAAAATCCCAAGAAGGGAAGACATCCCTGATCAGTATCAGCAAGAAACTATGATCCCTCATAAAATCATACAAGGCGAGCTTTGAAAGAAAAATTGCCATGGACTCCAAAGATAACCACAAGGCATTTTTTAGCTATGTCAAGAATCTAAGTGGCAATGCTCAGATCTGCTTGGAGTTAGTACAGAATGGTACAAAATACACTGAACCGACCAATATTGCCAACATCCTGGAAGACAGGTTCAGTGCAAACCTCACCCCCAAAAGGGCCCATAACCATACCAGAAGAATGTAGAGTCCCTGAAATCACAGACACTCAGGTTAAAACAGCCCTCCCCAAAGCCAAAAACACAGCATCAATGGGACTAGACGGTGTCCCAGGCTGCATCCTACACGAGCTCAAAGACGAACTAACCCCTCACCTAAACACACTGTTCAAACTCAGCCTCTCCACAAGCTACATACCCATAGAGTGGTGCATAGCAATGGTTATTCCGCTCCACAAAGGTGGAGCCACAACAGACTCCGGGAATGATTGCCCTATAAGCCTGACTAGCTTGGTATGTAAGGCTATGGTGCGCATCATCATGGAACTCATTAACAGAGACATTGGGAACCTCCAAACACTGGACCCTACCCAGTTTCATTTTGTTAAGGGCAGATCATGCCTCCTAAACCTGGTGGACTTCTTTGAGACAGTTACCAAGGCTATAGACAAGGGAAAGGTGGTACACACAGCCTACCTAGACCTCGCTAAGGCCTTCAACACCATTCCCCATTCTGGTATTATAGACAAGCTCACCAGCCTGAACATAAACCCCTACATCACAAGATGGGTTGCCAACTGGCTCACGGACAGAACCCACATAGTGACAGTTGTGGGAGCTAGGTCCATCTCTAAACTGGTTACAAGTGGTGTTCCGCAGGGCTCAGTCCTAGGACCTCTCCTGTTTGGCATATACTTCTCAGAGGTACAAGCAAGCACAGGAGGACTATGGCTGACCAAATTCACAGACGACTGCAAACTAGGGGCTATAACTGACTCTCCGGCTGACACAGACATCCTCCAAAAGGGTCTCACTGAGACGGATACCTGGTGTCAAAATCATGGCCTCAAGCTAAATGCCAAAAAGTGCATAGTCATCCCCTTTGGAAAATCAAAGTACCACATAGGTGGCAGTCCCCTAAATACAGAAGACGTAATAAGGGATTTGGGGACTCAAGTAGATAGTAATCTCACCTTTGATAATCACGTTGCCAAAGTGGTTAGAAAATCCTTCTACATGGCCCACCTAATCACAAAAGGGTTCGCATCCAGATCAAAAGAGGTCATTGTGCCCCTCTACTCATTACTCATCAGACCCATCTTAGAGTACAACGTCCCATTTGGGATGTATCTTACAGGACACCTGCAACAGCTGGAAAGACCACAGAAGTATCTCACCAAGAGGATCAATGGCCTCAAACAGATGCCCTATGCAGCTCGGCTGAAGAAACTCCAGTTGTACTCGGTTGCATACCGCCTACTCAGAAGTGATCTCTGCCTGACATACAAGGCCATGTCCAACCCAGAATTGATGGACATGCTCCACCTAAAGAAAACCTTATCCCCTCGAGCCACATGCTCTAGGGATCTAAACCTCACCACAACAATAAATAGGACATGCTGGAGGGATAGATTCCTGTCCCAGAGACTTCCCATGCTTTGGAACAAGATCCCAATCTACATTAGACAGAGCTCCTCGCTAACACTCTTCAAAAGAATCCTTGACGAGTGGATGGGAAACAGAAAGTTTACCTCGGGGATCACTTCAGTGGCTCTGCTGGACAGAGGCACAGGGAACTAATCTAAGGGGATGGCGAAAGCCAACACATTCTGGCTAGGCTTATAAATGCCTTCGGGCAGATAGCCTAGTACCCACCTATGAACCTATAATACCAAAGTCAATATGATCTGTGCCCTAAGAAAAGTAACTTTTCTAATACCAAGGTCAATATGATCTGTGCCCTACTGGATTTGATCTTGGAAAATGGTATATTTCTGTTTGAGAAAGCGTTCTTCCTCCAGAAAGTGGGGATAGCTATGGGTACAGCATGTGTGAATACATATTCTAACATTGTGATGGCCCAATGGGAGAAAGAGATGTTTTTTTGCTGTGACATGTTTAAGCAACATGTTACTCTTTATGGTTTGCATGTAGATCTTATGAATAGGGGCTACAAAGCCTATGCGATTGATAAGGCTATGGAAGACATGAGCTCCCTTGATAGCAATATGACTGAAGAACTCCCTGCAAATGTACATGATGAAGGAGGAAAATGTACTGAGGTGGTGAATAGGCTGTGTTTAACTTTTTCCAGTGATGTTAACAGGACCTGTGAGATAGTCAAAAAGAACTGGTCTATTTTACTCACAGACCCTCATATTAGTAGAGTTGTAGGGTCCACTCCTAGCGTCAGTTTTAAAAATAGTAAGAGTTTAAAGCAACAGCTATGTTATAAACACAACAGATCTAGTAAAATGTTTATTTCACAGCGTAAAGGAACATATGCATGTAGAGCTTGCAAAATCTATTGTAACATATGGTCAACCTGCATGGTTCTGCATCCGATACACTTGAAACCAGTAGAATTTTCTTTCTATGCAGACTGTTGCACCAAGAACATAGTCTATCTAGCCAAGTGTAATTCATGCAGTGCATTTTACGTGTGTTGAAGGAGAGGGTCATGGAACATCTGAATGACATACGTAATAATAAACCTACAAATGCACTGGCTAAACATGTATCAGACTGTGGTACACAGCACAACTTTAAATTCTTGGTTTTACAGAAAATTAATGAGAGCTTAAGAGAAGGAGATTTACGTAATGAAACTGAATATATACAGCTTAGATGGATTGTTGATTTTAAAGCTTATATTTCACCTGACCTGAACAGTGTTGTCTCTTTAAAACCTCTTCTAAGAAAAAGAGGTTTGCCTCATTAATTCGGATTGTGTGTTTTTATTGGTTGTCACTTGTATTTAAACTGTATGTTTGTAGAAGTTTTTATTAAGGTCTGAAGAAGAGGGTCACCTCGAAAGCGCTTACCTAAACTACTCATTTAGCTCCGAAGAAAATAGAGTGGCTAGAACTTTTCTCACGTTAAGGAAGTGCATATCATACACAAACCTGAAAAATGTTTGGTCTTGACTAACCCTTTTCAAACACATAACCCAAGTAGGCATATTCACTCCCAAAAATTAAAACATAATATTGGTGAAAAACTTGAACCAACTACTTGGGGGATTCAGTTTACTCTGTGTATATAGACAGTGCAACTCTTTCCCTTCTGAAATATGTCTTAAACATAATTACACGATATTTTCAAAGAAAATAAAAAAATACTGCTCCTGTGATATAATACCATAACAATCTACTATTAATAAATCATGTTGCCCTTCTATATATTATCTCTGAAGTCCTTGAGCTTACTGAATTCATATATTTAAAATTTTTTTCTTTGTTCATAGTTTTATTCTTCCTACATACCATTTAATAATTATGCCAGTACTAAATGTTTTCTATTTCTGCTTCCCTTTTTCCTGAATTTTCCAATTTCTTAATCTGTTTGATTACATTAAGTACTTAAATTCCTTTGCATGTCTTTGGACTCATACTAATATACATTTGTCCTTTGTCTTGAATGCATATTACTTTTGTACATAACAGCGTAGTGTACTTTGATTTAGAACTTTACCTCTACCCATCAGCTGTGAACAGTGTTCATATACAAGGGAAATACTTTTGAATTTTGAATATACATGCTTTCAACAGGAGTACTGGCTGACATGTCAGCTTATATTCTTTATTAATATGTACATTTGTTTGCCACGATTATGCTCAGAAAGCAGGTAAGTTTAGTTATCTCGTGGTTCAGCACTGCTATCGTGTGAGACCTGATCTTCACAGTTCTTAGAAGGGTGCTTAACAAGGTGCAGATAACTTGAAGTCTGCACTAAAGACAGACAGCACTGACCAGTAAGCAGCAGGCCATGAAACTGCTTCATGTCAACTCTGGTTTCTGTCTGCCGTCTACTGAAATACACAAAGTACTTTGGTTACAACTGCTTCCCTTACACAGGAAACATGCAAGGACTTCAACCACTTCCCCACTGCTTTATTGGCTTTCAAAGCAAGTACAACACATCACTTTTTTTAATCTAGTTTTGACTAATTAGTAGTACACGGAGAAGATAAATTTTCATGCACTACAAAGGATTATGATTGGATCTCTGATTGTAATGAAGAATTATGTGTTCTTGACATGGATGCAAAGATTCACATTTACTCTCGAGGATAATTTCTTGGCATTCATGTCTCAAACACATAATATGCTCATTACGACTGGTGACCTGATCATAATCCTCAATATTCTTAACTAATATACATATTTATGTAATTCCTGCATACTGTAGTTTGCTTTGCTTGGAACTTAACATATATATATATATATATATATATATATATATATATATATATATATATAAACACGTATATGTATATATGCATAAATGTGTGTGTGTGTGTGTGTGTGTGTGTGTGTGCGTAGTTCAAAATGCTGACAAATCAAAAAGTAAACATTCACAGTACTGACAGTTCAGAATGTTAAAAACCAAAATGAAGACACTCAAAATATAGACAAAACCCACATTAAATTAAAATTATTAGTCAGACTGTCTACTTCTATGATCAATATGCACTAAAAATACAGTAAAAATGTATCAGTTCCACAGAATGTGATTTCCTGAATAATGATAGTTTTACGGAAAGTTTTTTTTTCCTAAATTAAGGTACAGGATCAGGGTTAACATAGTTAAGGTTCGGATTAGGGTTAGTATGCATAGCCTCTCAGCACTACCTTACTAATTCATGTTAACACTAATCCTGCCCCTAGCTCTGTCCTTGCACTTTAACTTAGGAAACCCCCTCCCAGTATCACTCCCCTTACAAAAGACAGGCACCAACAAACATGCACAGTACTAAAACTGTCCCCTTACCTAACCCACCAACACTCACACAGACACATTTGCAGTCCTAATACCAACATATTTACCAAAGTCTACATTTTGAACTGTTAAAATTTGATCTGTCAGCATTCTGATAGTGTTCTTGACTGCCAACATTCTGAACGGCAGCCATATATATCATTTAGGTGGTTGAGATGTAGTCATTGCAAAGAAGGAAATGGAACAGCTGATTGAAAGTCAGCTGATCACACATTGCTCACTTTCTTTCTTTGGCAAGTTCACAGAACAGTGGTCAGTGGGGAATTTGCCCTTTCCCACTGTAGTGCGATCACAGAGGTGGTATGTACATTTGGCAGGGGCTATGGGGGCAAAAAATAGCATTTACATTTTTAATTTTTGAATTACTTGAGCTTCAAGCACTTTTGCTTTATATTTTCAGGTTTGATATACTCATATAAATAGATAGCTATAGATACCTATCTATTTCAGTATACACACACACACACACACACACACACACACATGTAAAAGGGGTAGTTATAGCATATGATGGCGCGCAGAGAGTTATGACATATGCCTAGAAGTAAGGTAGGCTTAAAACACTCTTCTATAGCATAAAGGGAGTAACAACATATGGCTATGGAGTAAAGGGAGCAAGAATATATGACTGCAGTGCATGGGGAGTTAAAATGCATGAGTTTGGAGTATGGTTAGTTAAACCATGTAATTATGGATTAATGAAGAGATACAACCTATGGAGAATGTAGAGTTGTAAGATATGACTATGGAGTAAAGGAGAGTTAAAACAAATGACTACAGAGTATGGGAAATTACAACATGTGAGTGTGGATTTACATCATATTTTACGTCATATAATTATGAGGAATTAAATCATATGGAGAAAGTGGAATTAAAACTTATGGCTATGGAATAAAGGGGAAGTTACAAAAATATGAGTAGGGGCATATGGTGTTATAATGTATTTGTAAAGTATAATATGTTACACCATATAATTATGAATTAGTTACAAGTTACAACATCTAGTTATGTAGTATGCAGAGTTACACCACAAGGTTATGGAGAATTGGGCTTATAACATGCGGCTATCAAGTGAAGGTTAGTTTAAACATATGACTATAAAGTGTGGGGAGTTACAATGTATGACTGTTGAGTGCAGTGAGTTATACCACATAATTATGGACTAAAGGAGAGTGTTACAATATATGATTATGGAACATGGTGAATTACAGCACACAAGGAGTTACAACATTTGGCTATAGAGTACAGGGAGTTAAGTCATATCACTACAGAGCATAGACATTTACAATGTATAAGTGAAAATACAGAGTGTTACACCATATAATTATGGATGACGGGGAGTTTCAGTGTACATCTACAGAGTATAGAGAGTTATGCCACATACCTGCAGACATCTGGAACTTAGACATACAGCTATGAAACATGAGGAGTCAATGGAATATATGGAATATGACTAGGGTGGGAACTTACAACTTTTGACTAACTGAAGAGTATAAGACACGCTTAGGAGAGTATTCCTTCTTGAGGGGATTACACATTCATTGGTGTACTTAGCATAACATACCTATCAAAACCATCACCCCACCAGAAAAAAGCCATCCTCATTCACAACTATGGAATGGTCTCAGTTCATACCTTGACTACATGCTTCAGGCAGGCACTGCAGAGCTGTCTGTGTGTGTAAAGGATGGCAGGTTGGTTAATTAACTTGCTCAGGCTCAAACCATGTACCTTGATTAAAAGAGACAAGAGTGTGAATCCTCTACACCAAGTACCAGACTGTCATCATGGGTGCATTTTCAAGGGATTAAGGAATATTATGAGTTTCAGTGCATTTTCAAGGAATTGTGAGTTTCAAGGGAAGAGAAGTTTGCTGTTGCTCATGCTAAGTCTGTTTTCAATGTGCAAATGACTATCATCAGTGTTTGTACTATAGGATTTGGTGAAGAAGGTTGTGGGTTTAATCCTACACTGTGCAGATGGATGTCTGATATTGGGGTATACTTTAAGGGATGGAATGGGGGTGCTGCACTCCTGAGTGTGTCCTCCTTTGGAGGAGATACCTAGTAGCTATAAATCTGCTGTTGGTTACCTGTTTACCATTTTTTAATGTAACATAGACAATTTATTCTTCAAGAGCAGCAGGCACATATTTTGTACATGAAACACTGAAATGTAAGGTTGTTTGCCAGAAGCAAACTCTTCATTAGTTACAGATCTCCTTAATGTAGAATTATTCAGATGACTTTTACTTCTGCAGGGATTGTGCATATTTACTGATATTGGAGGATTGTAATGACAAAAGTTTGAATGACCTTTTATAGTTGAAACTTTCTGAAATTGGTAATTTTGTCATTATTCGTTCACATGTTTTGTTTCATTGCTTACTGGAAAAATGTTAAAAATTACATATTTAAAACAGTCTAACAACTGGTGCTGTATTACACAAGGAATATAATTTAATATAATCAGAAATGTGAATCAAAGAACACATGCATGCATGCATGGCCCTAAAAATCGTTGGAAAACAGCTCAAAGGTAAACTTAATCCATCAATGGCCAGATACATTTTCTTTGAATATGGGTTTCAATGCCATTTCAATGAATGTGAGTTTCAAGGGCAAAGACTTTATTGTTCATGCTGAGTCTGTTTTCTTTGTGAGACTGTATTGTTTTGATTAGCAAATGGCTATCACTCTTTGTGCTATAAAATTTGAAATAAAAGTTTTTAAATTAAATTCAAATATCTCTAATCACTGTAGAAGTAAAGAAGAAAATAGTACAGACACTGACGGAGAGAGAGCCAGGTAATGGGACACTGGAATGCCTGGGTGAGGCTGCTGCCGGGGGAGGGGTGCTGCTCTAGTAAGGGGTCTTGATCCATTACCCTGCTTAGGGCCCCATTTGATCATGATCTGGCTCTGCCTACAGCTGTTGCAAGGTGTACAGCAGAACGTTATGCTGTGCACCTGGTAGCACACTGCCGACCTTCTAAATGCCACTGCTAAACAGTGAAGTATATACCTGGGCATTCACACCTGGACTGCACAAGCTGATAGCCTTCACTTTGTCCTAAACACAATCTGTGTGGCCATCGTGTTCTTTTTTTAAAAGGGAGAATTTCATTAGGAATCACCTTTCAGTTTCAAGATCCTCTGTAAATCAATGTGACAAGCTGCTAGCAGGATACTTGTGTTTTGCCTGCCTTAACACGTATTCTGAAAGTCATAATTTAACTCCCATAGCAGCAAAAGACAAAAGAGGTGCAAGGCCACATGAGTCACGCTTTCTCGTGATTCTGACAGATCTTGCTAAGCAAATACCCACATGGGAGAAAAGAATTTCCTACAGACATTACAAAGAAATGAAATGCAAATAAAATGATACATAAATATTACAAAACAATGAAACAGATTCATATAAGTTTTTTTGTTTATGTTAATTTGAATCTGAAGCCTAAGAAGCAGAACAGTGTCTAAGCACTACAGCGTGGTGCCACATAATTGTGCAGAATACAGAAAAATTATATCATTAAACAAAATTCATCAAACATCCTTGGCTCACTGCCACTGTCACCTCTGCAGGCTACCCACAGATCCCATTTCATGCCTCATTCAGAAAGATTAACAGGATTTTAGCCATTTCAAGCGTTAAATTATTTAACTCAGGAGGGAATCTGCCATCCTAAATACCTAAAGTTAGTAATCCCTGCACATAAATGGTATTCATCACTAACATAAATAAGGAACATGTCTGTCACGGGTCATAATTGATTCTGGTAGGCATTACTCCTGAAAGAAATCTCAACAAATCCAATGACTTGAAATGTGTTCCTGCCACAAATACACCATCGCCAGGATCATATGTATACATACATTCTGTTCTTATTTTACAACAATTACGTCACACAGTTTTATAGGAAAAAAAAAAAGATTAACACTGCATTTCACTGCATCAGGAGTCGGTATTATTGCATAGTATGTCTTGAATTACTGTACTGCTAGGAACCTATGACAGCTGCTATAATAGCACAGCTGGAGACAAGATCAGAAAAATGTTTCATTAAGAAGTAAACCCTGACTCTTTTACCACTTTTTACTGATGGATGGAGAGATGATTTCGTTTTCTGGAGTGAACAAACACTGTCCACATTTATAAACAGCAGCACGACTCACACCCTGAAGTGATTTATTACATCTATATAAATGATTACCTGTATGAGAAACAGAAAAACAATGCAAATCTTTTGTTCCTGTAGCTTAATTAATTCTTAATTCTTTCAAATGTGATTATCCTAGGCCCTGCCTCATCTTACTGTGAAATCATAGTATCAGAAGTATAAGGTATGAAAGTTAATATTAAAATAAAGCTGATCATCTCAAACAATCATAATATTTGGATAGCATCCTGCTACATGTGGGATCAGGATTTGTTTTATTTGCCTAGCTAGCACTTTCCCTATTGGTACTGCTGCTCATGCTATCCTTGGCTCATCAATTAACCATATAATCAGTTAATGATCTATACAGATATCCCATTAATTTTATTCTGTTTTACAGCCAGAAATGGTGAAATAAGTTTCAGTTTATAAAAATGGTGTAGCCAAAGATGAAAGCTCTCATGGAAACAGAGAGACAGTCAAAGAGATGTCATTGCAGCATACCTGCTGCCTAAGGAAAGGGACATTTTGAGACCAGTGCCCATCTCTTTCTATCTCTGCCCTTGTCTCCCACTTCATATTTAGAATATGCATGCCCTGCTTCTAGCCAGTTCAGATCCAGAATGGAACTATCACTAGTACCGCCGACTGTAAACAATCAAGCAACTGAGTATAAAAGCAGTAATACAGTATTGCAGGGTGTGGCAAAAATGACATAGTGCAAAAACATTTACGTACATTCTTAAACACCCAATGCACAGTATCAGTAACTTAGTACAAAGTTATCTATGGGTTTAATACATATATAAATATCACAACGTTGAGTGCCCATAAGCATGAAAAAGCACTTTAGTGAAAAGTGAGAAGATGGCATTCCAGAATATCGAACCGGAAGGGAAAATATAAAGAGCAAGTTAGATAGTGGTGCTATGTCTCTTTAAGGTTTGGAGTGAGGACGTACGCAAGTATGGCGGACTTGTTGTTTAATGGTTTAATTTTTGTGGTGGAGCTTTTATATGTTTAACATTTAAAAGGTAAAAGATTTTTTAGATTGTTTTATGTAGTTGTTAGTTTTGAATGTAGGTTTAAGTTTAAAGTATTGCGTTGTGTGTAGGAATGTTATGGTTTGTGTAGGGGTTTAGGCTGTAATGTATGTGTAGCTGGTGTTTAGTAATTACAAAAGGGTTTTAGTTATAATGTTGAGGGAGACCTTGGTGAAGTGGGAAGGTGTAGTCAGTACTGTGCTTTGTGTCAGAAGGATGGAATGTGAAGAGAGTTTTTATTTAGTAGGCTGTTTTGTTTCCTTGAAGACAGTGCGATCTTGGAATTATTATATTTCATTTGCAGGAGGTGTGGGGTGTGCAGGAGAGCATAGACCCCTGCAAAAGTGAATGTAGGTAGAACTGGTAGGTTTGATTGTTTTACTGTTTTTGATGTTATGGGGTTTGTTGTTTTAACCTTTCGCTATGTTATTTGTCCCGTTTTGGATGTTCTGAGATCTGTTGTTTTGAATTTTCGCTTTTGTGATTTTTTTGTTGTAATGGTCTTGAGGTTGTGACTTTTGATTATCTGGTTATGCGATAATATGAAGTAGATCTTATATATCTGTATATCTCTATATATATATATATATATATATATATATATATATATATATATATATATATATATATCTTTAATGACTATGCATTCAGACATTCACTCAATTACACACGTACTCAGGAAGATTGCATGTATTCAACCTTCACAACATTCACAAAATACTGTACTGATAGTGTATAAAATAAAAACACAAAGGCAGCTGTGGTCAGTTAATACTGCCAGTGTTTGCAACAGGCCTATACTGTTATCACAGATGTCCCATAATTCTATAACCCCGTGCTCTCCTACACTACTTCTGTTTGACAAACTACCTGTATTTGGTTCTGCTGGCAGGAAATGGGAAAATGTAGAACCTCATGTAAACTGTTGTCCCATCTTTTAAACGTTGGTATCCTGATCGCCTTGCACAATATGCAAAATGCTCACAACTTTCATTTAAACCATTTTTGGAGAAGATGACCTGATTTAAAAACATCTGAAACCTACACTATCTATAACATATACACAAACTAGTTTTACAGGAGAAAAAGAAACTGTAGGTATAATATGGACTTCAGTTTTAAGTGTGCTTAGGCACGAGTGGAAAAGTAACTTCTGTTGTCAACTGACCTTTAAAAAGGAAACATCTGGTGATTAAGGCTATGCATACAGTTTCAACATCACATATCTTTATTTATGCACCACACTACACCTAGTGAAGATTCTTGACAGAATTCTGATTGGTTTGTAAATTTATTTTCACTACGCCTTGATGGCATTTATTTCCACTATTTTACCTAGCAGTGGTCAGTCTGAAGCTTTGCACTGGTCAGAATCCTTAACATATTAGACCTTGACATGAGAATTTTGATCCATTTATTTACTTTATTTTATTCTGAAGTATGAGCACCAACTGACAATCAGGAATACAGAAAGTATCTGAGTTTCCCTTAACTTCTTCCTGCAGGAAACAGCAACATGAAGATACAGTACCGACTGAGTAAGGACTCTTGTATAATTATTAGAATGTTCTCATTTTTGTTTTAGGGCTCTTATTCAACAAGAATGCATTTGAAAGTAAATGTTGAAGTAACATGTCCTGAGGCTGTGCTACTAGTATGTAAACATTTGAATAACTATTTATATATATATATATATATATATATATATATATATATATATATATATATATTAATTTTTGTCTTAGATGTCCAGTATTTTCAATTCTCTATCAGCCATTAAACTAGCCATGTTTTGTTCCCTAACATGAATAAATACTGAAGCTAAACATTTGGTAAATACTCTGGAACTAGGTCTGATCCAAGCAGTTGAACTGAAAACTTCAAATGATAACACGCTATCTGAAATCTGGGATACTTCCTGTGCACTAGCCTTAGAGGGACATGCAATTAAACAAATTCCATCTTTAGTGTTGCCCCTCATAATCTCGATGGAATGTATAGGGCCACTGTCACTTCTGTCTATGTGTCCCACCAACAGTATGTACAGGGAAACTATCACTTCTGCCTATGAATTATCAGTCACTCTGTCCATGCAGTCTGGCCCACCGACCGTATATATGTGGGTACCGTCATGTCTGCCTGGAAATTATAAGTCACTCTGTCAGTACGCTGTGTCCCACCAATAGTATGTGTAAGGAAACTGTCACTTTTGTCTGTGAATTAATGGTCATTCTGTCAGTACACTGTGTCCCACCAACGTACAGGGAAACTGTCACTTCTGTCTGTGAATTATCAGTCACTTTGTCAATACGCTGTGGCCCACCAACAGTATGTACAGGGGAAATATCACTTCTAAGAATTATCAGTCACTTTGTCAGTACACTGTGGCCCACTGGCACCATGTACAGGGAAACTATCACTTCTGTCTACGAATTATCAGTCACTCTGTCAGTACAGTATGGCCCACTGACACTATGTACAGGGAAACTATTATTTCTGTCTGTGAATTAACAGTCACTCTGTCCATATAGTCTGGCCCACTGACAGTACATATGTGGGTACAGTCATGCCTGTCTGTGAATTATCAGTTACTCTATTAGTACAGTGTGGCCACCAACAGTATATACATGGGCACTGTCACTTCTTTCTGTGTGTCCCACCAACAGTATGTACAGGGAAACTATCACTTCTGTCTGTGAATTATCAGTCACTCTGTCCATACATTCTGGCCCACTGACAGTATATATATGGGTACCATCACGCCTGTCTGTGAATTATCAGTCAATCTATCAGTACACTATGTCCCACCAACAGTATGTACAGGGAAACTATCACTCCTGTCTATGAATTATCAGTTACTTTGTCCATACGCTGTGGCCCACTGACACCATGTACAGGGAAACTATAACTTCTGTCTGTGAATTATCAGTCACTCTGTCAGTACACTGTGGCCCACTGACACTATGTACAAGGAAACTATCACATCTGTCAGTGAATTATCAGTCACTCTGTCGGTACAGTGTGTCCCACCAACAGTATGTACAGGGAAACTATCACTTCTGTCTATGAATTGTCACTGTCAGTACATTGTGGCCCACTGACACTATGTACAGGAAAAGTATCACTTCTGTCTATGAATTAACAGTCACTCTATCAGTACAGTATGGCCACCAACAGTATATACATGGGCACTGTCACTTCTTTCTATGTGTCCCTAACAGTATGTACAGAGAAACTATCACTTTTATCTATGAATTATCAGTCACTCTGTCAATACACTGCGGCCCACCAACAGTATATACAGGGAAACTATTACTTCTGTCTATGAATTATCATTCACTCTGTCAGTACAGTGTGGCCCAACAACAGTATGTACAGGGAAACCATTACTTCTGTCTATAAATTATCAGTCACTCTTTCAGTACAGTCTGCCCCACTGACAGTATATATGTGGGTACCATCATGCCTGTCTGTGAATTATCAGTCACTCTATCAGTACACTGTGTTCCACCAGCAGTATGTATAGGGAAACTATCACTTCTGCCTGTGAATTATCAATCACTCTATCAGTACACTCTGTCCCACCAACAGTATGTACAGGGAAACTATCACTTCTGTCTGTGAATCACCAGTCACTCTAGTAGTACAGTATGGCCCACCAATGGTATGAACATAGGTACTGTAATTTCTGTTTGAGGGTCATCAATCACTCTGTTACCTCCATTGGCCTAGTGATAGTATTTATTTGGGTACTTGGTTCTGTTTGGAAATCATCAGTCACTGTCAGTAAGGCGTGGCCCAGTTAAATCATGTGTGTAAGTGGACACTTTTGGTTATGGTTATGAGTCATCAAAATCAGAACTACTTTTCGTGTTGTCATCCTGAATTTTATGATATATCCTTATAAGTGTTGTCCAGGCCGCGGTGGTGCAGGGGTTAGCGTTGTCACCTCACAGCAAAAGGTCCTCCCATTCGATTCTCGGTTGGAGCGCCTTCTGTGTGGAGTCTGCATGTCCTTCTCGTGGTCGAGTGACATTTAAAGACATGCAGGTACGTGCATGCATGAATGGGTGTGCCTTCTTTGAAAGTGGGCATCGGGCTGGCAACTCAACACCGTAGAAATCCACTGCCAATCATTAGTGGACCACAGTTCTGCTGTGGCGACCTCTAACCGGGAAAAGCCGAAAGAGATTTTACCCTTATAAGTGTTGTCCCCTTTTGAAACCTGAAATAGTTTGGTATAAATATTATTGTGTTCTTTGTTTGGAAGATCCACTATGATTCATTTTTGATAGCATCAAAACTAAATTCTCTGTCTTCTGATGTAATGGAAAATGGAACAAAATTAATGTCAGTAGTCTGCAGGAATTATATTCTGTAACCTTGAGTGATTGTTTGTAATAAACATTTATCTGTGGTAATTCTTTGTATAGTAGAAATATATCACAGGAAACTTCCTCCTATGGGTCTGGGGAACAGAGGGTAGGTAATCATGCAGTCACTTAGATCTTTGCAGGTATTTCCCCTTTCTTCCTGACTCTCGGGTAGGTAGGAAATGCTTCTGCACTGTTTAATTCCTCAAAGTTGTTAGGTATAAGGTTTTTATAAAAATGATTTTTTCCTCAGAAGGTAATCCCTTCAAAATTGAGGAGATGAAGCTCGGTAAACTTCTTTAAAAGCAGTTTCAGGTCAGTTATAATGACATCAGTTAGATACTTGGTATCTGATATTTTTAGGGTTGGACTCCTGGGCCAGGTGTAACTTTTTACCTCAGCTCATTATCAGCTGAGCTGGATGAAGCACCTATTTCATTCTATGCACACTTTGGGTTGTCAGACAAAATTTTGTCAGCTGAGGTAGTCAATTTCTCTGTTTTAATTTTGAAACCAGAGTTTGGCAGTCAGTGAGACAGTGAGACAACAGTCTGTTTAGTAATCATCCAGGCATTATATTATAGTGCCCTTATGGCCGAGTTATTAGATGAAAAAACATTTTGCCTTTTATGTCCAGTATTTTCGATTCTCTACCAAATAGTAAGATGATTGTTTCTACGTACAGTTTATAGGAGTATGATTTCTGTAAATATTCATTAAGCCTGAGCTGTGACCTGGGTAGGGGTATTCAGGGAGGGTCTATATTAGGACACCGAACTTTCAAAATGTTGAGTGTTCTAATATTGAATCCATTAATCGAAAATTTAAAAAAGCGAACATACAGAACAGCAAACTTTTTCCTAGGGAAAAAATTTGCTGTTCCAATACACATACACACAACACAAGCATACCAAACAAACAGTGATCCACACACATACACCTAAACTCTTACACCTCACCCTACACTAAACTATACATACACCACTAACTATCCACTTACCTTAACACCACTAACTATCCCAAACCCTAACCCTAAGGTCCGTCACTATCGCACAATCACCCCACCTGTGCCCTAACCCTAACTCACCTACCCCGCCCTAACCCTCATGTCCACACAATCGCACACTTACCTGAACCCGACCTGTAACTTTCCACCACAGCGCTGAAAATACCGAAGCAACAGAAATGGACAAAAGAATTCTTTCCCTAGGAAAAAATTTGTTTTTCTCTTTCTTCGATATTTTCAGCGTTCGCTTAAAACGGGTCGATATTAGAACACTCGAAATTTTGAAAGATCGGTGTTGTAATATAGACCCTTCAGCGAAGCTTCTTCCCCTGCAGAAATATACACATGTTGTAATACTTACTACACCAAGTATCTTGAAGTTGTTTACTTAAAAGATATTACTGCACAATCTGACCACCTACCACATACATACTAAATGGTATGTTTTTGTGTTACACAAAATGTTATGCTAACTTGTAGCTAATATTTCAGTATGAGTCTGCAATACTCTCATCTTCTTCTTTCGGCTTTTCCCGGTTAGGGGCTGCCACAGTGAATCACCTGTCCGCTCATGATTGGCAGTGGAGTTTTACAGTGTCGAGTTGCCAGCCCGGCGCCCATCCTTCCACAGAAGGAACACACACATACATGCACTCAGACCTAGGGCCAATTTAGAGTGTCCAATCCACCTACTGCATGTCTTTGGGATGTGGGAGGAAACCGGAGCACCCGGAGGAAACCCACGCGACCACAGGGAGGACATGCAGACTCCGGCACAGAAGGCACCCCAACCATGGACCAAACCAGAGAACCTCTTGCTGTGAGGCAACAATGCTAACCACTGCACCTCCTTGGCTGCCCTATTCTGCAATACTCTCATACTGAACAGAAAATCTAACTGAACTGTAATCATATGCCATTTTCATCTCTTTATAAATGGGTAGGGTCTTCAAAGAAAACTGGCCAAAACTGAGTGAACATCTGGTAATCACACATAAATAAATATATACATTTATACTTGTATACATACATATATTATAAATCTGTGATAACAGTAACAGAATCAATTTTTTTAACAGCCACCACCACAAGTAGTGCTTGATAATGGTCTGCAGTTTTCCAGCCACAGATTTCAACCTTTTGCCAAAACATGGAAATTCACATGCATAATTTTAAGTTCACAATACCTACAGACAGATTCTCAAGTATTCAGAATAAGCTGAACAGTGAAGAACATCCAGAGAAAGTGATGTACTGGTTGCACATTTGAGGAATGTATCTGCAATCCTTGGAACTGACTGAATTTAAGTGAGAGTTCAGGAAAATATATACATAAGAGGTGTTAATTGTTGAATCTAAGAAGGGTGGGACAATAAAAAAAATAGAGCAAGAGTAGGAGTAAATGAGAAAAATTGAGATGGCAGTAGTCAGAGAAGGTCAGTATAATGAAGAGAAGAGAGAAGTAAAGGAGTGTGAGAAATGGAGAAACAAGAGGTGAGTCATGTGGGATGAGAGCAGGTACATTCCTAGAGGGCTTTGAGATGGGAATGAAGTAGGGTCTTAAAGGGAGAGTGGTTGTCTGTAGTATGAATAAGAGGTGGCAGGGAGTTCCAGAGGCAAGCCAAAGAAAAGGATAGTTGTTACCTGAAGGACGAGAAGGCTTGTGCAGTTCAAGCAAATTCTGGTTATTGGAACTTAGAAGTCTGTTAGGTAGGTGCATTTTGAAGGAGGAGGCAAGGGAGGGGCAGCTGGAAGGATTAAAGATGAGTTTATGGGCATGAGTAAGTTGAATATAGGTAAGATGGTTGGAAAGGTTGAGCCAATTTAGTTTGTGAAAGGCATTGCAGTGGTGGGAGGAGGATTTATAGTCGGTAGCAAACTTAGAAATTTTGTTATAACAGGAGGATAGCTTCGTTTTTAGAGAAGATTGAAGGTTGGTAAGAAGTGGAGCACCATATAGAAGAGAAGGAATGAGGAAGGTGTTGGAGAGTACAAGTTTAGTAGTGGGAGTGATTTAGCAGTTATGGCAGTAGAGCATGCCAAGTTTCTGGGGGGTATCAAATTTTAACTGTTAATCAACAAGGATTCCTAGAAGCTTTGCATGGGAGACTACCTCAAGAGAGAGGTATTGTTTTGGCTAGTAATGGAGAATGAGTTCTTGTCTATAATGGTACTTTTTGAAGGGGAAAATAACATAATTTTAATTTTTGATGCATTGAGTGATAGGTGGTTGTCTATCATCCAATGTTCGGTATAAGAGAAAGCATCCTGAGTTAGTTTTAAGAGAGTGGAGGTGGAAGTGGCAGAGCAGATGATCACAGAGTCATCTGCGTATTGAATCAGTTTAGCACTAGGAATGTTCTGGTGGAAGTCATTTATGAAAATGTTGAACAGTAGGGGACCCAATATGGAACCCTGGGGTATGCCTGTCGGTGTATTAAGGAAGGAGCAGGAGGTGGCTTTTTTTCCATTTGACAGCTTGTTGTCTGTCAGAGAGGTAACTAGAAAACCAGTTGACAGAAGAGTGGGATAGGTTCAGATTAGAGAATTTAGATAGGAGAAGGTTATGGGAGATAGTGTCAAAGGCCTTGGATAAGTCCAGAAGCAGGGTGAACACTAGACAGCCTTTATGCCGGGCTTTGTTGATGGTTTTGAGGAAGGAGAGGAGAGCGGTTGTGGTATTGTGGCCAGGTCTAAAACCATGTTGTGTGGGGGTACGTAGGTGGTTGTCTGTGAGGTAGGGTAGAAGTTGAAGGTGGATACACTTTTCTAGAACTTTTGAGATAGGGGATAAGATAGCGACTGGCCAGAAATTGGGACTGTTGTTGTTATTACCTACTTTGGGAAGGGGAATGATATAGGCCTTTTTCCAGAGTAAGGGTACATAGTTTTCTTGGATTGAGCGGTTTATTAGAATGGAGATGGGAAAGGTGATGGCAATTTTGACGAAGTAGTAAGGAAGGTCATCAGGGACATTTGAGCATGGTTTCAGTTTCTGAAGTAGTTTCTTATGGTGGAGATAGGAGTGGTTTGATAGTGAAGGAAGGGGGGTTGGGAGCTGGTAGTGTTAGGGGAGGGAGAGATAGGAGGTGGTGGAAGTGAAGCTTTGTTGGGGAAGGAAGTAGTTAGTTTGGGCATAGAATCAATAAAGAAGAAGTTAAATTGGATGGCTAAGGAGAGGTCTGGGACATTTGGGTCAGGGCAGGGGCTGTCTCTTTTGCCAGGATTGAGGAGGGTGGAGATGCCATTCCAGACTTTTTGGGGGTATCTCAGTTTCTCAGAGAATTTCCATTTCTCCAAACTACAGTGGTGTTACAGTTAGTATATATATATATATATATATATATATATATATATATATATATATAAGTAGAAAGGGGTATAACAAATTCAGCCTCTCACATTGGGGGTGCAGGATCATCAATGCACACTACACCAATATATACACATTGAAACTAACGAAACTTAAAAATAAAAATTACCAAAATTACACCACTGGTAGAAAAAAAGGAAAAGAAATGCTTTCCTTTTTGTGATCAATAAACTAAACCCCATCCCCCTAAAAAAATCTGGACAGCTCGTTATTGCAAAATTTGAATACCAAATACCACATAACATGTCCCATTTCCAATAGGAATGTGGGATACCTACTGAAAAACACATGTTTATAAAACAAATTGACCAAAATGCTGGAAAAATATAAGTCATAGAGTGTAAAATCTGTAGACTTTAATGAACTGAATTGCAAAATTCTATCACACAAAGTCATTTATTTTTGCCTCTGAAAAAGAGAGATGTAAGTTGTTTGTCCTCTTTCTTTACGTTATTGGTGTCATAGTAAGTTGGCCATGATATTGTGGTTTTCTGTATACTAGACAGCCTCAAAAATCATGTGTGATGGAGGACTTCCAAATTGGCTGCACACTGATCAACAGCATAACTTTAGCTCTCCCAGTGTGAAAACAGAAACTGAGAAAAAGGAATGCCATTGAAAATAGTTTTTGGTAAAATTCAGTTACTGGCTAGTAAATCCACTGCCTGGATGCCAGCAAAGAAGACATTTGGAAAACCTGAAAGAAAATAAACTAGAAAAGGTGAAGAGGAAACACTGTTTGGAAAGGATTGTGCAGCTGTTCAGCAAAAAGCAGTTCAAGCTTCAGCTCCAGTTCAAGAGATGGCTTCCAGAAATTTGGAGGAAGAAATAAATCAAATGCACTCATAAGTAATTAAAATAAAATAAATATTGAAGGAATATATTAGATCAAACAACAAAAGGCTGGAAAAATAGAAGAAGCTTTAACTAGCCATTCAGATGAACTGATAAAACTGCAAACATCAGAGGTTGACATGTGGAAAAAGCTGGGTGAATATGAGGTTTCTCAAGAAGAACTGTATAAAAACAGTAGAGCTACAAGACAGAGTGCACAGAGAAAAACTGAGATTTTTGTGCTGTTCCAGAGAAATTGGAAGGAACAGACTGTATTGGTTTTATGAAAGCACAAATAAGCAACTCGACTGGTGCTCCACAGCAGAATTTGTTAATTGAAAGGGCACATTGAGTGTATGCTCCAAACCCCGCCATATGAAAGCAGCCACAATCTACATCAGTAAAGATACAATCATACCAGCAGAAAGAGGTGATCCTGACAATTTGGCAGAAGGGCAAAGTATTTAAAACTGGAGACAGCAGAGTGTAGAAAATGATTATTCACTGTACAACAGGCAGAAAAGGAGCAGCTTTATCTCAGCAATAAGGGAATGTTGTGTGGCAGGTGTGAGATTCAAGCTGATGTATCCTGCTGTATTCAAAGTGTTTTTTCTGGCAGATCAAAGTAAATGTTTTATATATAGAACAGGCTAAGGAGAAAATAAAAAGTTTACCCAACAAAATGTGTCAGCAGGTAGAAGGGGAGTCTGCTTTTCATTCTTCTGATAGTTAGATTCATAGAGAGACATTGCCAGTGAAACCTTTTCCAATGTTCCAAAAGAAAATGCTTGACAGACAGAAAAAAGCACAGGAGTTGACTAGATGAATCAACAGTATCTTGGACTTGAATCAAAGTCTGGTGTTGGGAGATGGAGATGAACAGGAAGAAGACCCACAACTCTGACAATAGTGAATAACTGGAAGACTATAAATAATCTTATCAAATTTTGTGAAACATGTAGAATTAGGATATTTTCTTTTTTATTTTACAGGGTTGAATGTCTAGATTACTTCCTTTGGCTTAAGCAGGTGTTTTTGTAAGTTAGATTTAAAGACAAGACAAAATAATGAAAGCCATGAAAATGCTAAGCTTCTTACAAGAGAAAATATATCAGCTTGTTTGTTTTTCCAGGGGCAAATGTTCAGTGGAATCCAGATGTCTTCTACTGAGGGCAGCTGGGCATTCTTGTCTTAGTGAAATTTACAAAAACTCATTGCTGAGTACGTTTCCATGGAGACAAACTGTCTTCAGGTGCAAGCAGTTTATCTTGAGAATTCTGAGTTTTCTTTGCTGGGGGAAATCCAGCATTTTAAGGTACAATGGCAAGTAGTTCAGTAAAAAAAATAAGTTTGAAATTATGGGAAGAATACAAGGTTATAACCTCTCTAGCAGCCGTTAAACTTAATGCAGTTAATAGAACAGTGTATAATTTAGTTTTAGTTAAAGACAGTGCACTTTTTCTTATTGCTAAAAGTTAATGTTTTCTGAAAACATACAAACTGTTTTTCATATCTGGAAGGAAAGAGAGATAAAGCACAGACAGCAATCAGGGTAAGTGGAAGCACAGGCTGTAGTATACACTGCAGCATGGGTAACCTTAATTTAGATAATGTTAGATAATGTCTGTAGGTGCAGCCACCAATTTCGGGGCAACTGTTCCCTTCTGGAGGGTTAAACTTCATGTTTTGAAGATGTATATAGTTTTGTATTTGTTTTAAGTTAATAGGAGATGACAGTGTTTTGTATTTAGTTTTTTTGAGAGTTTTCATTAAAATAAAAAAGTCTTGAAAAATGTGACACAGGTTCAAATGGAGATGAAAAGAAACAACTGTACAAAGATTAGCCAGACAACACTAGTAAATGCATGTAACACAAAAGCTGAAAATACACAATCAAAAAACTGTCATTTATAATAGGTGTGGACAATAGCTTTTTATCATGATGGCTATGCTGGCCATAGTGACCTGAAATGTGAATGGGTTATAGATAAAAAGGAAAGAGTATGGAATTATATTAAGAAATGCAGAGTGCAAATAACAATGCTGTAGGAGACACACTGAAAGAAATGAGCTTGTGAATTGGACAGAGAGAGGATTTCAGAAATGTTTATTCAGCACAATATCAGGGGCAGAGGAAAAGGGGAATAACTGTACTAATTGCTAGAGGGGCTCCAGTAGTGACAGATGAGGGGAAAAAGACAAAAATGGTAGATTTGTGGTAGTATGGGGCTATTTACATTCCAATGAAAACTGCTATTATGGAGCTTAAGAAAATTTTGGAAGAAATAATCAGCTTTCTTCAGGGAATATTATTTATTGTTGGGGATTGGAATTTGATTTGCAATAGTGAGGATGTACTAGGGGGATTTAGAAGGGTAACATAACAAAAGAGGCTAGATCTCTGAACAAAGTTATAAAAAATATTTGGTATGGAAGATATGAATTCAGTAGTAGGAACTTGGACATAATTTACTTATTATTCCCCAAAGTACAATAATTGGGCTAGACTAGATAGAAATTATATTTCACAGGAATATGCACGTTTAATTGAAAGCTTCAACACACAACCAAAAACTATTTCTGATCATGCACCAATGAAACCTAAAATAAAAATGTAGGATAATGAAGTAAAAATAAGATGCTAGCACTTTAAAAAGAGAGGAATTTAAGGAATGGGTAGCGGAAATTATTTGACAGTTATTAGGGAAGATAGGAATATCTTCAGAAGTTATAGCTCGTGACTGGGATAAAATGAAAATGAGGTTTAAAAATAGGGTCAAAATAAAAGAAAAAAAGATATGCCTAAGAATTTATAGATATTACTTAATCTGGCTGACAAAAGTGAAAGTATTGCAGAATAAGGAAAATCTCACAGAACAAGAGGAGTAGCAAATGCAGGATGCTAAAGAGAAAATAAGGGAGTATCTGGACAATATACACAAGTTTAGAAAGATTGCAGTTAAGCAACTATTTTTCAATAGCAACTTCTGAGCACAAAAACTTTTAGCACAATGACTTAGGCAACATAATGTTGAAATGGCTGTTGCAAAACCTATGGAACATACAAAAAAAAAAAAAAAAAAAAAAAAAAAAAGATAGAGATCCTGTAGAGGTTTTACAGATATGCTGGAATTTTTATGAAAATTTGTATAAAGCAGAGAAATGTGGAAATCAAGAAAGAGTACAAATTTAAATATTTAAGGAAGACTTAATTATGCCAAGGTTAGAGGTATGAGAGGCTCAACAGCCAACAGTTAAGATAAGAGGTGATGAGATAAAAACAGTGATGTATAATCAATCTTCGGGAAAGTCTGCAGGAGCAGATGGTATTCCTGTGGAAGTCTGAAAATTAGGAGGGAAGAAAGTGGTAAAACTCTGGCAAATTTCCTTTAACAGTAAGGGGAAACACCAACATTTTAGAAGAAAGCTGTGGTGGCTGTGTTACCTAAAGATGGCAAAGACCCTTCAGACCTAGCTTCATATAAACCCATTTCAATTTTAAATCATGATAATAAAGAAAGGCAAAGGTTTTGTCAAAATTAATAGAAATGGATCAGTGTGGTTTTGTGAGGGGGAGGCAAACATTTCACAACATTAATAGAATAATGATGATCCAGAGGGAAGCAGAATGCAAGAAAATAATTTTGATGTTGGTGGGTCTTGATGAAGAGAAAGCATTTAAGTTAACTGGGATTTTATGAGTAGGGCATTGGAAGGATTTGCATTCCCTGATACAATAATAAGGTCAATGAGAAGAATATATAAAGGATGAGAGGCAAGAATTAAAGTGTGAGGGTTCTTCTCATATAAGCTGTGTTTGAACAGAGGAAATTGGCAGGAGTGTCCTTTTTTTCACTTTGCTATTTGCTTTATGTTTAGATCCATTGGCAAAGAAAATAAGGGACTCCGAAAAACAAAGAAATAATTGGCATGGTACTCAAGAAAAAATTGGCTTTATTTACAGATGATATTATTTTGTACCTGATAAATCCAGAAAAGGATATATCGGTGTTGTGGGGCACTTTTACACAGTTTCAAGTCTTTTCAGGATATAAAATTAATGAAGATAAAATAAAGGCTAGAGTTGTAAATTATGTACCCCCACAACAATTTCTTGAGCAATAGCCATATTTATGGGGACATGATAAGATGAAGTATTTAGGAGTATGGATTAAAAAGGCTTCTCTTACTGCAGTTCAGAATATGTGGGGAGAAACTAAACAAAAGATAATACAAAAACTGAGAAACTGGAAAGTCGTATTTATGGATATGGATAGTAAGACAAGTGGTGAAAATGTTTGTAGTCCCTTTAGTATTGTATATGGGTCAGGCATACTTTTATCAACACAAGGAGAAGTTGTGGACAAAAATTAATAAAGAATTGAAGGAATTTACCTGAGAGGGAAAGATGGCAAGAGTTAAATGACATAAATTGATCCTTCCACTAGAACAAAGTGGTTTAGGTTTATCTGATCTGAAGGAATATTTTAAAGCTACACTTTTAAGGCTCACATACATAACACAAGCAGAAAGTTATAATTCAAAGAAGAAAGGGATGGTGATGAAGGAAAGGGGAAGTTCAAGAATTAGAGGGAAAGAGGGATGTTGGATGCAGATCCTCAAGTAGAATAATAACCATACAGAAGATTATATGCATAAAGTATATTCTATGAACTAAGTCAATATGAGAACAAATAGTTTGCCAACAGGAATGACTGCAAATAAGGGTACAGAAAATAGGCAGGAGGGAGTGGAATTTACTGGAGAAAACGGCAAATGAACCAAGATATTGGGAGGAAATAACTCAAGCAGGAAAGGTAACAGAGTGGGATAAGGCCAAGAAGACATTTTGATTGCAGACTACATAATGCCTTCCCTACCAGGGCTTGATCTCACAGTACAGGTAAACAGAAAGGGACAGAGGAATTTTAACTGAAAGATCTGTTCTGGTAGAGTTTTTAGTTGAATCTATAATAGATACAGCTGTTAAAGGGATAACTAATAGGACATATAAATATTGCGTGATAACTATAAGAATCAATCAGAGGTCAGAAAAGACTGGAAAGAGAAACTGGAAAAGCAATTTACAAGAAAACAATGGGAAAACATATGTATGGCTCCTAAATATGCAATCAAGTCCAGAAGGTTTAGGAGCCATACATATGTTTTCCCGTATAATGGGGTATAAAAATACCTATGCAGACTTCAAAGAATTTTTCATCAGGTAGATAGCAAATGTTGGACGTGTGATGGAGATATGTTCTGGGGGTGTAATGAGTTGGCAGATTTTAAAAATTCCCTACATAGTACTCAAATCAGAAATATTGGGTGAGCAATTGAGTAAGTAAATGACTATTTTGAGCTGGGATACAGGATCTGAATTGCCTAAACATAGTAAGGCCTTATTAACTTTAATTCTGTTGGTTGCCAAAAAAAGGAATTTCTAGAAAATTAAAATCAAAGTCTACACAAACTATATTTGAGGTATTGAATACTATAAAATAGAAAAAAGAAATAGAAGAGGGATCTTTAGAAAAGAGACGGAGCAAATTACATAGAAGAAAATGGAAACTGTGGAAACAATATATGCATAACAATGTTCAGAAGGAGTGAGTTTTATGGGAAGGAAGGAATTCCATAATTTTTTGTAATATTGGACTGATGATAGTAGCAAAGAAAATACATGTGATGTATATTGTATTTAAATGGAAAAATGTTTAAAAGTTTTTTTTTCTGTTAACGTATGTTTATCCATGTCTAAAGTGATAATTTAATGAAGGTGTTTAAAAATCATGTGTGATGGGGGATTCAGAAAATTGTGTGGTAAGTCAAGCCTGAAAAAAAAAATGTGCCTCCAAAAAGAAACAATTGAGTGTTCTGAGGATGGAACCAAACCTTACCTAGCATCCACACTGATCACACTTGCACTGCTCTGCCTCACATACTTCACAGTAATCTGCACTCATGACCATACTCCTTTAGCTGGGATTCATGGTATCTAGCTGCATACCTTCATTGTCAGATCCCTATAGGAACTCTCTCTGGCATTCCTCCTATCTACGTTGGCTCACACTGATACATAATCCCTGCACTGGTAGTGGCTAACAGGTGTGCTCTAGAGGTGACTGGCCTCTGCTGGTACTTTTGTGATACACTCTTTGCATCCTGTTTCTTCTTCTCTTGAGGTGATACATCCCCAGACAGGATGTACTTGATGAGTCTTTCGGCTTTTCCCAGTTAGGGTTCGCCACAGTGGAACTCCGGTCCGCTAATGATTGGCAGTAGATTTTTACGTGCCAAGTTGCCGGCCCTGATGCACAACCTTCAACAAAGGTACTGATGTACTACAAAGAATATATATTTGTGTACTGTCACTTCTGTGTGTGAATCATCAGTCACTGTATGAGTAGAATGTGGCCCAGTAACATTATGTACAAGGACACTGTCACTTCTGCATGTGAATCATCAGTCACTGTAGCAGTAGAATGTGACTCACTAACATTATGTGCAAGGACACTGTCACTTCTGTGTGTGAATCATCAGTCACTGTATGAGTAGAATGTGGCCCACTAACATTATGTACAAGGACACTGTCACTTCTGTGTGTAAATCATCAGTCACTGTATGAGTAAAATGTGGCCCACTAACAGTATGTACAAGAACACTGTCACTTCTGTGTGTGAATCATCAGTCACTGTATAAACAGAATGTGGCCCACTAACAGGTTTACAACCGTTGCCTTACTTTAACATACACTACTAACTTTTATGATATCAAACATATTATTGACAGAAATTGGAAAGTATTTGGGATAAAGAAGGAATATTCTGATGCTGTAGGGGAAAAAAGGTAACTGTATATAAGGAGGATGCAAGTTTTAAAACAATCTTGGAAGGTCTGGGAAATAATGCACATGGGGGGGGGGAGGATGTACAAATGTAGGAATTTCCCCCAATGTAAATATATTTTAGAGGGGTCTGTTATTAATCTAGAAGGGTCTGGTGAAATAAGACTTCACCTGTAATAACAATGGCAATATTAATAGAATATAGACAGAATAAGCAAAGAATGCAATTTAAAATGTTCTTAATTGAGAAATTTTAGCAAAACATATAGTTATATATAGTTTTTGTAATATATATAAAGTAAAAAATTAAAATTATAAAGTTAAGCCAAAGCTCTCATTATAGCGTAACCATCTAGTTAGTCATTAAGGCAGACACTTATGTGAGGGTCAGTTTGAGGTGGTTGGAAGAGAGGGAGGTAGAGGGATGTATATGATATAAAAAAAGATGAGGAGAATGCGTTATTTAAACATATTAAAGAGCACCCTGAACACAAATTTAGATATTCAGTTATCAATCAGGTTGATTTAGGACAGCAGAGTGGACCAAGTGAAGATTACTTAAAATTTTTAGAACTTAGACAGCAGGTAAAGACAAATGCAACCGTATATCCTGGGCTGAATGAGAATACATCAATTAGCAGTATTTTGAAAATGAAAGATGCTCATTTTTTTTCCCTGAACATGGCCCTTAGACGACCATCTTTTATAGTTATGATTTTTTATTAATATAACTTTATTAAGACAAAAAGTTTTTCTGTGTTCTTATGGTTTAACAAGTATAGCTTATATCATTGGGTTGGTGGGGAAAATGTTTATGTTTTTTTTATGCTGTTTGTTACGATCTGTGAAAAAAGCTATTGGGACAAATTGCTATTTGCTGTTATATGTTTAACATAACTTAAAAAGGTCTTAATTGGACAAATAAAATTAGAAGGAGGGGTTTTGAGGGTATTTATCTGATGTGTTTGTGAATTATTGTTGTTCTGAAGAAGTCCTAAACACTGTTGGACGAAAGTGCTTAACATGTAATAAATTTGGTGCCTTAATTGTTTTTTGCAGTCCAGGTATCTAAAGTCTATTTCTTTTCTGTTTTATTGAGTTTATTTTTTCTGTGTTGGTCTGGTTTGTGTCTCATATGGAGAAAAGGCTGTAAGAGAACTTGTTTTTGCATCAATGGATGATATACATGTGAAACTATTGGGCTCAATCGAGAATCTTACACAACTGACTAATAAACTTACTCAGAAGTTAACAAGTACAATTTCACAGCCCTTAAGGAATTTTTTTTCTGGGTTTGCCGAATTTAATTTTCTCAACTCAGGCTCCACCAGATATTAGTTCTTCCTTGATTACTTCGGCATAGAGACCCAGAGAGTTCCAAGGCAAAGAGGCAGGAGTTAATGCCGGTAACGACAGAGTTCCAGAAAGCAACGGAAGTGATTTAAGGGGCAATCCAGGTACCATTGACTGTTTGAATATCTGCGACTGGCTGAACACTGATATTTTATGGATGACTGAGGCTGCTGTACTGGCTATTCAGCATGAGTCGTTGGACAAACAACTTAAGCTTTTTTCATCTTTAGTTCTTAAATTCAGGAAACTGCAATTAGAGAGCAGCTACTTAAGGTAATGTTTATGTATGGAGAGACTACCTAAAGGTTTGCGAACATGGAAATACCCCACAGGCCTGGTCAAAGACTTAGTTTTACATTGTGAGTTAATTGAATTATTTAATAGACATGGATGTGAAGTTTTAGAATTATTGATTAGAGACTATGACAAACAAATGAATAACTTGAAACATGATATTAATTTGCCTGACAGTAATCTACATAAAGATTTACTTTTTGAAACTTAGATTTTTGAATATAATGCTGTGTTAACCAGAACTGAAAATGACATTAGTGAGCTTAAAAATAGAAAAGTGAAAAAACTTATTAGAGACAACACAGATTATGTGGCGTACCCTCTTCCACCTGTTTCACATGGTAGTTTTCATCAACAAGACCCCCAGGACTATTTTGAAAGGAATGTGGGGAATGACAATAGCATAGTCAATGAAAATTATGTAAGGGGTGAAGTCCCTTTAGAATATCCCCCATTAAGGCGGTCTCAGAGAATAAGGGATCATATGAAAATGAATCTACCGAACAGACAGGGGGAGAATTACTAGCATTCTAATCCCTCTTGTGGGAGAGGGAGACGGAGTGGGAGAGGCAGGGGGAATCCTTGGATGGCTCACCATTAAGTGTATATCAAGTTGTAGCTAATGATTTTGGAGCTTTGCAGATTAACAGTTACAGTAGTATTGAAGTAGATACTAGTTGGGAGAACTCATTCGAAAAGGGGTTCACTTTTGTTCTGGTTAGGAAAAGTAGAATGGAAGAAGTGATATTACAACTAAAACTGTATAAGAGGAAATTAAATTGCACTCTGTTTTTTAAAGGTAATACGAGTGCTTTTTTCTGAACACTTAGACAACATTAGGAGGCCTAGTACATTTATTCTCCCACCCCACCCCATGATTTTATTGTTTATTTTTGGAATGATTCAATAGAAAAGTTAGAACAATTCTTTGGCTACTTAAATACTACAACAGGCTTTCTTAAGTTGACCAAAGAAGTTTATACTGATTCAGTAAACTTCTTGGATATTACTTTGAGAAAAAAACTATGAGACAAAAAGTTTTGAATCTAATATTTACCAAAAACCAACATACTCTAATTCTCTGCTCCACTTTGACAGCATGCATCCATTACACCAACAGAGAAGTTTGGTTAAGGGACAGTGTGTAAGGTTAACCTGTATGGTATGGTCTCCACTAGAGTAGATTTTGAATATGAGATGAGTAAACTGAGAGATATGTTTGAAAGGAGGGGTTACCCTGATGTTTTTTAAAGAGGTAGAGGCTAAGAGGAAGGAAGGGTACTTCATCCCATTATTGGGACAAGATGGACGCTTGGTAAAATGTGATGGGCCTGTGAGCACAAGGGTAAATGCTCACAGACAGGTGTACAACCGTTGTCTTACTTTAACATATTCTACTAACTTTTATGATATCAGACATATTATTGACAAGAATTGGAAGGTATTTGGGATACAGAAGGAATATTCTGATGCAGTAGGGGAAAAAAATCGGTAATTGTATATAAGAATGAAGCAAGTTTTAAAACAATCTTGGAAGGATTGGGAAATAATGGACATGGGAGGAGGATGTACAAATGTGGGAATTGCCAACAATGTAAATATATTTTAGAGGGGTCTGTTATTAATCTAGATGGGTTTGGTGAAATAAGACTTCACTGTAAGTTCCACTATAATAGTAAAGGGGTGGTTTATTTAGCCCTATGTGATTTATGTAGGGCATTCTATATAGGGAAGACAAAACTAAGCCTAAGAAAAACGATTTACCAACATGTACATGATATAAAGTAAAAAAAGATGAGAAGAACACATTATTTAAACATATTAAGGAACACCCTGAACACAAATTTAAATTTTCAGTTATTGACCAGATTGATTTAAGATAGCAGAAGCAGAGTGGACCAAGTGAAGATTACTTAGAATTTTTAGAAATTAGTTGGCAGGTAAGGACAAATGCAACCGTATTTCCTGGGTTGAATAAGAATACATCAATTAGCAGTATTTTGAAACTGAAAGCTACTTTTTTTTTTGAACATGGCCCTTAAATGAGCAACTATTTGTCTTTTACAGTTATAAGTTTTTATTAATATAACTTTATTAAGACAAAAAGTTTTTCTATGTTTTTATGGTTTAATAAGTATATCTTGTATCACTGGTTTGGTGGAGAAATATTTATTTTTTATGCTGTTTGTTACGATCTGTAAGTTATTGTGGGACAAATTTTTTTTGCTGTTATATGTTTATCATAATTTAAAAAATGTCTTAACTGGACAAATTTAAATTAGAAGGAGGGATTTTGAGGGTATTTAACTGATGTGTTTGTGAGTTATTGTTGTTCTGAAGAAGTCCTTAACACTGTTGGACGAAACCACTTAATGTGTAATAAATTTGGTGCCTTAATTATTTTTTGCAGTCTGGGTCTCTAAAGACTTTTTCTTTTCTGTTTTATCAAATTCAACCCATGTAACTGTTATTTTTAAATGAATTAAACTGTTTTTGAGTCATCAGTCACTTTGTCAAAACAGTGTGGCCCAGTGACAGGCACTGGCAGCTCAAAGAGTCATTAGTCACTATCGCAGCAGCATGGCCCTGTGGTACTATGCATGTGGGTATTGTCAGGACTGTTTATGAATCATCAGTCACTATCAGTACAACATGGCAAAAATGACAGCATATGCACGGGCACTATTCTGACTGTAAGTCATCAGTTGTTCTGACTGTACCGTGTGGCACCTTACTCTGTTGCTAATTAAACTGGCTCAGTTAAAAAGCTTGCTGATGACAAGCTCGACTTCCATTTCCAATAGCTCTCATCCAACTAATTAACACATCACCCTTTACATTTAGGGCATTAAATTGCATTTTATATGTTAACAAAAAGAAAACTGTGTTTCTGAGTGTTCTGCAATTTTCCCTGGATACCCATTTTTGTTACTATTTTTCCTATAAAGAACAATAATCCTCTCTGTTGTCTGCAAAGAGATATTATTTTTCCTGAATTTCCTCACTTCCTCATATTAATGAACAGATGGTAAAAGTATCTTTCCCTTCCCCCTTCCAGTGCAGTCATTCACTTGGCTAAACTTGAATCATTTGATACTACTGACTGCCACATCTGTGGCCTCTACTCTGGCCAGTCACCTCACTCCTATCCTAGTTCTCTGAGATTTTTGCCACACTGAAACTACATGTCTTCAACATATGCCTTTAAACCTCTCTGCATTTGGCGGATTTCACACTCTGAAAAAGCAAGATCTCTATTTTTCCAGTTTCAGTCCTTTCATTTGCCCAGTTTCATACCCAATGAAAGACTAACTTCTTGAAGCTCATCACTGTCAGAGAGACCAATGAGAGGCACTACTTGATGCTTCTCATTTTAGTAGTTTCAAAAAATTTAGATTAAATTTTGTAGTTCTGCCTTTGTGACTGGTGGTGTTTTTTCCTGCTATGTCAGCTGGGTCAATGAGGCTGAAAATATAAATAAAAAATATAGAGAAAAGAAGAAAAATAGTGTTTACTATTTATGACTTTGTGCTGGCAATGTAAGAGAGGGTGTTTCTGTTACAGACATATTCTGTGTGTCATTCCCCTCAAATGTCACTTGCAGAGTGGCCTTTATTTTGCTTTGTGTTTTTGTCCTGTCCATCATAATATTTTTGATTTTCTGGTAAACTTATGGCAATTACAGTCAGACAATGATACAAGAGCATTTCAAACTTATTCTTCATAAAGTGCGTTGATGCAAAACCTTGTTCTATTAATTTTTAAGTGATTTAGAATATAATTAAAATTGTTCTTTTTGGGGGGGAGTCTTTGTCCCCTATTATTTTGGGCTTTGTCTGGAATTCTTGAACAAAGATGAGACTGGGACACAGATGTAATCTAATATCTTTTATTGGACCAAACCGGTTTTGCAATTACTCAAGCTTTCAAGCTGACATGAGCCCTTCTTCAGGAGTTATTAAATTAATGATTTTAAATAAAGTGCTTAAATATCCACTTGTGCCTAGAAAAGGAAGTACATAATTTATTTCCAATTTGTTAAAAAATTCTAGGGAGGAAAACATACAACTCATGCTACACCTCACAGACAACAGGTGTGTGTGTGTATATGTGTGTGTATGTGTATATGTGTGTGTGAATTGTGGCAGCATTAACAAAGAGCAGGTAAACACAGTAGCCTCTGCAACCACTACTTGGGACCTGATCAGAGGAAACCATCAGATTAATGCAACAAGATATGTCTGGCACAAAAGAATGATGCTTCCATAATTCTGGGAGTGTTTCAGTCATTGTGCGTTTTGTAATTTTATGTTACTGCATTTACAATGTACTTTTGATGGCAGTAATATTGGCAGTATTGTTTTATTTATATATTTATTGACATTTATTTAATGGGAAACTCTGGCTGGGTACTAAGTGTTCATTTTCAGCAAAGGCCCAGGGAGAAAAGCTTCAGAGATTAAGGTAACATCAAATAAAACATTAGTATAGATGTAATAAAAAAACATATATACATACAATTTAACAGTGATATACCTAGGATACAATAATGCATAAAACACCAGTAGTGTAACAATAAAAAATGACAAATATGTAAATCAGTATATACAAAAGTATTACACATATAGTCTATTACATTATGAAATTAAAAAAATATTAAAAAAGATGCAAGTCTCCCCAAGAATGTGGAGAGGACAGGTGTTGAAAGGTACAGATAGGTTGTATGATAAGCGTTTAGTATGAATATAAAGTATTTGCTGATATAGATCACACAAATATACTAGGTATAATGGTGTATACAACATGCTGAAAAAACATTAATCAACCTCAAAATCCATGTTGTCCAGGGAGACACGATGGAAGGCAACCATAAGTATTAAAAATATCCAAATTTAATATTTAAAATGACACAAGGTAGAAGGAATACTATTAAAACTGCTCAAAACCACAATGAGAACTCAGATCCATGATTAAGCACTTTCATCACTCCTCAATGTATTGGGACTTCATCAGAATACAGGAAGTTATGTCAACAAACATATATCTGCCCTCTACACTTACTCGATTAATTGATCTTTGATTTTCATTAGTGGTCATCTCTGATGCAGCATTTCAAAGAAATGTTTGACTGATAGGCTTGAAAATGTAGTAGAGTAAATTTTTTCTTTTTCAAAGTAAATACTATAGTTCAGTATGCAAGTGCGAGAAATATGATCACTGTGATTAATGGGCAATATTTGGACTGAGATAGTTTGTACTGCATTCAGTTTTTAATACTATATCTGGAATTAAGAATCTTTGATGTTAATTTTCCTTCCCCAACTCATTGACTTGTCCCAACAAAAACATTTCATGCAATGCAAAAATGCTGTAAAAAACACCAGGTGAAGCATGCACTTTTGCACAAAATGCTGTCTAGAAAAAAAATGCAACATCAAATACTGACAGAAAATAAGAAAAGTAAAATGAAAATATTTTTTTTCTTTGTAGCATTCACAGTGTGAAGAAAAAAAATAAATCAAATATAAGTTGTGTTTTATTGTTTATCTGCATCTGAAATTTAAGCTTAAAAATCTTACTTTTGTTCAGACTCCAGGCTACACTATTTACCTGAGGTATGATATTGGCAATCTGTGACTGTTAGGGCACATTTAAATGTCATTGTTTAAAAGGTATTGTTTTCTTAATGGCTTTGTAGTTGGAATAAGTGACCTAACCTAATTTCTATGCCATCTTAGTAGCCTTCAAAGATGTAACAGATGATGAGACAAATGCAGGAAAGAAAGGCAAACAGAAACAATTTCAGACATAAAGCAAGAGGAATAATTATTAAATGATGCTTTTATAGTATGTGATGTATTTAGTACTGGATTACAGGAATCACTTTTTGGAACGAACTAGACATTAAGGTGGAGTTCTCCTTTAACACCATTCGCAAACACAGAAATAATAATTACCTTGTGATGGCAGTCTCTCTTGACTTATAAAACACTTTTGATACAGTCTCACTTCAAACTATTCTGCTAGCTGTCATTCTTTGGCCTCACTCCATCCATTCACAACCCCCTTTTTCCATTTTTGCACATGGGGTTGGGGTGTCACTTCAACAGTGACAATCATTTACAGCCAAGGTTTACATCGCCGGGTGGCTAGCGATGATGCATTTGTACTTCAACACCACACACTCACATACATCTATGGTGAATTTAGAGTGGACAATTCACCTACTGCATGTCTTTCAAATGTGGGAGGAAAACAGAGCACCCGGAGGAAACCCATGCAAACTTAGGGAGGACATGCAGACTACGCACAGAAGGAAAGCCAGCCTAGAACTGAACCAGGGAACCTGTTGCTGTGAGGCAACAATGCTATCCACTGCACATTACTCCCCTTAAAAATGATTTAATACCTACCTACCTTACTAACAAGACCCAAACTATAAAATAACAGCAATCCAAATCGATCTTTCTTCCCAAAACAGGTGGAGTCCCTCAAAGCTCAGTGCTTAGCCCTCTAGATTTCAATATATTTATCATCAACCTTCCTCTTGCCTCCATTAACTCAGCCCTTATCTAATATGTTGGTGATGCAACAATTATCTGCACAGCCAAAATAATCCCTGAGCTTCAGAGCATCACCCATCTCTCCTTTGCCTCCACTTTAGCCTGGCTCGAACAGTTTAACCTTGTATTAAGCCCTCAATAAATAAATAAATAAATACATAAAAATTAAGCTAATCTTATTCACCCTCATACTCAGTCTCCAAAGCAAAAAATAACATTATATTTCTTTCCTCTGAGTGTATCAGCTCTGACTTTGTTTCCCTTAAAAAATTCTTAGGTATCATCACTGAGGAAAATCTAAAATATGACCTCTGTGTTTAGCAAAAAAGCAAATCAAAAACTTGGACTGATTTATAGGGCAAAATCCTCCTTAACACAGTTTGCTTTCAAATGCACATCAACTGTCCACCCACTTTCCACATTTTCACATGCCACCCCCATCATCACAAATATGCATTAAATGCAGCCTGCTAAACCTGAGCAGTGCCACAATGAAGTAGACACGTTTGATACCAAAGGAAATGACAGAACCCACCACTGCATTGCCATGAAACAACCTATTTGGCTTGAATACCAAATTATTTCAGCTAACGTCAAGTCAAAGTATTATTTAAATTTTACATATCACAGACAGCTGTCCATCCTTTAAGAATTTTCTTCAGTAGTCTACTCCCACTAGAAGACATTGCTCCTCTCATAAATTCCTGGCCTATATCACTGCCTGTCATAACTCTGGTGGTGACTCTCTTTACTATGTTGCTAAAATCTGGAGCCTCCTACCTACCACCATCCAAAAGATAAGCATATGCAACATCTTGAATTCCTCCCAAAAATTATATTTCTTTATTATCAGGATCTGTCACAGTACCTCTCTCTCTCCCTTGAGAAATCTCTATCCCAGACATTCTCCACTCTACCTAAATTTCCTCTTCCTTATATATTCAGAAAGGATCTTATTTTTTTACACACCCTTACATAATGTCCTTTAAGTACTTCTCACTGCCTTATATTTATTTATTTATTTATTTATTTTACATTTGTTTACCGGGATAGTCCAACTGGATACATGTACATTTTCAGTGGAGGCCCAGGGAGAAAAGCTCCAAAAAGACATTCAACAAACTGTTACATTTTTACAGTTTAAAACGCAAAATAAAACACAAATAAAAGAATTTTTTGACACAGATGTAAACCAACAAAAAAACAGATACACAAACAAATTATTACATTTTTACTCAGATGGAAAATTCTAGACAGTGTTTTTAAGAATTATAGGGTATTGACTGCCTAGTAAGCTAACCTGGTAGTAGATCCAAGAAGATCATAGGATTTATAAGTTAAGAAACAATAAAGTGTAGGCAGAAGTCCTCCATGTGCACACAAATGATGGTTAGAGTTAGTCTGGATTAGGACAAGGACATAGCCATCATTTTTTAAAGTACTGTACCAGACTCTTCTTGAACTGAGGTAGAGAGAGTTCAGATGTAAGATTAGCACAAAGAGAATTCCAAGTTTTGCTAGCAGAGTTAGCAAATAGAGATTTACCGGCTGTGTTGTTGGATATGCGAGTTTGAACTAGTAGTTTTTCAGATGAATGAAGTGTGCTAAGGTTACTGTAGGGGGTGATGAGGTTTGCAAGTATGGTTGTATTATCTGGTTGTTACAGGATCTTGTGTGCGACTATTAGTTGGTTAACCTGAAGTAGATTAGGCAGTTCAAGCCATCCTAGTAGATTTAGGTTATGACAGTGATGAGTTCTGTAGGCTGCATTGGTAGCAAATCTAGCAATGTGATTGCAGCTGCTAGAAAGTTTATTAATTATTTAATTATATAATAAAATTAATTAATTATACACCTTGTTTATTGTGCTTTAGCCTCAACTCAGTACATCCACTTTTAGTAATCTCATTCCTGAGCAAAGAAAAAAAATCTGTGTTTGTTTCTGAAGGTAATGTGCTCTACGACAATGTGAAATGCTCTTCTGAATGCTTCCCAAATATGAAAAGCTATACTGCCATTTACATTAAGCTTCATCATGTTACTCCCTGATTCACGTTGCATAGAATATCACTTATTATTGTGTAATACGTTTTCATTACATTGATTATCTTATGAACAAGCATTACACAATGTTCTATTATGTCTATGTATCTTATATTTGTATGTATATTAGTTACACTGTGTACTGTATACTGATTGTTACTTTTGGGGTCTTTTCAACCTAGGCCATTGCTGAAGAGGGGTTTCCAACTCAGATGGACTTAAAAGGTAAACAAATAGGAAGAAATAAATAATATACAGATATTTTAAATGTTTTAGAGTAAGGAATAAATTAATTATATGTATTACAGATGTGTAATTCCCATGGTACTCCCATTCCTTAACTTACCTTATACCCTAATCATCCACACACTCAGTAACAAAAAGACAACCATCCAAATAAACTGCAACTAAAAGTTTGGTCAAAACAGTTTCCTGGTCAAGCAAAGAACTGACTTCCTATTAGGCTCCCAACTATTCAGACTTGTATGCAACCAAATATTCTCTCCCTTAGCAGGTAAACTAATATTATAACTCCCATCCTAATACCTCAGGAATCATGACCATTCATTTGCCTTACTACTAGCACTAAAAACCAAGTGTCAGTGCACAGACCACTGCTTCTCTGTTCTTGGCACCAAACTCTGGGAATCTTTTCCTTCCTATCTCAAAGAAATATCATCATAACCACATGTTCTGGACACAACTAAAAAGTAATCTTCTGAAACCTGCTAAATGCAATTGTTATTCTCCTGGCCACATTACCTAAGCACACCGTATTCTGTCACTGTCTAATAACTTTCTTATTCTCTATATCCATTTGACTGTATATCACACCTAGCTTAAGATTTGACCCTCTTACATTGGTTTTATATTTACTCCCATGTTTTATGCTGATTGTGGTAGTCGTGATTTAGTTTACTTGGCATATTGCAGGAACTGCACCTCTTTTTATGTAGGTAAGATGAATCGCTCCTTGAGGGAACTTATTTTTGAACACTACAGTTATATAATAAGAGAGGATGTAACAAGTGCACTATATAGACATGTTAAGGATCATCCAGATCATATTTTTAATTTTTTGGTTCTACAGTTTATCATCACTAGACCTTGTGGTGGTGATATTGTTAATAAAGTAGAGGTAGCTGAGACCTAGATGGATTACTACCCTTCAAGCACATAGGAATCCTGGTTTGAATGACAATATACTTTTAAGACCTATATTGAAGGCAAGGGGATTGTTTCATTGATTTTCTTATGTGATTCATTAATTGTTTAATTTCTTGATTATTAAGGGTTGTGTTTCTTATGTTGCATTATGGTCTGATGAAGTGCAGCTTGTATGCACAAAAACGCTTACCTACTTTTGTTATTTTAATATACTCTCAGTGATTTTATTTCTTGGCTGTGTTGAACGATGTATTTTTGTTTTTTGGATTGATATTTTGATATCACTGTTCTTTATTCAATTGGTCTGCTTTATTTACTTGGATAATTACATAAAGTTCATTAACAGAATTGCATATATCCCCCACTGTCCACAACAAGATAATATGAGAAGGTACTTTCTAATATGTACCAAGGATACTCTAAAACATGTTTATACTGTCACAGGATGTTAGGGAATGTGAGAAAACACTAAATGAAGAACAAAAGTACTCCAGCAGTTAATATACAGGTAATGTCTACTGGAAATAAGTTGATCGCTTCATGGCAGGATATTAAGGTGCTGTGAAGCTCAACAGAAGAAAAAAAAACAAATGGCATGGCTGAATTTTTTTTTTACACTTGATAAATGTGGCTTTACTGTTTAGAGAGCATAACATTTTAAAAAACAATACATACAAAAGAGTAATTTGTGTGTGTGTGTGTGTGTGTGTGTGTGTGTGTGTGTGTGTGTGTGGGGGGATGTGTCTGTGTGCGCATGTTAGTTAGTGCATGCATGTGTATTTCCATGTATATGTATGTGATTCTGTCTGCGATTCTGAATATGTGTGTGTGTGTGTGTGTGTGTGTGTGTGTGTGTGTGTGTGTGTGTGTGTGTGTGTGCGCACGCGCGCGCGCATGTGTCTGTGTGTGTGTGTGTGTGTGTGTGTGTGTACATTAAATACTTACTTAACTTATATTTTGGATGTATAATACTTCCTCCAAAACAATTACATATGTTACAGCAAGTTTGAAACATTAGGAGGAACTATTTCACATCAAAAATATATAAAAAAATTATACAGAAATACAAAAGGAAAAAAATAGAAAATAATTTAACAGGTAGGGCATTCTTTAAGTGTAAAAATGTCTTCCGGGTTGGGCATTATCAGGGAATTAACTTCCTACGAGAGTCTAAGGCATCAGGTTACACAAAATCCCTTAATAATTTCTTGATAATGACCACTTTGTTGGGTATTATTGCTTGCTTGATTTGAATTAGGTAGGAATAAATAGAACTGCCCTCAGCAGAAAACTGGCACTCTATAACCTTATGCAAATTACACAACAGCTCTCATGAATGTATCCAGCAACTGGGACAGGTAGCCTGATTGATACATTTATAACTGATATGGTACTAAGATGTACAAAGTTATGTGTTGGAAGATCAGAAGACTATGGGTCCTAATAATTACTATGTGCTTGAATATATTTTTTAGTACTGACATAAGAGTGCAAAATAAGGGAGAGGGTGCTACACTCTTGAGTAAGCTGTCCTTCAAATGAGATGGTAATGTAAGAGCTCATCTTACTCAGCTGGTGATAGCTCAGGTAGATGTAAAAGATCCCTTGGTGTTTAATGAAAAGAGTAGGGGTTCTTTATTTAAGCAACATATTTGCAATATACCAAAAACAAGATTTATGCATTTAAGACTTACACAAATTGTGCACAGACAACCAAAACAAAGACCCACCAACCAGCATCAAAGAAATAATGGATTTGATGAATAAACTTTGGTTTCTCCATTTTGGCATTTCTTTGGTGCAGGTTGGTGTATATTTACAATATACATAATATACAAAACAAAATCAGTTTGTATACATATTTAAACACATACACACACACACACACACACACACACACACACACACACAACTTTTTTCTTCTTTTAAACATTTCACTTTAGCCTCCCACTATTCCTGCCCCCCCCCCATTTTTCAATATTTCTTTTAAATCACACTATTTGTTGTATAAACAATTTTGCATGCACTTGTTTCCATACAAAAAATATGTTGTACAAAGTCTATACACTTAATTTTCTTTCTTGAAAACTTTTACCAAAATTACCATACAATAACATATCATATCTCACATACTATTTCTAAAGTATTTGTCTATAAAAAAAACTCTCCAACATTCTCTCAGTATCTGCTTGCATTAAACATGTACAATGCCATCTCTTCTACAGCTCAGTTAGATTTTACACATAACCTTTCCTTGTGTTTGTATTTCATTTTTGATTTTATAGGAAGCTTATTTAAAATCACACAAGTCATACCAATGATTATACCTTGACTGACTTTTATAAATGTCCCTTATTATTCTTCCTGCAACTCTTACTATGCGTCAGTAAAATAAAATTTCTTCATAATGGGTTATTAACATTCCTTTCTTTTTATTTCAATGGTATTAACATTGATTATCGATGCACAAAGTTTTCTTCTTTTCAAGTCCATATTATTTCCAGTGACACACTTTCTGCATTTCCCTTACCAAACCTCTCACACAAATCTGAATATGTCCTAATATTATTAATAAAAACCCACATCCACTCCTCCTAATTACATTCAGTATATAATGCATACATAAAGTTGCCAAACATGCTACAAGCTATGATAAACATAATCCTTATTTCTTTGTATCATTATAAATAATACTCTTTTTAACAGGGTTTAACCTGGATCTATCCTTACCTCTCACCACCAAAAAAAAAAAGGAAAAAAAATATTTGAATTAACGTTTCCAGCTTTTCTAATAGTACATAAATCCCTGCTATGTAATTTAAAATACTAACAATAATAATAATTGAATAAACCTTTTTTTTAAATTAAACTCAAAATACATTCCAGAATATAATCATGTCCCTTTCTTTTCCTAGTGATATACTGTATTTTTAATAAACCATGACAACAATACTTCCCACCATTCTTACATCACTTATTGCTTCCCATTTTATAGGTTCATAGTCTTGTACTTACGTACAAGGCGAGCTGCACTTGAGGGCTATTTCAAGCCTAGCCAGCTTCCCTTTTTATGCTCAGATTAACCTTTCCCATTTGGTTACAGATTGGTTTTACCAATCCCATGATCAGTATTTATATATTACCCCAAATGGTAATAAACATCATCATACCATAGATAATCTGAGTGGACCCATGAATGGAATAAAGCAATAGGAGCTGCCTCTGTCCATTAGTAGTGCAGGTGGCAGTCCTTGGTTACATTTTCTGCTTCTCTTATAGAGATCCAAGTTGTACTTGAATAAGGATGGGGATAAACTTTGTTCTATGTGGATGGGGAGTCTGTTCCAGAGCAGCGATGATCCTATGTGAGATGTACCTGTCCTTCCAAAGTTTTCTACTGATGTTGCAGAAGAAGGGTAGATCCCTAGACCAAGTATTTCTGATGCCATTTGACTTGCTGATGTGCAATAAATCCATTAGTATTGTATCAGATGATGACTTGTATGCCAGACGCAGGTCACCTCTTAGCAGTCTGTAGGATACTGAATGACAGGGCTTTGTGTTAGCCCAAGTAGGACATATTGTTTAGGCCTTGTATCCTTTTAGTAAGGTATCTCTGTGGGCATTTCAGTTGTATGTGTCTGGACAGATGCATGCAAAACGGGGCATTATACACAATGACTGGCCTAATGAGGGTTGAGTAAAGGGGACAATGATATCCCTAGATCTAGACACAATCCTTTTGGTTATAAGCTGTGCAATATAAGAAGAAGAACTTTCTTACACCGATAGATGCATATTGTTTAAAAGTTAGATGACTGTTTACATAGGATTCAAAATCCCAAACAAGTGTGTCCATTCTTACAGGTATATTGTCAATTGGTATTTCCCTGGGGTAGATGACTTCCCAAGGGATACAATAACACATTTTTTGAAAGCTGGAACCCTTGGGTATTGGCTTTTACTTCAGATAAGTAGATGCCAAACAGGAGATGTCCCAGCACAAAACCCTGGATGTCTCCACTGATGACTGGTCTCTTTGAGACGGTAGCTTCTCTATTCTGATTTTCTGCATCCTACATGTGAGCCAGCTGGCAATCCAGAAGGTATTTAACTTTTCTACTACTCCTGAGAGGGGCATTTTGTAAAAAGCTTTGTCTAGGTTGAGGTACGCATTTTGTACTATTTTTGCCTTCGTCCACTGATTTGGTGACCTTTTCAAAAAATCCACCAAGTTGAGTAAGTTGGACCTGACCTTGATGAATCCAAACTGGGACAGGTCCAGTGTATGGAGATTGCACAAGTGCTTAATGATTAATTCCATGATAAGTCTTTCCATAGCTTTGCATATTTTTCTTCATTTTTTTAAAGCAAGTCACTATATCAGTCTTGCTAGTTTCATCTCTTCTGAACTGCATATTCAGATTCATTCTTACTTGCAAATTATAGTGACTCACCACATGCTCCTTCCAAGGAGCAACTATTTACTTGTTTTCAAAACAGGATAGATAATCTGCAGCCAATTCCAGTGAAACAAAAGTTACATCAAGAAAGCTGCCATTCTTATATGAATGGTAAGAGAGATATCCTGCACCAAAAGTCCCAGTAGCTTAACTAAACATTTAATTTTCTGTTCCATCTTTGATTTGATATAAACTAGAGGGATCCTAGATAGGAAAACAGGCTTTCTCACTCCTAGATTTGTCTGCCGCACAGCTACTGCATGAGCCCTGGGGCACTGCAGTAATATCTTATCTTTATACTCCAATAATTTTCATGACATATTATTTCCAGCTCCTTTGCCACATTCAGTGACAGTTGGTGTTGATAGAACTCATAACTCCTTCAAAATTCTGCATAATTAGCCATTAGGAGAAGTGTCTCCCCCAGAAAGAACATGCCCATCTATAGACTGCAGGTTGTTAACCAGTTTAAGCAGCTGCATATCTTCTGAACCTCCAGACTGTAATTTGGCAATTTAAGCAGCTGCATATCTTTTGAACCCCCAGCCTATAATTTGGTAATTTAAGCAGGTGCATAACTTCTGAATCTCCAGACTGTAATTTGATAATTTAAGCAGCTGTATATCTTCTGAACCCTCAGCCTGTAATTTGGTAATTTAAGCAGCTGCATATCTTCTGAACCTCCAGACTGTAATCTAGTAATTTAAGTAGCTGCATATATTCTGAACCAACAGACTGTAATTTTTGTAATTTAAGCAGCTGCATATCTTCTGAACCTCCAGACTATAATTTGATAATTTAAGCAGCTGCATATCTTCTGAACCTCCAGACTATAATTTGATAATTTAAGCAGCTGTATATCTTCTGAACCTCCAGACTGTATTTTGGTAATTTAAGCAGCTGCATATCTTCTGAACCTCCAGACTGTAATTTGGTAATTTAAGCAGCTGCATATCTTCTGAACCTCCAGACTGTATTTTGGTAATTTAAGCAGCTGCATATCTTCTGAACCTCCAGACTGTAATTTGGTAATTTAAGCAGCTGCTTATCTTCTGAACCTCCAGACTGTAATTTGGTAATCACAATATTCTGCTGTTGTTGCAATTCAACAGCTAATTCTACCTGTACATTCATGAGCTCATAATTTGCACTATGCTGTTCATTAACAAACTTCTCTGCCACAACACTGGAGCCTTCCCCTTCCATTCTCCTAACATGAAACACTCTCCAGTGCTTCTTTGAAAAGATCAGGGCTAATTTTCTTGATGCCCCGGGCAGATTTCCCTCTAGTCAGTATGAATAACAACTTGGGTTTCCCATATAAATAGGCTATAGGCCTGCTGGGACTAACCCAGTTGACTGACTAACTAACTAACTAACTAACTAACTAACTAACTAACTAACTAACTAACTAACTAACTAAATGTGCTTACTAATTCACTAAGTGATCACTGCAGACTAACCAACTACTAGCTTTTTAAGAAGCACATGACTCAACCTATTTTTGTCTTAGGAACATCTTTCATTAGTCTGCTAATAAATTTAGAGATGGTGCCAATTTTAAGGAAAACAGACACTGTGGCAGAACTTAATACTCTTTACCATGCAAGATAAAAAGCCTAGAATAAAGGTAAGGAGACTGAACATAAGACTGGATGCTAACATGTCTACTTGGTCTATCTCCTCTCTTAAGTTACACTTGAAAGACTGGGACAGTGCATTCAAGATATTGAAAGAAACTCAAAATCTGAAGCTACTCTCAGCTATTTCTTAGTCTTAATAAAGACTGCAAAACTGCTACCAAATCATCAAAAATCCATTTTTTAAACAAAAAGTAGACTTTCCTTATGAATCATCCCACATAATTCTGAAACATTATTAATGAGCTTAGGGTGATTCTTAAAGAAACAAAAGCCAAACGTAGCTATTTTGACAAGGGTGCAGACATGCTTTCAAGACAGAACTCAGTGGACCACTACATGCACTAACTTCCACACATAGATTAAGTGGGTTCGCTTTACCCTCGCCACTCATACTATTTAAGGCAGTCTGTACAACAAACTTGTGCAACGTCTTAACTAATGGTAGCTTCAGGTTGGCAGAACTACAGCCACTTTTCATAAAACAGCTGCACTTATCATTGTCAAGTGTATAGTCTAGTGCATATTTTTAATTTTTCACTGGCCATAAGATCAGTTCCACTAACACTCAAAATCCAGTAATTCTATGTTCTTGCCATTACTCAAACTTGTTTGCCCATCTTCTACCCAGGACTACTGACCAATAACTAATCTCTGCACAATATAAATCGCCTTGAGAAGATAGCTTGTTCTCACTTCAATGAAAGTGTTAGCAAATACAAGTTACTGTCTTTGGTACAGCTTGGGTTCAGAAAAGTATACAGAGCAATGAATGCTACCTACTGTGTCACAGACACCATATACACCAATACACCAATATGGAAAACAGTCTTTTGAGAAGTGGTCTATTCACAGACATGAGAAGGGCATTTGTACTAGTGGATCATGCTATGGCAGTACCCAAGATTAAAAGATGATAGTGCTGTGAAGTACATATAACTGTTGCAGAATAGTGCTGTGAAGGTCATATAACTGCTCCAGAACAGTGCTGTGAAGTACATATAACTGTTCCAGAATAATGCTGTGAAGTACATATAACTGTTCCAAATCTATCTATTGAGATGAACCTCGCTGACAGTTACAGACACTTCAGGATCTGATACTGGTTCACTTAGGACAAGGGATCCTCATGTTTCTGTTGCACAACACTTTGTACTTAAAAAAAAAAATTAATAACGTGAAAAAACTGAACGATTTTAACATATTGTGGCATCCACAGTTTAATAATAAACCTAATGTTAACAGTAATGGGACCATGGCCATAATCCTTGGCATGATAGAAAGGGTAAGAGAAACTACTTGCCTGCAAAAATGATTCACTGAACAATTACATTAATCACTGAAGGCTGTATAAATACCAGGAGGCGTAAGCTGACTATAGGCATTCAATTTAGAAAAATACAGAAGCAAGTTTTGACAAGGTGTTAAAGCAGCTTAAACAAATTTGCAGACTTAACAACCCACTTCCTTGATAAATTATAAAATCCTTAAAGATTAACCTACTAATTCCTAAATTAGAATACACCCTCCCTGTATCTGCACTTAGATCCTTGTACAACATTAGTTTTCTACAATGGGTTCTTCAAAAATTTGCATATTATGTCTTTGTCTCTTATCCATCCAAGTGTCCTGTTTACCCTAAAAAAGAAAAATTACTGTTTTGTGCACTTGCCAAAATATCCTGATAAAACTGCTCCATGAAACTTCCAAATCAAGGACATAAAAGAAGTCTTCCTTTGGGCTTCCGGTAAATGGCTTTAATAAGACTTTTCCTGCAACAAGGAATCAATCCCCTCACTTAAAAGAGCAGCATAACACTAAATTCAAAGCTGCACCTGCAGCATTTCCACTCTGTCTATAAATGTTGCAGAGAAAGTAAGTGACATCCCAACTGCATTTGCTTCGTCTTAATGTTATGAAGCAGTCAGACTGTTTGGTTTCTTGTTTGCTGAAAAAAAACAGCTGTTAGCTAGTAACACTCTCTATAAATGGACTAAAGATTAGTATATTTTTATTCAACGACTGCCCTATTTCTGTCCCACAAAATGTCCTTTGTCTTACAGCGCTGCTTGAATTTCTGTATACTTCTTTTCCTTCTCTGATACTACATTACGGGATTGGAAGCAGAGCTGGATCATGATCAAATATGGCCCTTGGCAGGGTAATGGATCTCGCCCCTCCCCAGCCATTCCAGTGTTCCATTACTTGACTATTTCTCCCTAGTAACCATAAACACTGTTCAAACCTGTCAGTGTGCATTTTGTTTTCTTCTTTACTTCTACAATGATTACAGATATTGAAATAAAAGTGGTAAATTAAATTATTATAGCACAAACACTGATAGCCATCTGCTAAACAAATACAGTCTCACAATGAAAACAGACTTAGAATGAACAGTAAACTTTTCTGCCCTTGAAACTCATATTCATTGAAACAGCGTTGAAACCTACATTCAAAGAAAATGCATCTGGCCAGTGGCGGATTGTTTCCCTTCGGGCTGTTTTCAAACCAAAGGATCCTTACACACATTTTTAGGACTATGCATACATGCATGTGTTCTCTGACTCACCTTCATGATTGTATTACATTATATTCCCTGTACAATACAGCACCACATGTTAGAATGCAAATTGTAATTTTGAACATTTTTCTAGCAAGCAATGAAACAAAATGTATGAACCAATAATGACAAGACTACCCATTTCAGAAAATTTCAAACATAAAAGGCCACTCAAGCTTCTGTCATTACAATCCAAGAGTATCAGCCAATATGCACAATCTCTGTAGAAGTAAAAGTCATCTGCATAATTCCACATTAAAGAGATCTGCAACTAATGAAGAGGTTGCTACTGGCAAACATCTTTACATTTCAGTCTTTCATCTACAGATTCAGTCCCTGCTGCCCTTAAAGACTTACTTGCCTATATTACATTAAAAAAAGTTGGCAAACTGGTAACATTGCAATCGGGAATGGCTGGCAAACTGACAAATTCATAGTTATGGACTTCCAAGATGGCTGCACACTGAGTGGCAGCTTAATTCTAGCTCTCCCAGTGTGAAAACAGAAACATAGCAGACAAGGCCATTGGACTTGTGTTTCTGGGTAAATTTCTGTAACTGGCTAGTAACTGCACTGCCTGGAAGCCAGGAGAAAAAGAAATACAGAGGACCTGAAAGGAAATAAGCTGCAACAGGTGAGGAAAAAACACTTACTGGGAAAAGTACTGCAGATGTTAGGCAAAAAGCAGTACAAGCTCCGGGCATGACTTCCAGTAACCTAGAGGAAAGTATAAGACAATTGCATACAGACCTGATTAAAGCAAACAAAACACTGATGGAGTATATCAACACAAACTACAAAAGGCTAGAAAAAATGAAAGAAGCTTTAAACAGATATTCAGATGATGTGATAAAATTGCAAAAATTAGAGGTCTAAATGAAGAAAAGGCTGGCTGAATATGAGACTGCTCAAGAAGAGATGTTTCAAACAATAATAGAATTACAGGACAGAGCACGTACGGAAAACTTGAGAATTTCTGCTGTACTAAAAGCTGGAAAGAACAGACTGTATTAGTTTTATGAAAGCACAAATAACTAACTGGAGTGGTATTCCACAGCAGGAGTTGTTAACTGAAAGGGAACATTGTGTGTATGCTCCAAACCTGGCTATAAGAAAGCAACCTAGACCTTTAATAGTAAAAATGCAATCCTACCAGCAGAAATTCTGACAAAACTGTTATAGAAGGACAAAGTATGAAAAGTGGGAGACAGCAGAGTGTTTGTGGAGAATGATTACTCTCTGTATACCAGGCAGAGGAGGAGTAAATTTATTCCACTATTCAGGGAATCTCAACAGGAATAAAACCAGCAACTTGGAAATTAACGCATATGAGATTACAAAGCAATAATTATATTTGTGAAACATGACAGAACAAGAAAATCTGGAAATATTGGATTTTGTTAAACTTGTAGAGGACTATAAAGCATATGCCCTACTTCATGTCATTAATGTTGGGAAAAATACTTAGGAGAGTGGAAGAGGAGGGTGTTAGCTGTAATAAAACATGATTTTTTGCATACTATAAAGTAAAGTTTTCTCAGTTATTTTTAAGTGTAATCGGGATACTAATGTAAACGGGTCCTCTTGATTTTTTCTTTTTTTCTTTCTCCCTTCCTCTCTCTTTTCTCCCTGTTCACTTTTAAGAAATGTAGGCACTGCCATGTAAAAAAAAAAAAAAAAAGAACAAAAGTCTTTTAAAAGAGTATGCCAAAAAAAAAATAGGCACAAACAACCAAACCAAAAACCACCTCCAGAGGAAGCCTTAATAGGCAAAAATAGTAAAATGAAAAAAAGGCTTCCACCACAACGAAAAGTTCACTGAGAAATTCTGTTAAAATGTAGGCTTTAATAAAACGAAGAAATAAAAAGCACAAATTGTGCTGGTCAAGTTGCAGGTCAAACAGGATAAGCGCTTTCAGTTAAAAAAACCTTCTTCAGATCCTAGTGTGTAGACCTGACTTACTGCTGTTAAATAAAGATCCTTAATTGCTCAACCAATCACATACAGCAATCAGATGCACGCCTTCCTTAAGCCTCCATTTAATTTCTTAATTAGGCTTCTCTCTTTCAAAATAGGTTTAACAGGAACTACTCTGTTGAGCCCTGGAAATAAATTAGCTCTGAGGTTCATGATCCATTTGTTTTCTTCCTTTTCAGTTTTGTTAACAATGTCTCCTCCACGGAGGTTAGTAGTCACATTTGAGATAACCATAAAGCTAAATGAATGCCCTGGATTTTCAGACACATGTCCATATAGGGCATTGGTTACCACTTTATTCTTGATGTCTAACAGGTGGCGAAGTATCCGTTCCTTAAACTTTCTATTGGTCTTTCCTACATAATAGGCTTGGCATAAATTGCAAGTGCCAACTTATATAACATTCTTGGTGTTGCAGTTAGCAAAACCAGAGAACTTATAGCATTTGTTAGTTACCGGATGAACAAAATTGTTGGAACATTTAATGTGGCTGCAAGCTTTGCAAAAGCCACATTTCCAAGTTCCTAACCTATTTCTTCCTTCTGTACTCTGATTGTTAGGTATTCCATCATAGTTGCACAATAAATCCTTTAAGTTTTTCTTGTTTTTATAACCAAACTTAGGTGTTTCCCCTACAATTCTCTTAATTTTACTGTCAGCAGTTAAGACTGGCCAAAATTTCTTGATGGTTTCAAGGACATCAAAAGAGTCAGTGCTGTAGGTCATCATGCATCTGAGACTGTTGCTGTTCCCACCTTTCTTCACATCACTCTGCTTCCGTTTCGAGTAGTACGGTTGCCTTTTGTTGTATTGAATGGACATTGCTTTGCCTTTACTCATGACTAATTGTTTTTCATTATAGCCTCTTGAGGCAAAATTCTGTAAGAGTTTGTCTTGTTCCTGCAGAAAATCATCATCATCAGTACAGAGCTTGGATATCCTGGTCACTTGATTTTCAACAATATTCTGAAAAACATGTCTCAGGTGCATGCTATTGTAGTACAGCATATAATTCCTCCAATATGGTTTCCTGAATATAGTGGTGCCAATTCCTTTGTTATTATTCATTGAAATTCTCACGTCTAAGAACTTGATCTCATTTGCTGATGTTTTCACTTCGAATCTTAGAAAGCTAGTCGTACTTGTTAAATAGTTGACAAAACCATTTAGGCGTTGCATACTGCCCTTCCATAGGAATATAACATCATCCACAAACCTATTGTAAAAGATGATGCATTCCTTCCATTCATTTTTCGTATCCATTTCCCATTGCCTTTCTCATTCAGCTAGGACTATACTGGCATAGCTGTTTGCACAGGGGGTGCCCATGGCTACCCCCCATTTCTGCCAATAGTAGCTTTCACCATATAGGAACACATTGCTCTCCAGGACCAATTCCAGGAAGCTGCATACTAGATTCACATCCATGTTTACTTCAAAATGAGAGGCAAAGTCCCTTACTGCTTCTATTCCTAGATCGTTGGGTATGCAAGTGAATAAATTGTTGACATCCATCGTCACTAAAATGAGGTTGTCTATGGAGCTTTCTTGCTCCATTCTTTCATACAGTCTCTCCAGCAGCTGACCAGTGTCCCTCAATACAGTATGTGCGAAAGGCAACAACTCTTGAGTTCCGTTTCCACATAGATTGAAATGGGCTCAGTGACCCATCCTCTCCCCGAGACTATCGGTCTCAGAGGGGGGTCAACACTGTTCTTATGAATCTTAGGCAACCCTTTGATAACAGGCATAGTTGGATATACCATTTCAAGAAAGTCATATAGATTTTTATCAATTGCTCTAGTCATTAATTTGTCATACAGGACATTCTTTACTGAAGAAATCAATCTGTCTACTTGATATTTCTCGATTTTGTGGTATGTATCACTATGGCTTAACATATCCTGCATTTTCTGGGCATACTGTATTGAAATCATCACTATTAAAGCACTTCCTTTGTCAGCTGGCCTGAAAATAATTTCTTTCATTGTTTGCAATTCTTTTAACACCTGAAACTCATCCTGTGTTAAATTGTAATAGTGTTTACTTTTTCCTTTTGACCTCCGTTCAAACACCTCATTCTCACATAACCGTAAGAACATCTCCACAGTGGGATGATTACTGGGGACAAAGCAACTTTTTTATTTCAACACAGATGATGCATAGTTTGTACCAGTATTTTCATTGTCAAAAAGACACTTCAACGTAACATTCCTATCAAAGCACCTTAAGTCTGTCACTAACTCACTCAGGTCAGAACGTATTGAGGGTATAAAGCTCAAGCCTCTTTGCAGAACACTCTTTTGGGTAGCTGTCAACCCATAATTGGATATATTAATTACCAACGAAATCGATTCATCTAAGCTCACTGAGGTTCCTAAGTTACCTTTCTCTTTTTCCTCTCTCTGCTTTCTGACCTGGATCTCCCGACATTTTTCTGTGTTAATAAAAAAGGGAGTTGCTGTAACAAAGGTGCATGGACAGATCCCTTCTTTGGTATCACGCTCGGAACTATTTCACTTGAAGGCTGAATGCTTCCTGCCGATGCAGTGTCTACATTCGCTGCATTACCATTTTCCGTTAGCAATGTAATGACTTCGAGCATACCAGAGTCATTGTCAACTGGAAAAGAAAAAATAGTGTGCTTATTCTCATTCGTGCATATGGGAATGATGGATTACGACCCTTAGCTTGACATAGTAACATGTTTTGAGAGAAAGCAAGTAAATGAAAAAGAATATTGAACATTATAAGACCTTTTTCTAGCAAATAAATATATCCTTAGTAGCAATTCTGTATCTGGTCCTCGTGTTTCCTGGAGACAATCTGATAAAGAGAAATGGCTAGGAGATAATACTCTCTGAAAGCATTCAAGTGTGTTCCCAGTTGGACGAACTATAAAGATAAGACAAAACCAGACAGCACTTAGTAGAAGCACAGGCTGCACCATGCGCCTTAGCATGGATAACTTTTCTTTTAAGTTAACTCAAGTCCGCGAGTGTGGTTGTCAGTTTGGAACATTTTTTCCTATTAGGAGGGTAAAACTTCAATATTTGAAGATGTACATAGTTTTGTGTGTTATTATTAAGTTAATAGGTTTTAGGGGGTATTGAGGGTGTGTTTGTTTTTTGATTGAGGGCTTTTAATAAAACAAAAAGTTTTGTAAGATGTGACATGGGCTCAAATGAACATGATAAGAAACAACTGTATAAAAGATCAATGTGCCAAACAATCTATGCATGTAACACAAAAGTTGGAACTAAACATTTAACAAAAAAGCTGTTATACATAAAAGGTACTAATAAATATTTAATACAATGATGCTTTCTGTAATGTCATTTAAATGTCAATGGTCTCACAGATAAATACAAAAAAAGAAAGAGTAGTGAACTATATTAAAAAATGTAGAGTGCAAATAGCTACATTACAGGAGGCACACTTGGAAAGAACTGAACATGTGAATTTGATAAAGAAAGGTTTTCAGGATGGTTATTCAGTGGAATACCTGGGGCAAAGGAAATGAGGAGTGCTTGTATTAATTGCAGAAGGAGCTCCAATAGTGATAGACAATGATAAAAAAAGATAATGGTGGAGTTGTAGTACTAAGGGGTTACTGGCAAGGGAGGAGGATTATACTGGCATGTATTTATATTCTACCTAAAACTGCTACAATGGAACTCAAGAAACTCCTGGGAGAAATAATCAGCTTTCAGCAAAGAATATTATTTATAAGTGGGTAATAAAATTTGATTTGCACCAGTAAAGATGTGTCTGGAGGCCCAGAAGGGAAAATGTAACAAAGACGGGTAGATTTTTGAAGAAACATATAAAAATATTTGGCATGGAAGATGCAAATTCAGTACTAGGAATTCAGAGTGAATTTGCATATTATTTCCCAAGATATAAAAACTGGACTAGGCTAGACAGACTTTATATTTCACAGGAACAAGTGCATTTAATTGAAGGTGTTGATACACACCCAATAACTATTTCCGATCATGTGCCAATAATAACTAAAATAAAAAACACATGGTAATGAAATAAAAATGAGACACTGGCATTTCCTAACTTATCTGTTGAAAACACAAGAATTTAAGGAATGGGTAGCGGAAATTATTCAAGAGCTATTAGAGAAGACAGCATTTTTTTCTGAAAATATAGCTAGGGAGTGGGTTAAAATTAAAGTGGAGTTTAAAAAAAGAGTGGAAATAAAAGAAAGGGATATATGGCTAAGAAGTAACAAGCATTATTTAGAGGGACTGACAAATTTTAAAGTATTACAACATTGGGGTAATCTCACAGAACAAGAAGAGCAGCAACTGCAGAATGCTAAACAGAAAATAAAGGATTACCTCAATAACATGCATGAGTTTAGAAAGATTGCTGTTAAGCAACTGTTTTTTAATAATAACTCTAAACCACAAAAAGTTTTAACACAACAACTCAGGCAAGAGAATGTAGACAGGACATTCGCCAAGCTTATGGAGCCTATATCAAGGAAGATAATAAGAGATCCTGTAGAAGTATTAAAAATATTTCAGAAATTCTATGAGTCTGTATAAAGCAGAGAAATATGGAATTCAAGGAAAGGTACAAATGGAAAAATTTATGGAAGAATCAAATATACCAAGGCTAAAGGTAGATGAGGCTCAATTACTAACATTTAGGATAGCAGGAGATGAGATAAAAATGGTGATGTATAACCAATCTACAGGAAAGTCCCGAGGAATAGATGGTATTCTTGTGGAAGTTTGAAAGCTAGGAGGGAAAAAACGATAAATATCCGGAATGTTTTGTTTAACAGTATTTAAGATGAAGTACCAATATCCTGGAAGAAAGTGGTGGTAGCTGTAATACCTAAAGAGGGTAAAAATCCATCATCCAGAACCAGCTTCATACAGGCCCATTTGAACACTAAACCATGATTATAAAGTGTTTACATGTATAATGGCTAAAAGAATGGCAAAAGTGATGCTAGAATTGATAGATATAGATCAATGTGATTTTCTGGAGGGGAGGCAAATATTCAACAACATTAACAGGACACTGATGATCCAGAGGGAATCAGAATGTAAGAAAATACCACGGTTGTTGTTGGGTCTTGATGCAGAGAAAGCATTTGACACACTAAGCTGGGACTTTATGTGCACTGCAATGGAAGCATTTGCATTCCCTGATAAAATTATAAGGTTGATTAGAAGGATATATGAAGGATCGGAGGCAAAAATTAAAGTTGGTGGGTTCCTCTCTGATAATTTCAGCTTGAGCAGAGGAAACAGGAATGAGTGTCATCTTTCCCCTTTGTTATTTGCATTATATTTAAAACCACTGGCAAAGAAAATAAGGGACTCGGAAATTCAAGGACATAATTGATATGATATTCAAGAAAAGCTGGTTCTATTTGCCAATGATATTGTTTTATACCTGATAAAACCAGAAAAGGACATTACAATGTTGTGGAATATTTTGAGACAGTTTCATATCTTGCTGGGATACAAAATTAATGAAGCTAAAACAAAGGCAATAATGGTAAATTATGTACCCATACATGAATTGGTCCAACAATATATATATTTATGTGGACATGATAAAATGAAGTATTCAGGGGTAGGGATTAGAAATGATTCTGGTGTGGCAGCTGAGGATATGTGGATAAGAGACTAAACAAAAGACAATACAAAAACTGTGAAAATGGAAGGTCTGTTATATGGATATGGATAGTAAGATACAAGCAATTAAAATGTTTTTATCCCTGGTAATCTTACACACTGGACAGGCATATTTTTATCAACCAGAGGAGAAGTTGTGGATAGCAATTAATAAAAAGGTGAAGGATTTTATCTGGGAGTGGAAGATGGCAAGAGGCAAGTAGGATAAACCGATTCTTCCAGTAGAATAAGGTGGATTAGGACTACCCAATTTGAAGGGTATATTAGAGCTACACAGTTATATCTCTTATACATAGCACAAGCAGATACTGATAATTCAAAGTGGAAAGGGATGCTGATGAAGCAGGGAGGAAGCTCATGAAACAAGGAGAAATTGGTATTGTGGATGCAGACCTTTAAGGAGAATAACAATAATCATATTCATAAAGTAGCAGAAAGTATTCTAAGAACTAAGCTAACACGGGAATGGAGAAAGTTAATTCTGCTGATAGGGATGACTGCAGTTAGGGATACACACATTAGGCAAGAGGGAGATAGAATTTATTGGAGAAAACTGGAAAAGGAACCAAAGTATTGGGAGCAAAGAACTAGACAGGAAAAGGTAATAGAATGGGAAGATGCCAAGAACGTATTTGGACTGCAGATTAAGTATTGACTTCCCTATCAAGGATTGATATCAGAGTATAGGCAAAGAGAAAGAAATAGGGGGCCCTAAACAAAAGACCACCACTAGTAGTTTTTACTGGAATCTAGAACAGAAGCTGCTGTTAAAAAAGGAATAATTAGTAGAGCATATAAATATTGCATGATAACTATAAGAACCAATCAGAAGAGGTTAGAAAGGATTGGGAAGAGAAAATGGATAAGCAATTCAAAAAGAAACAATGGGGGATATATGTTTGTCTCCTAAATATGCACAAAAATCTACAAGATTTAGGATTTTTTCTTGGAAATGTTTACATAGATATTTTTATACCCCAAGTAGACTCCAAAAAAAAATTCCTTAGGTAGGTAGAGGTGTAATGGTAAAAAACAGGTAATTGGGGACATATTTTCAGGGAGTGTAATGAATTGGCAGACTTTAAAGATTCCCTGCAGACTACTCTATCAGAGATACTGGGTGAGACTATTGTTGTAACTAGGGAAATTATTTTTCTGAGCCAAGATACAGAATCAGAATTGCCTAGACATAGTATGGCCTTGCTGAGTCTAATTATGGTGGATGCCAATAAAAGCAGTTACTAGAAAATGGAAATTAAAGTTTACACTAACTCTACTAGAAGTAGTGAATATAGTAACAGAGATAAAATAATTGGAATCCAGATCTTTAGAAAAGGGTAGGAGCAAATGGCATATGAAAAAAATGAATTGTGAGAACAATACCTACAGGGAAGGAATGAGGTTTAAAAGAATGCAGGATTTGAATGAGCTATGTAATGTTTGATTGATAATGATTGGGTAGATTATAAGTGAAGTATAATGTTTGCAATTAAAATTATGTCAGTATAGTTTGTGATCTAAAATGCTTGCAAGTAAGATTACGTCAATATGGTTTATTTTCATTTACATAAATGTACGGTTGCCTATGTCATAAGTGATAATTTAATAAAGATGTCTATTGTTAAAAAAAACAAGTTCATAGTTACTAGGCATCTCATCCAAAGGAGGACACAATCAGGAGTGTGCACCCCCATCCCCCCTTAAAATGCACCACAGTATCAGCAATCCAAAGGGCACTGCAATATCAGAACTCCATCTTGTGACATGGGAGTAGAACCCACAGCCGTCTGCAATTATGCAATTATTATACTAACACTGTTTTCAAATTCTAGAGCACAAACAGTGACTGCTATTTGTTAAACAAAACAGTTAGTTACACATTGAAAACAGACTTAGCATGAGCAACAGTAAACTTGTCATCCCTTGAAAATGCACTGAAATTGATAATTCTCTGAATTCCATCAGCAGTCTGGTAAATGGTGTAGAGAATTCAGGCTCTTGTCCCCACTGAAGCTCACAATTCCTTACGCAGTCTGCTAATTGGTGTAAGGGATTCAGGCTCTTGTCTCCTGTAACCAAGGTACAGGGTTTGAGACTGTTCAAGTTAACCGACTAACCTCTCCCCTTAACTATGGCATTACAGTGACACACACACACACACACACACACACACACACACACACACACACACACACACACACACACACACACACACACACACACACACACACATGCACATGCACCTTCTTTCTCATACAGTCACAAACAGGATGTCTAGTTTAAATTACATGTGCATCTCTGTCTTATACAAATGTAGAATGCATTTACATCCACATTGGTATGTGTGTGATGCACGCATGGTCCTCCTTAAAGGAGAAGATGCTGTCACTGTAGTATTAAAGAAACAAGTTTTTATATAATAATTAATTATACTAACTAATATATACCCTCAGCCACCGGGCCCTAGGTGACTGTCTAGGATGCCTACTGCTGGATCTGTCTCTGATTAGGAGTTATGCAATGGTAGGTATCAGTCTGTGCCTTTGGCTTGAGTCATGGCTGATGAAATAAATGCACAAGTAAAATGTGTCCCATAACTGTCAAAACAATAATACTGGTTCTGTGCTCTGATTAGCTACAGGTGTAATAGTTTTCGTAACACACTGCAGCAAAGATGTGATCAAATAGTATAGCAAAATGCAGCTGTGATCCAGTCCAGCAGCACAGCACAATGCATCAGTGATCTGGATCAGCACCATGACAATGTAGTGGGGATATAGCTCAGTATTTTAACACAAGGCAGCAGTGATGTGGCCTAACACCATTATATAACGAAACAACAATCCGGCCAGCACTATAACACAATGCAGCAGTAGTGTACCCCAACACAATAACAGAATGCAGCAGTGATGTTCCCCAATGTTATAACACAATGCAAAAATGATGTATCCCAGTTCTACAACACAATACAGCAGAGATCCAGTCAAATATCATAACGTGATACAGCAGTGATGTATTCCAACATTAAAATACAATACAGCAAATTATATAGCGCAATACTACAACACAATGTTGCAGTGATGTAGCAGTATTATGGCCCAAAACCATACCAGAATGCAGCAGTTATGTAACCTAACACCATAAACAGTGCAGCAGAAATCCAGTCCAGCATTATATCACACAATAGCAATGACATAGCCCACCACTGCACGTAAATGCAGCAGGGATCTGGCTCCAATGCCATAAGAATACAGCAGTAATGTACCCCAACAATATAACAAAATGTAACAGTGATACAACCAGCACCATAAAATAATGCAGCAGGGATCTGGCCCAATCCCATAACACAATACAGTAATGATCTGACCTAGTACAATAGCAGAATGCGACACTGTCATAATTCAGTACTGTAACAAAATGTAGCAATCACCTAGCCCATCTGTGTATCACAATGCAGCAGTAATGTACCCCCAATACCATTACGCAAGGCTGCAGTGATGTACCACATCGCTATAACACAATAAAGCAGGAATATATCTCAACACTGTAACATAATGCAGCAGTGATGCCACCCAGCACCATAGTACAATGCAGCAGTGATGTGGCCCAGTGCCATAACAAACTAGTAGTAATGTGACCTTACACTATGACCAAATATATTAATGATGTGGCCCAACACCATAATACAATGCAGCTATTATGTGGCCAAACACCATAAAGCAATGTGGCCTAAGTAACCTTGAATACTACTAAAGCCACAAACCATCAAAAGAGATTCAATACACTGTAATAATTATTGTCTTATTATTATATTTTCTTAGATTACCTATAATCATCATATCCAGATGTAACAATATGTCCCAGATTTCCATGCAGTTTAAATGAGCAGAAATTTTATTTTTAGGCTCAGATGAACAAAGTATTTTGTGAAAATTGTCTATCTGCTTCAGGATTTCCACAAATATTTTATCATATGCAATACCGCGGTGGAGCAGTGGTAACGTTGTTGCCTCACAGCAAGAGGTTCTCTCGTTCGATTCTCAGCTGGAGTGCGGGGAGTGCCTTCTGTGTGGAGTCTGCATGTCCTCTCTGCGGTTGGGTGGGCATTCAAAAGACATGCGTAAATGGGCGTGCCTTCGTTGAAGGTTCGTGAAAATCTACTGCCAATCATTAGCGGACCGGAGTTCCGCTGTGGTGACTCCTAACCGGGAAAAGCCAAAAGACAAACAAACAATCTGTTAGTTAACTGGTGTAATAGTTGGACTAAAAGAAGTGAATATCATCCTGCCATGCTTATTTACTACTATTTTTTTTTTTTTTTTTTTTTTTTATTAAAAGGCAAGTTGTAGGACAACAGACTTTTTGTACTTCTAATGGAAAGTACAGTTGTGTACCTACCATAAATGTAGATGCTCGAGTGTATTCACTGTTGCAGTCATTACTCTTGGGTTATCTTGCTGGCAGGCGACCCGCGGTCGGCCAGAATTCCAAAGTCTAGGTCCGGCATTGGTTGCTATCGCCTCTTCCCTGACGTCAGTGCGCCAGGGGTATAAAAGATGCAGCCGACGCCATTTTCTTCAGTTTTTCTTGCCCCAGATGTCAGGTTCCCCCAAAATAGGCTAAAAATATTATGCCAATAATTATGCATGCAGTAAAATAAACATTTCCTTCATCTACAAGCAAATACACCACATAGGTTGTATAAGATAGAGAAGTATAGGTAAGTCCCAGCAAAGAAAAGGGGGATGGAGGGTGGGCAACCTGGACTGCAACAGTGAATACACTCGAACATCTACATTTATGGTAGGTACACAACTGTACTATGTTCATCGTGTTTCACTGTTGCAGTCATTACTCTTGGGTTGAATCCCAAAGCTAAGGCTGGGTGGCTGGGCCTAAAGAGGATTAGGAGAGGCTATAAGGCCTTGCAAAACTGCAGTGGCGAAGCCTGCTCTGGATTTAGAGTAGAGAGGTAAATGGTAGTGCTTTGTAAAAGTGTGCACTGAACTCCAAGTTGCAGCCTCTAAAATGTCTTTGGTTGGTGGTACTCTGAGAAAGGCTGCTGAAGTGGCTGCTGCCCTGGTAGAATGAGGTCTAATGGCCTTGGGCACTGATTTGCCATGTTGTGAGTAGCAGAAACGAATGCAGTGGCCTATCCATTTTGAAATAGTCTGTTTTGAGATAGGCTTTCCTTGAGATCCTACAGCATATGCCACTAAAAGTTGCTCAGTTTTTCTGAAAGCTTTAGTTCTGTCCAAGTAGAAGCATAGTTGTCTGTGTATGTCCAAGGAATGCAGAAGTCTCTCACCCTTATTCTGTGGGTTTGGATAAAAGGCAGGCAGATGAATAGTTTGGTTGAGGGCCACACTGGACACTACCTTAGGCATAAATGTTGGGTTCGTTCTTAGAGAAACCCTGTCTGGGTGGAAAATGATGAAAGGTTCCACAGCCATGAGTGCCTGTAACTCTGAAACTCGTCTTGCAGAGGTTATTGCTAGGAGCAGAGCTGTTTTCCAAGATAAAAACTTTATATCAGCTGTACTGGCTGGCTCAAAAGGCGGCAGTGTGAGTTTTTCCAAGACATAATTGAGGTCCCATGCAGGTATTGGGGCTCTCCTTGGAGGTCTTATGTTTTTGGCCCCTCTGAGGTACTGTCTTATCAATGGATGGGAAAAAATAGGAGGTTCCGTATTGTAATGAGCTGAAATGGCTGAGGCATGAATTTTAATTGATGAAAAGGATAGGCCTTTGTCCAGCATCTCAGTTAGGTATTGTAAAATCTGAGGAATATTTGGTACAGATGTGTCAAGTTCTTGTGCCTGGTTCCAAGCACAGAATCTTTTCCATTTGTCTGCATAAGATTTTCTGGTACTGGGCCTCCTGGTCTCCAAAATAACATCCATCACTGCTTTAGAGAGAGGTGTGCTTTGAATGGTTACATTATCCACCATGCTGCCAGATTTAGGGTCCTGAGTTGGCTGTGCAGAATCTGATTGTTTCGTTGGGTCAGTAAGTGAGGAATAAGAGGCAGTGTCCAGGCTGGGCCTTGAGACAAGTGTTTTAGGATTGGGTACCAGTGCTGGCGTGGCCAGTCTGGGACAATCAGGATCATTCTTGGCTTCTCTTGTCTGACCTTTAGGAGTACCTTGGGGAGGAGAGGCAGAGGAGGAAAGGCATATACTGTTAGACTTTTCCAGCTGAATGACAGAGCATCCACTTTCCATTCTTGCTTGTGATAAGTCCTTGTAAAGAATTTCTGTAGTTGGCAGTTGTGAGGGGAGGCAAATAGATCTATGTCTGGGTATCCCCATTCCTTTGTTATCATGCTAAAGGCTTGTGGATCCAGTTTCCATTCGTTGAGATCCGTGAGGTTTCTGCTTAGTTCGTCTGCCAGAGTATTGTTCTTTCCTGGCACGAATTGTGCTTGCAGGTGTACTTGATAAGTCAATGCTGTGTTCCAAAAAGTCATGGCTTGTCTGCAGAGGGGGTAGGAATGTGTGCCTCCCTGCTTGTTTATGTACCACATGACTGTAGTATTGTCCGTCCTTATCAGTAGTTGTCCTGGATGGAGTAAATCCTTGAAAGCTGTCAGGGCATTCTGAACAGCTACCATCTCTTTTTGATTGATATGTAGATGCAGTTGGCTTGTGGGCCATGTGCCCTGAATACATTTTCCTGCCATGTGTGCTCCCCAGGCATAGTCTTATGCATCTGTTGTTATTGACTATCTGGCTGTGGGAAGAGTGAAAGGCTGTCCCTTGTTGAGGTGACAGGCATGAGCCCACCATCGAAACTCCTGTTGCAGGCAAGGAACGAGGGTAATTAATGCTTCCAGGCTTTGACAATGTTGAGTCCAGACACTTTTTAGGTACCATTGAAGTTTCCTCATATGCAGTCTGGCATATGCAATTAGTAGTATGCAGGATGCTATGAAGCCCAAAGCCTGCAGAATTTTTCTTGCAGATAACTGGGTCTTTGTTGCCAACATTTTGAAGTAAGAAGTTAGTTGTCTTTGTTTGTCTGGCATGAGATAAGCCATCTGGGCAGCTGTATTTAAGCTTGCACCCAGGAATATTATCTCTTGAGAGGGTACTAGTTTTGATTTCTTTTTGTTTACTATCTACCCTAGGCAAATTAATAATCTTTTTACGAACGCCAGATGCTTTAGTAGAGTGTCCTTGTTTTCTGCTTGTATAAGGCAGTCATCCAAGTAGGGATAAATTTGAATTCCTCTTTGTCTGTAAAATGCAATTACTGGTGCCAGGCATTTTGTGAAGACCCTGGGTGCAGTAGATAAGCCAAAGGGCAGTGCAGAGAATTGGTAGTGCATTGAGCCAGCTATGAATCTGAGGTATGTTCTGCAAGATTGTCTGACTGGTATATGCAGGTATGCCTCTTTTAAGTCCAAAGTTACAAGCCAAGCCTTCTTGCCCAGCATGGGCAGAAGCTGCTGCAGAGTTAACATTTTGAATTTTGGAACGTCCAGAAATGTGTTTAGAACAGACAGGTCCAGTATTGGTCTTCAGGTTTTGTCCTTTCTGGGGACTAAGAAAAGTCTTGAGTAAAATCCTTGTCCCTGCTCTTGCTGTGGTACTTGCTGAATGGCCCTCATTTGCATAAGGCTCGAAACTTGTTTTTGTGTCTCTGCCCATTGATTATGTGGCAGGTTTGGCATACCTTTTGCCTTTGGCAGGGTGTGAAAGTGGAAGCTGTAGCCCTGGGACACTATATTCAATACCCATTTGTCCTGGGTGATCATGTGCCAATTTTGAGAGAAAAGTGCTAGTTTTCCCCATAAGGGGGCTGCAAGAAGATACGTGCTTGGTGCTGGCAGAGGCAAGTCATTGGGACTGTTTCCTGTATGGCTATGCTTTGTCTTCTCCAGTTTTGGAGGTAGAAGCACCCCACTGTTTAGGCCTGTATGAGCCCTGGAGCTGGGATCTGCCTCTGGGACATCTGTATCTGCCTCTTTGTGGCCTGTCCGACACTGGAAAGGACCAATTCTTTGTAGGCCAATTCCTGCTAAATTTTGGTGGCTGCACCTGTAAGAAATCCTTTACTGTTTGCATAGATTTCGCTTTGTCCTCCATTTTTCTTCAAAACCTCCTCTGCTTTAACACCAAATAAAGTATCATGTTGTAATGGAGCATCTAATAATTTTGCTTTAACATGATCAGGCAGATTTTGTTCCTTTAACCAAGCGTGCCTCCTAATGACAGAACCCGTAACTGCGGCCCTGCAGGAGGCCTCCAGAGAGTCAAAACCACATTGCAATGTACGCTTTCCCACTTGTTCAGTTGCATGCAATAAATCCTGTATTTCCTTATTTTCTGTACAATCAGAATTAATCAGCATTTTCTGTTTTAACAGTGACATTAAGTATTGCTGATATTTAATCATATGAAATTGACAATTTAAAGCCCTCACAGCCAAAGTAGCAGAAGTGTAAACCTTTTTTCCCCATCTGTCTAGTTCCTTTGAGTCCCTGTCAGAAGGGACAGGGTTTTTAGCAGTAGTGGCCTTAACCCCCTTGGGACCATGAGAAATAGTTTCTGGGTCAGCAGTAGGGTTTTTATGAAGAAATTTATGAGAATCAGGAACCCTGTAACATCCATCTGGTTTAACAGGAGCTGGAGGTAAGGAATCTGGAGAAAGGCCGGACTCTGAAAATACATCATCTACAATGTCTAGCACAGGGAGAATAGCAAGAGGCCTGTGCTGAGGAAGTAAAAGAAAATCTCTGAGCCTTTTCTTTAATTCTGAGTAATCTTGGCTCTCCCAGTGGAAGTGTTCCCTCATGGTATGCAGGGTTTCCCCAAAAGAAAAATCCTCAGGAGGAGAGGCTGAAGGAATGGATTCTTCAGCATCAGAATTCTCATAGGGAGGAAGAGAGTATTCCTGTACAGAAGAGGAGTCAGAGGAAATGGAAACCTGATCTGAAGAGTCATAGTCTGTCTCTTGCCTAGGCCTTTTGTCAGGAGGGGGGATGGGAACCCCTGATCAAGGTAATAAGGTCTTCGGCCATTTTGAGCATCTGTTTTTAGGCATGGAAGTCTATCCTGAAGAATGCTGTACTTGTTTCTTTGTCTTTAAAGCTGCTGTAGTCTTTGCTTTTGAAGCTGAAGTAGGCTTTACATATAACTGTGGAGGTCTGAAAACACCCTCAGAAGCCGATGCCTACTCAGTGGCTCCAGACCCATCTGAAGGAAGGATTTCCGAGTGTCCAATACCTTGAGTATCCAAAGGCCTAGCTGGCTCCACGTGGGAATCGTCAGCGGCCTGTGGCTCTGAGGTGGCGGGTGTCAGGGGCTGCGAAAGCGCCTCACTGAGAACCGGTGAATCAGCGACTGGCTTAGCGGAAGCCTTGTCATCTGTTTTGGATCTCAGATGCCTGTCCTTCTCTTTTTCCTTGCGTTTTTTAGAAATTCCAGTCATCGGTTGTTCCGACGGCATTATGTAATTGAATTTTCGGCCAAAGTAATGATAAGCAAAATCAAACCGACGCTTAATAGTGCGTTTGTTGAATCTAGCACAAAACCAACAGCTAGCAACATTATGATCAGGGCCTAGGCAAGGAATACAGTAAGAGTGATAATCCTTATGAGGTATTTGCTTCCCACAAGAAATACAATTGTTAACTTTTTCTGACATCGGTCTGGAGCAAGAAAAAAGTTTCCCCAATGGGGTACTTAGCTTTAATGAAGACTTCGGATCTGAAATTCGTCTGTGAAAATCTCAGGAGTCGGCCGACCGGCACTTGCGAACTGCTTTTGCTTCAGGCACCGCGTGGCAAGAAAGACTGAAGAAAATGGCATCGGTTGCATCTTTTATACCCTGGCACACTGACGTCAGGGAAGAGGCAACAGCAACCGATGCCGGACCTAGACTTTGGAATTCTGGCCGACCGCGGGTCACCTGCCAGCAGGATAACCCAAGAGTAATGACTGCAACAGTGAAACACGATGAACATCATTAATTCCAATTACAAAAAGTTCAGCCATAGGATATTTTACATGGAATCTTGTGCTACACAGGGGTGGTAAAGAATCAGTCAGGTGTCCTGGGACCAGATGGCTATACATGTGTCTCAGGTGTTATGGAACCAGATGGCTATACATGTGTCTCATGAGTAAATGTGCCACAAATACCCTGAAATGCAGGAATAGTCAAGGCTTAGGATAAAAACTACTCCAAGAACTCGGCAAAGGCTACGGCGGAGGCAAACAACACCAGGCAAGAATTTAGACAAAGATTTAATAAACACTGAACAGTCAGAAACACATTGAGGTTAAGCGCTTTTCGTCTGGTAGCTTCACCGGACTTCTTCAGACAATAAAATAAAAGCAAGCACATTATTAAAAACCCTCCACAGACCATTTCCCCTTCTGCTACATCCAATCAAAACACAAAAGAAACAATTAACAATTAACACTATGCCCTTCGCAAAAAAAAAAAAGGTGTCACCCTTTTAAATGCTGTTTGGTGTAAGTGTTAACATAAACCTAAAACATTAACCTATCTATAAAACACATTTACTCAAATACTTAAATGCTCTCAACACTAAATACTATGCAAAAAATAAAAAGATGAAAAAATGAAATATAAATTTAAACTAGGCTCAGTGTGAACCAAACTACTGTAAACTGTTAAACTGTTTTGCTTGTAGACCAAGTATACTAAAAACTTAAACATATTAAATAAGAATTCAATATGCAAAATCGTCACATAAATAAACCTTTAAATCAAGTAAAATTACTAACATTATATACAAAATATATACATATAAATGATGCAAAAATGTAAACACACACAAATACTCCAATCAGTTCATTCTTAATACCTATCTAGTCAAACTTAATTTTAACATACTAGAAATTGACACAATCTCATTGAGGTGTGGAAATCTACTAGAGTCCAACCGGAGTTGCCACAACACCTTTCTCTCCAGTTGTAAATTCACAGCACCTCCTCTTACATTCCTTACTAACTGTTCAATAACTCTAAAATTAAAAGTATGGCCCCGATTTTTGCCACAGTGTCTAGCTAGAGCATTTTCATTCCTGGCTCTTGATATACTATTGATATGTTCATAAACCCTCTCCTTTAGTTTTCTGTCAGTCTTGCCGATATAAAAAGCCAGATAAGACTGACATTGGGCAAGGTAAACAACGGACTTAGTATTACAGTTAAACCTCCCAAGGACAGTCAGAGTCTCACCCCATATAGAAAAGGTTGAGCCCGCTGCCATGTGTCTACACAGGCTGCAAGCCTCACACTTATACATACCGGGTGTACATACAAAAGCCTGCTTGGAGTGCTCCATCAAAGCCTTCAAGTTCTTACCCCTCTTAAAAATTACTGTGGGATTTTCATCCAACTTAGATGCCAGTTCTTCATCCATGGACAAAATCCTCCAATTTTTAAAAATAATACTTCTTATAAAACAGGCATCACTACTAAATTGGGTGGTAAAACTAGTACCATAGTCCCTATTTTGGGAGGCCTTAAAAATGTTAATATTCAAGGTGGGGGAATCATTCAAGGTGAAATCCTCTATGTTCCCCTCCACTCTTGTTGAGCACAAAATAGGTATATAAACACCTTTAAGTCTCTTCTCTTGGACCTCATCAATAATTACATCAATGAACTCACAAGGATATCCCCTATTAATAAACATCAATTTCAGCAATTCACACTCATTGAAAAATTGAGTATCCAAGGTAATCATCCTTGCGGCTCGAACTAATTGCCCCTTCACCACTGACTTTTTCTGGTGAAGGGGGTGGGAACTAGTGAAGTGTAACATAGAGTTAGAATATGCCTCCTTACGGTAAATACTGGCTAAATAACATCCTAACTCATAGTCTTTTATCAGAAAAATGTCTAGGTAAGCAATACTATTGTTGTTAAAAGTAATGGCAAATTTCAGAAAGTCAGTTGTTAAATTTAACAAATTAATCAGTTCATCAGCCATTAGGGTGTCACCCCATAAACAACACAAACACATCATCCAAAACCCTTGTGTAAAAACAGACATTCTGCATGATTTCACGGTTGTTGAACACATAATGGGCTTCCCAGTGGGTCATCATCAAGTTGGCCACACTGGCCCTAAAAGGGGTGCCCATTGCTATTCCCACCTGCTGTAAATAAACATCACCTTCAAAGATAACAAAGTTCTTACTCAAAATCAAGTCCAAAAGCACTTCTACTATTTTGATCTCATCATCCGGTGCCCCATGGTACCTCATCCTCTCAATCACCCATTCAATCCCTGTATCTTGGGGTATAGAGAAGTACAAGTCAACCATGTCCACAGTCAAAAAGTTTACTTCCTCTTCGAAGGTCATAGTGTTCATGGTTGCTAAAAATGACCAAGGGTCCTTACATATCTGTTTCTCTTTGGCATATTTTTTCAAGATATTATCCACATATTTTGTATTAGCATAATTAATTGACTGCCTAGCATTAACTAAAGCCTGCATAGGAGGATCCTCCAAATTCATATGCAACTTAGGTAACCTGAACAAAGTTGGGATCCTAGGAGATAACACAGTTAAGTAATCAAGGGTGGGTTTTTCTATCAAATCATCAATAAAACAATCATCCAGATAAGAAAGAATATCTCTGTGGGCCCTGTTCACTTCGTTAATGCTAGATTTCCTATATATAGGACCATCCAATACTTTCCTCATTCGTAAATTGTAGTCAGCAATGTCCATAATAATGAGACTCCATCCCTTGTCAGGTTTTAACACTCGAAGGGGTAAGGATCTCAGGTCGTTCAATGCTGAACGTTCTAAATGGCTTATGTTCAACACATCTCCCCTTTGGCGTGTTTTAACCAAACCTCTCAGTTCTAGTTCACACAAAGTTTCAAAAACTAATAACCAAGGGTGAACTGGTGGGGTTAAAGGTACTCAAGACCCTCAAGTTGCTACTTCCCATACAGTTGTTTCCATACATAAACTTTAAATTTAATTTACGTGTAAACATTTTCAAATCTACTAGAGTCGTCAGCATGTTACACCTGGTAGTCGGAACAAAAGTTAGCCCCTTTGAAAAAAGTTCATTCAACAAAGGGTCTATATCAAACCCAGAAAATTGAAAATATTAAAGTCACCTGTGCGGTTAACCAATTTTACAAAAGGACCATTATTCTTATTTTCAATATCCAAGCCAGGTTCAATTACCTCTTCTTCCTGTTGGTATTGCTATTGTTGAAATTCTTGGTCGCCCCCCTTGTGTTGTAAACCCTCCGAGAGTTCCGGACTACCTCCTGGTGAAATACCTGTTGCTCATTTTGATGTTGGCCGTTCACATTGACCCAGTTAGTGTTGGGCTGAGGTCTCACCGCCTCACAATCACCTGTGTAGTTTGTGTTATCCAGCCACCGATCAAAAGCGTTCGCAACTGCTTCATTTGTTGCACGTCTGCCATCAAAGTTGTCAATCAATGTACGCTGGCCAATCACGTTTCTCAATGGTGGGGGGAGCACCCCATTTTTATAATCAGACAGGTCACAATTAAGTTTTTTTTATTTTAATGTCCATATTTTTTAACATTTGCTGGTCAATTGAAAATCCTCTTATAAGCATAAGTGTATCTGGAAAAATCAGTATGTGCTTGAATGTCACTATCCATTTGACCAATCTCCACCACTATCTTGGTCCTGTCTGCTAGGTGGAAGCAAGGACCAGTGCTTAGAGGGAAAGTACTTGCTGAACCTGGGGGGTTGTACCTGAAAGAAATCTTTTACTGTTTGCATATATTTTGCTTAGTCTTCCATCTGTTTCAGCACCTCTTCTGCTTTTTCCACCAAACAAGCGCTCCTTATCTAGGGGTGCATCAATAAGTTTAGACTTGACATGATCAGGGAGAGGTTGTTCCTTCAGCCATGCATGTCTTCTAATAACAGATTCTGTCAATGCTGCCCTACTAGAGGCTTCTAGGGCAGCATATCCACACTGTAGTAAGTGTTTGGCCACTTGACAAGCAGAGTGCAGTAAATCTGCTAGCTCTTTTGAATTGGCACAGTCAGGGAACATAGCAATTTTCTGTTTTAATAGTTCCAATGTGTGTTATTGATATTTTAACATAAGGAACTGACAATTGAGTGCTCTGATAGCTAAGGTTGCAGAGGTGTATACTTTTTTACCCCATCTGTCTAGAGCTCTGGAGTCCTTGTCAGAAGGAAGAGGATTTTTGGAAGAACTAGTCTTAGCTTTTTTAGGTCCTTGTGTGATGACCTGGGTCTGCAGCAGGATTTCTGTACAGGTATTTGTGAGAATCTGGTACTCTGTAGTACCTGTCAGGTTTACTGGGAGCAGGAGGGAGGGCATCGGGGCTAAGCTGGATTCATGTAAAAGATCATCCACCATTTCTAAAATAGGGAGATGGCCAGGTGTCTGTGCTGAGGCAGGTCCAGAAACTCTCTAAGTCTTTTCTTAGACTGTGGGAAGTCCTGCAATTCCCATTGGAAATGTTCCCTGAGGGAATTAAGGGTTTCCCCAAAGGAAAGGTCCTCTGGAGGGGAGGCAGAAGGGATGGATTCCTCTGCGTCTGGATCCTCATAAGCAGTTAAGGGATGCTGTTCCTCTTCAAAAACTGAATATTCAGATTCCTCAGAATCCTGTTCTGTCATAATTTCTGGAGAAAGGTGCCTTTTCCTTTTAGAAGTTGTGGCCCGACTACCCCGATAAGGGAGATGAGATCCTAGGCCATTTTCAGCATTAGTGCTTGGGGTGGTGGAGCAGTAGCAAGATGGTGGCTAGAAGCAGATTTCCTAGGAGTGGCCTGGCTTCTAGCCCTGAGAGAATCCATCGGTCTGAGAAAAATGGTAGTCGGGAGAGAAGACGTCAGTTTTTGTCTAGATTCAGTAGTGCAAAAGGCCACCTTGGAAGCCGGTGCCTGCGTAGTGGCTTCGGATCTAACCAAGGCAGAGACAGCCAATGGCTCGGAAGATGAAGAAGATTTCTGCGGCATACCGGACTCTGAAAGGGTCTCAGTAGAGGCCTGTGTAGATATCAAATTGGGCATCAGGGGCTGCAAAAGCGCCTCACTGAATTCCAGAGAACTGATGACTTTCTTAGCGGTAGCATAATTGGAAGGCTTAGCCTTGTGTGGTCTGTCTCTATCTTTATCTCTACGTTTTTTCGGAATGTCCACAGATTGTTGGATGATGGAAGCCATATTGGAATGTGAAGATGAAACATGAAAAGAACTGTCTACAAAAAGAGCTCTATGACAAATGGTTCTCGCATTAAAGAGGGCACAGAACTGGCAATGGGAGACGTCGTGGTCTGGGCCTAAACAAGTGACACAGTAAGAATGGACGTCTCAGTGTGGGATCTGCTTTCCACAGGCGAGACAATTAACTTTTTCAGACATTGGTTAGTGCAAGAAAAAAGGATCCCCAATGAGGTACTTAGTTTTAGATGTTTTCAGCTGAAATTCAACTTCTGGTGGCGACCGACTGGCACTCGTGTGAACTGCTTCTGCTACGGGCTCCATGGCAAGAAAGATTGATGCAATGACGTCGGCTGCCTTGCTTTACAGCACTGATGACCTGACGTCAGACTACAGGCAACTGCAGCTGACATAAAAAAAATTGACTCTGGTATTTTTGCTGACCGAGGGCTACCACAGCAGGGGTAACCCACGGGTGATGACTGCAACAGTGAAACATGAAGAAGATCAGCTTTTTTTTCTTTTCTTAGGAAGTCCCTGAAGGTGGCAGATTGAGCAAGGGCTGCAGAAGCTTGAGTGTAGACCTCAGGTATATTAAAATATTCCATGTCAGCATTGGTCTAATCATTAACAGAAACAGAAGGGGTCACAGTGCTGGGCATTTCAGGATATGATACCTAGGCCACAGGTACATGGATGTCAGACAGTGTTTACATTAAAATAAAAACTTCAAATGCCTGCATACAGGGTGGGCCTTAGGTGAAATGCAGCCCTAGGTAAAGGACTCCGTTCCCCCCCCAACCCTGTCCACTGCTCCTCCCTTTCAGTGCCACCCTAATGCCCCCCCCTTCCATCCATTCTGACCTAACCACAGCATCCAAATTATTTTTTTTCTTGGCTTTTCAGATTCTGTCTTTCTCTTCAGCTTTTTATTACATCATTCTAACACACCCCAACTGGATGTGACTGTATTATAATAACTGTGGAGGAAAGACGTGAGCTAAGCTGGGGGTCTGGGGGCTGCTAGGCCTCCAGAAACCATAGTGTGCTAAATGGTTTTAATTTAATTTCAGAATGTTTCTTTCAACATTTTGATCCAGTGATGATATAAGTAAAAATAATGATCAAAGAAATTCCCTCTTATTTTCCTTTTCTTTCTAGGAAGATGCTAATTGTGTCCAAGGCTCAATGTTCAAAGATAACAAAATATTATTTGGCAAAAAAATGAAAAGACAAATGCTTGGAAGCAAACATACATCATATGTAAGGCTTGTGCCTGTTTCCCTAGCCCCAAAAGAAAAGTTAATTAATTTAAGTACGCTCTGTGGTACACTGGGATGAAAGTGAAAGAACAAATGACCACAGTCATATATTTCAAGTTGCTGCTGTCATGCATCTATACAGCATGCCTCCCCACTCCTAACCTTAAAAAGATATTCATTCTGTATACCCCTATGATGTCACATTAAGAAGAAAATGAAAGAAAAAATAAAACATAACATATCTCATGCTGCTGTGGTCAGAAGTATTTTCACTGCTTTTTTCATTTCCCCTACCCCCCCAAAAGACAGCCACCTGTAAATACATCTGTTCAGATGTGAGAAAAGTGAAAAAATAATGATCACAGTAATACATTCCAACTTGTTGCTCCTAGACTGTATCCTGCCCTGAGGCAAGCTATTGTGCATACATTATGTGCATACCTTTGAAGTCTAACTGTAAGGAGTGTTAAAGAAATAATGACCACACCGTCTCTAGACTACACAGGCTATAACATCCTTCTGTGCATGCCTTTGAGGTTTTGTGAGGATGAGTAAATAAAGAACAACCACACCATCCTAATTTCCCCAGCACAAGCTACATTGACTTTCTGAGCACATCTGTGAGCAAGGCAGGTTTTAGACTATGTACTCAGCTCAGGGCAGACACCCATGAAAAGCCCAAATCAAAATCTACTTTTACAGTGTAATATGGGCACCACCAGGTCTGCAGAAGCTCTGAAGGGTTAGATGTTCTGTGGTGCATTTTATGTATGACCTTTGAAACCTAATGACATGTTAACTGATTTATGTATGTGCCTACTGCACACTGACATTATCCCTTACAATCCAGGTCTATCATAAGATACACTGATTTTTCACACATGCACATAGAGATGAGGGAGGGTGAGGTCAGGAAATGGTGGAGAATCATGCAGAGGCAGTGCCGATTACACACACACACACACACACACACACACACACACACACACACACACACACACACACACACACACACAGCCAGATACAGTCCCATTATCTGCAAGAAGTCATTCTCAAAGCTGAATCATACTAGGAGAATTCTTCATGCAACTTATTTTTAAGGGGTTGGACTTACTTAAATTTTACTCATATTTGTATACTCATAAAAGAGGGAAATATTGAGTAAAACATACAAGGGCATTGGAGATTATGGGAACTCTTGAAAGACTGTCAGTCTTCCCTGTTTGCTCCAAGTTCCAAAGTGAAATAAAGCTATATTTCTGATACATAAGAACAAAGTTCAGTGTTAATGGTGGTAGCTGCTTTAGGAAAGGTCAAAGTAGGTGATGATGGCTGAAAAAATGGAAATGCTAGTTAACTATTGAACAAAAAATATATGCAGATGGTTATATAGATAATGGCTTGCCATCACAGTAGTATTATTCTGAAGGCAAACAAATAATTTGTTTGAAAGTCAAGGAGAAAATGAAAAGTTTGAAAGGGGTGACATTTGGATTGCGGCACATATTCGGCTTGTTGGACAGATATGTCAGTAGACTGCATCTGTCTGAAGTTGACAACTTTTGAACTTTTGCATGACCAACAGTTTGCCATAACACACACTCAGTAGCAAGCAGTGGAACCGCAAAATAAGTTGGATAATTGCAATGGTCAAGTAGGGTATGTACAGCACAAGTTGGTTGCAATGGAGCATAAGACTTAAAGGAAGAATTAGATATTAAGTGCTGTACTGGAAGGAGAATAAGGTTCAAAGCCAATAAATCCTGTGAAAACCAAGATAGTCCTAAAGACAGGATTTATGAAATCATAATTGAGGGCTGAAAAGTGATCAGAATGCCAGCATGTGTATTAGAGAAGCTATACGATAGAGCCTAGATGAGTGATTTTTATACAATTAATGTACGCAGGTGAGAAGGAATGAATAATGTGACAGTAATGCCAAGCAGGAAATAAGTTTCCAGTAGTGGGTTGAGTAATGCACGTGCATTGTAATTTTTTTGGATGGAACTTTTCAACAGGGATTGCAGATTATGGATATAATTAGAGTACACTATTCTTGTTCAGCTGTGTTGATATGCTATTCACTGGAGGGTCCTTGAATGTTTAAAATACCAACAAAGTTAAGGTTACTTCTCCTTCATCTGTACTGGCAATCATTCTGAAAATTGTCATGACCACAATGTGTTCTACCAGAATTCGGTCTTACTGCTGTTGGCCTCCCTTAAACTAGAGCTAACATAAGCTCAGTTGCATATTAGAAATGGTGCAATGCAGATGCTGAGACTTTACACCAACAGCAGAAAGGGCATTTCTTCCAGTCTTCATGTTCTACAGGTTAGCTTTAACAAATGTGCCAAAAGGAGCAGATTCTTGAAGGCTAAAGGCTACATTGGTGTTCTCAAAGTCAGTCAGACACAACCTGGCAAAGCAACACTGACTGAGCAATGCTGGTAACTGCTGACTGATAAATACCATCAATGGAGTTGTAAGCAAATCTCACATTGCCGCTTGCCCTTGAAGACAGCTACCACTAGAGACTGCAGTCTGAACTTGTTATCGATCTTGCATCTCATCCAGTCACTGGCTCTTTTCATGTGCCATCTTTCTTTGGAATATTAATATAGGTGACAAGGTTTACTGCCCTTATGCAGAAATGTCAAGGGTTCAGAAAGGAGTGTTTTGGAGGGCAGTTGCAGCCACAGTTAAATCAGGTTAGGGAGTCTTTTTAATCCAGAAATTCCAGTCTTTGGAGAGTGAGAAGATCTCTTTTGGTCTCTTTGGGAGAGATATTACAACATTAAGGTTCTTCCATGCAGACTTAATTATCATCATACCATTTTATCTGTGGAACATACCATCTGAGAAGAAGATAGTGGTTTTGAGACGCCTCTACAGGATCTTTTGCAGAGGGGTCATGGGATCTGTGGCCATCTCCTTCTCTTGGCATCATCAATGGGGCTTAGAGAGCTACAACCTGTTTGTCTTCAACATGCGGGACAAGACACTGTTGAGAATGGTCTATGTGTTTCCTCTACCACTCCTTGGAGGTGACTGGTCTAAGGTCAATTGTGAAACAGGAATCTCTTCTGATATCTAGGAATGACCCTGCATTAGGCCCTTCTGTTCTGCTCACTGAAAAGGGGGATGACCAGAAATTCAGGCAAGGAAGTAACTGCAGCTGAGGTCAATGCCATGTGGGATACAGGCACAAAAAGGAACCATATTTGCAAAAGTTTCTCATTTTATGGTATTAACATCAACACTGTAGCAACATTCAGGTCTCAGAACAATGTGCTGCCAAGGAGCAATGCACATTGAGACCAGCACCTACACTGAACAAGACAGCATCATGACCAGCCCTGAGTACCTGACCTTTGAAAGAAAGACCAAAAAGAGTCATTGACCCAGTGCACAGCACTGGTGGCCTTGGTCTAAAGGCCTGGCATGACCTTGTCAAAAACTGGCACTGATGTTGACAAAATCAGTGCTGAACTTAGTCCTGAAGGTCTGACTCCAAACCCTGAACCAGAGGACCCAGATACATTGATAGCATTTCCACTGAAGCCATCATTACTAATAGAAAAGTTAACCATGAAGGTTTTTACCTGAAAAGCTGTTATCTGGAGGTTGAAATCCCAAATGTTATCCAGCACAGATATTGGTGCTTGGTGATTTGATTAATTTCTGACGTCCTTGGAATTAGCATCAAGATAGCAGCCAGTGAAGATTTAGCATAAATGATAGACATTGAAGATGTGCCTCTATACTAGTACCAGAAGAGGAAGAGGCAGGAGACATTCTGACTTCCATGAACTTTACATAGTTAATTTCAGGTGGAGAAATGGAAAACTATCCAAAGGATCTTGATGGTGACATTCTTGTGCATGACTTTATATACTTATGAATCCAGCAGAGAAGTTAAACTTTCATGAAGCTCAGCTGGAGATCTTTCAGTCGAAATGTTAACAGCTAACAGACACACCAGCATGAGAATGAGGAGACGACAGTTTTACTTCATGTTCAGTTTTTTAGGCTAGGGCCTGGAGAGGACTCCCATACCTTGTACGTTTTGCATTTGTTCTTTTAGTGTCTAGATGACTCACCCTGAGCAGTAATTGGCTGAGCCAAGAAAGTAAAGGGATCTGATCTAGAAGCAGGTCTCAAAGTCAAAGCTCTGCAGAGGACAAGTAAATAAACAATAAATATCTTTAACCAAAACGTCCTGTTTCTAAACATAGTAGAAATATTTTGTTTTTACAATTTTCATAAACAGAAAAATGCTCTTCACCTAAGTAATAAACACACAAAGAATCTTTGTCTTGTGGTATTTCTGACTGTGCATGTATTTCTTAAATGCTTTATACTCCATGTTAAATGACACAGCTCAAAAAAATCTGAATTCCTACAACAGTAATAACAATGGTGAAAACTTTGCATAAACAAGAATAATATAACGTCGAAACAAGGCAATCCTGTGCAGTAAAAAGAATGAGGTGATAAAAACACCTGAGGCCTAGGGAGGGACATTGCATTTAAGTCAAACTGTTGAAAAACATAAAAAAGGAAAGGTCTGATACGAACTGAGGTTTGGAAGCATAGAGAAGTGAAAATAAGTAAATAAGGACTAAAAAACAAACAAAAAAATTTTCACACAAATAATTTCAGTGATGAACTGTTGTCCAATGCTTCTGCTTTGATGCATAACAAGAGGCATGGAGAATAAGGTCTTTCTGCAGAGCATTATGGGCAAAGGAGGGTGAGTGAGTGACCTATGCAAATTTCAGATTCTGATCTACCTCATGTCTAAATGCAGTAGTCCAGCTGCTGATGAGGACTGAGTTATTCATTTCAGATCTAACTGAGCTGACCTTTTGAATACCTAAAGCATCAATCTCAAAGTGGGATTTACTTACAATGAGGTGCTGATGTTTAATCTCCCTGTAATATTTCTAATAAGAAATTTTCCATTTGTGAAGACAATATTTGCACAGCACTTCATGTTGTTTTATGCATATTTTGCAACCTGGTACAACATAAAAATAATATTCAAGTCTGCTTGTGAATGAACATCTATTACATTTCTGCCAGGCTGCAGCACCGCTCTCAGTCTAGTTTAATTTAAATTACTTATTTGTTGACCATTTTTAAGTGAGCTGGTCCTTCTAGGACCCCTTCTAGTCATGACTCTGGCCACAAAGCCAAGGGTTTACATAACATGTGCACAGACAACTTACTGCAGCAAATCTATCATTATATTTTCAAAGCTTTCCTACAGCTTTAACACAGACAAGTACTGCAGCCTGTTTGTCTGACATGAAATCTGACTTGTTTGCCTTTAATTTCACTTCAGTCTGTTCAAACTCTCATTGCTTCCAACTATATTGTTTTACATTTTATTAGCTTTTATAACAACTGTATCACCAAACATATAGTTGTATATAACTGAAACCCAATTTTTGCAGCTTGTCACAGTTTTAAAGACATTCAATTCACTGCAAAGCAACTGTGTTGCAGATTTAGTTCCATAAAGGAAAGCACAAATTGTAATACATACCTGTACAGTATAGTTTTAAGTAAGGGGTGCTACATTTAAGTGAAATGCATGTCACGTGGTCTCATAGCAGATGCACTAAAGATCTCAAAGTCTTAACACCACTCTTGTCTCATGACTCTTTATTTTTTCACTTTCATTTTAATTACTTCAGAAGAAGTTTTTTTTTTCTTTTTTTTTTTTTTTGCTCATGCCCCCAAACCTGCCTCCCCAGCTTCTTGGATGAACCATTCATTCTCCTCTAGTTGACCAGTTCATTGCTCTTACGGTAAGGCCTAAGGACCAAGAGTGATGCCATCACCTATGAAGGAGTTGGGAATTTTTTATTTTAGCCTTATGTTATTCTGCTCTTATATCCACGTAATTGGATTGGGAGTGCAATGGCATTACACGGGACAGCCACTTGCTTCTGCAAATGATGCGAGCTGCATATGTTCCCCCACTACCACCATACAAGAGGTGAGTATGGCTCCTTCATCCTTCCTTTCCTTACCCATGTCTAGTTCTCTAATGACAGGACCATTAATTGTACCGTTCAACCACTTAGCGCAAGAAATCTGGACAAAGCCTGACAAAATGGGGGACAAAGGCCCAAAAATCGGGACATATTTTAAATATTACTCTTATAAACTTAGAAAGTTGCTAGAGTAACAGGGTTTGTTTTAACATTCATTTTCTGAAGGATTTAAAGTCTGAAACTGAAATGTATGTCATTATTTGGTGTCTTTAATCTTCAGATCATCCCAGTGATTTGCCAGAAAACCTTTTATAAGGAACAGACCAAAAATATGAGTCAAAAATCTGGGCATTCTGTGAAAATCTGGACAGTTGAGAGGTATCATTTGGATCATAGTCAGAGGCATACCTCTCAACCCCTTACAGCAAGAAATCTAGGCAAAGCTTTAAATAGTGGGGGCGACAAAGGCCCAAAAATAGGGACGATTTTTAAATACTGCTCTTACAAATTTAAAAAGCTGATGGAATAATAAATTTTGCTTTAGCATGAATTTTCTGAAGGGCATGAACTCTGAATCTTGAATGTCTGTCATTATTATCTGAATTCTATCCATAATGATTTGCTAGTGACTTGCCAAAAAAAAAAAAAAAAACACAATTGTCTGAGAAACGGACCAAAAATATGAGGCAAAATTCTGGGCATTCTGTGAAAATCTGTACAGCTGAGAGGTATGCCAGAGGTCTAAACTATCTGACTACTTCGACAATACTATCTTACATGGTCTGAATCAAAGAGAAGCTCATGGTGCTAGAAATACTGTTGGAGCTTCTGGTTATACAGAATAATACAGAAGGGGAGCTCTTCCACAGTAATATATGACTACATTACTGCAGTCACAGGATGTAGCAGTGAAGTGAATTGCCATCATGTTTTTTACCTTTCAAATTTCAGAAATAACATTTTGGCTTCTAAAATATCATATTGCTTGCCACATTTTCTGGAAAACTGCTGAGCCATCAACCTTATGTGTGTTTTTTTAATTATTATTATTTTAATGCCAGTCTGTGATTTCATTTAAATGATAAATCCACTACAGCCATCAAAGCTGCAAGTTAAATTGTCAGAAAATGTGAAGCTGACAGAAATGTCTGAGCTGTATCACGCTGTGAAAGAATTTGCTAAAAAGAAAAAAAACACAGAAAAGACATAGAAAAGGTACAATATACAAGGTTCCTAAGTGCCACAGCAAAGGAAGCCATATTAAGACTGGTACACCTTTCTATGTTGTAGTAACAGAAACTGATAAACACCTGTCAGGAAAGAACAGAAACATTAGTCACAGAGTCCTTTTAAGTTAAGGAAAGGAGATTAGCTTGGGCTTTCACTCTCATATGTGGCCAATGCCATAGTGAGAGATAACAGACTGCAGTGGTAAGGACTACAGAGCTATTGCAAAACAGACTGAGTATGTGTATGGTCTGATCCTGATAGAACTCACTGTGTGCATAAATGCTTAATGTCAGTTACAGAAGACGTGTGCCCTGTTGGGAGCACTCACTTGCAGAAGATAGCATTCTGTGATTACCCTTATTTCTTTTATTTACACGTGTAATAGTACTCGCCTATGAATAACAGATACTTCTCTGAATTGCATCTGCAAAACTAGGTTATGTGTTATCTGCTTATTTGCTTGTCCCTTGGTTTCATGATAATAGATTCACTATAGAGCAATCTCTGTGTGCAGTTGCATACAGTAAAATAATTATTTAGTCAGTGGCAGGTATTTCATGGTATAAACTTCATTTCTGCATATAGACAGATGAATTACATGCATAGCCTAGTTCTGTTTTCTTCACTACTATATCTTCTATAATGCATCACAGGAATTGTGCTTCTTATGTCGTAATTTATTCAAAGATACGAGATTAGCATTTAGAGTAGTTACTTTTTAGAAAACTCATAATCTGATAGATGGAACATCTGGAAGTAATAAACCAAGGAAACCCTGGAGAAAAATAATTCTGTATTCAATCTCACCACGTTACAGCTTTACTGATTTAAAGCTGAAGAACTCTGCTCAGACTATTCTCGTATGGATATCAGCCTGGGTTAAAAGAAGAAAGGAAAGCAAATGCAGAACTATGCTGTATCATACTGCATGAGTACACAGCTCCGTAAACAAGCTACTGTAGAACAGAACATATCCCCTTGTACTAAAAAACACCATCACCCTGAACAGTGAGGCACTTCTGCCAAGTAAAGCAGACATGCTGAGAATCAGACTGTAACCAATGGTTTACTGAAGACTAACCACAATACATAAGAATCTTGCCAAGCATCTGTGAAGAGAGAGGTGTCATTCACTGTTCTTTGGTGTTGCACATATTGAGTAATATTTAACATTTGTACTATGTGCCAGTTCAAAACCAATGTTAATATTTAAAAAATATATAAAATGGACATAACATAAAAAGTTAAGTTAATTCTGTGACCACACAGTTAAATTAGGAGGCACATAAAGGAGTCAGGGTACAATGAGACACTTACAGCTTTACTGTCATCAGTATCACACACACACACACACACACACACACACACACACGCGCACACGCACGCACGCGCACACACACACACACACACACACACACACACACACACACACACACACACACACACTGATAGTGGTCACTTAAATGAGGAATCGTGTTAAGACAAAGCAAATTACTAAAAGCTGGTATAGAATGAGCAAAAACTGACAAAAGAGAGATTCAAAATTCTGCTGTCACTAGCCCACAAAGCAAGGAAAACATTAACACCTCATTATTTATTATTCATTTGCTATTTGTTCAATGGGTAAGTGGGCTGGTCTACTGACCCTTTTCAGCCATGACCTGAGCTCAAAATGAAGAAAATACATCATGGCTTTCATTCAACAATATATACAAAATGAATACATATCAAAATTCAGAACATAATGGTGAGGTATAGACAGGGTAAGATTAAATGATCCATTCAGAGTTGATTGAAAAAAATATATACAAAACGCAAGCTAAGATATGTGTAAAATACTATAGCAATAACCCACGCCTGGGTGTGGGTAATGCTGGATTTACCCACGGTTGGCGTGGTTTGGTCCCAAGGGCGAAGCCCGAGGGACCAAACAAAGCCAACCGTGGGTAAATACAGCATTACCCACACCCAGAAGTGGTTATTATTATCATGACATTATTTAAGAAAAGAAACTATTACTTTTCTTAAATAATGGCATAGTATAATGCCTGTTTACTGCCCTTCCACAGATGTCTGGCATCGCGGCAGTTCTGATGTACTGCATGCCTGCGCAGTACATCAGAGCTGTAGCAAAAAGCGGAGAAAGCAAGATCTCCGTTGCTTTTTTTTACTATGTTAAATGGGTTTAACTTTTAAAACCTGTTTGCTATGTTAAATGGGTTTAGCATAGCGAGACAGCTTAAAATAAGCAACGGAGATGTGCGTTGCATATTTTAAAGCTGTCTTGCTATGTTAAACCCATTTAACATAGCGAAACAGTAAAAAGCAACAGAGATCTTGCTTTCTCCGTTGCTTTTTTTTTAAAACCTGTCTCGCTATGTTAAATGGGTTTAGCATAGCGAGATAGCTTTAAAATAAGCAACGGAGATCTCCGTTGCTTATTTTAAAGCTGTCTCGCTATGTTAAAACCATTTAACATAGCGAGACAGTGTTTTAAAAGTCGAGTTATACTAATGGAAAAAAGTCCAGGCGACCGGACCTTTTTCCATTAGTGTAACTCGATTTATAATGTGCATGCTGGCCAATCAGCGTGCACGTTTTGGGGGGGGGTCATGGTATAAAGTTCAATCATATATATAAAACATAAACTCGTGTATGTCAAATATTTGCATTTAAGATGCCACGTTAAGAGGCTGAGAAAAGTTTATTAAATGTATTACATTACTCATGATATGGGATGATGCTACCTAACCATTGTTATAGTAGAAGCTGCACGTAGAACAGACACTCTTTTAAGCTCATCTTTGAAGCTTCTAATGGTTTCAAGATTTGTGATATCAGTAGGCAGGTGGTCCAAGGTAGCAGGTTTCAGTCTAGACAAGGCATTCTCACTTACAACACTTTTAAATGGAGGGTGCGATAAAGAGAAACTGCTGTCTTGTGTACTTCTGATTACACGTGTGTTGTCTTGTAGAGGTAATTTTACTCTTAAGGGGACAGTGATTATGTTGTAGCATCTTGTAAACATAACTCTCAACTTCTTAGCTCAAGAAATCTGGACAAAGCCTAAAATAATTAGGGGACAAAGGCACAAAAATAGGGACAGATTTTAAACACTACTTATACATTCAGAAAGTTGGTATAATAATAGAATTTGTGTTATCATGTACTTTTCTGAAGGATATGAAGTCTGAAACTCACATGTATATCATTATTTTGTGATGTCAATTCTCAGTGATTTGCCAGAAAACCACAAACTTTATCAAGAGCAGACCAAAAATATGAGGAAAAAATTTAGGCATTCTCAAGAATCTGGACAGTTGTAAGGTATGCTTGTAAATTAGGGTATGTAGAAGAAAAGTGGGTGAGTAAGGCACTGAAAGCAATTTGGAATTTTTTAGTAAATTGCAAAGGCACATCTGGGGGCCTGACAATAGAATGAATCTGCAGATTTTATTCTTACCAGTCTGTAAGTATTGTGGACTGAATGCATAACAAGAAAAGGAAAGCCATATTCAAGTTTGGATATTAAAATATTTTAGCAATGCAAGCAGCAGGTGAAAAGAGGTGACTGATCTTGCAACATAACTTTAATTGAGCAAGGACTTCATTAGCTACAAAATCTGTACGTCAGATAAAGGAAAAGGTAGGGACAAATATTAGGCCTAGGTACGTCTGTTCAGTGACATTAGGAATTATCTTTCCATTGAGATCGGTAAAGAGAACAGAAAGAATAGTGGGTAATTTCTTGGCTGAGACAAAGACCATGACATTATTGTTTTTTTTTTTTTTTTTTGGGGGGGGGGGGGTAATAAATAGTTTGCTAGTAATTGACAAGGTGCATAACTGAGTGAAATTGTCCTGTAACTTGGTTTGCAGGTCAGACTGGCAAGTGCTGGATTGTAGAAGTATCATATCATCTACATACTTTATTAATTTAAGATTTGGTAATTTTAAGGGGAGATCATTAACAAAGAGAAAAGAGACGATAATTTAAGAGAGGAGAGGAGAGAAGAGAACCTAGCACATATCCATGTGGTACACCTGATTTAAGTTTACTGGCAGTAGAGGATGAGACATTGCTATGGACCTGGAAGGCTCTGTCTTTTAGATAGCTGCAAAACCAGCAAATAGTGTTATCTCAAAAGCTGAGGCTTTTGAGTTTGTTGAGAAGAAGGCTATGGTTGGCCATTTCAAAAGCCTTTGTCATGCCAACAAAGAGACCTGCGAGTCCCTCATTCAGGTTGCAATAAATGGCATTAGTAGTCATTACCAGGGCAGTAAAGGCATTGTGAAAGCCATGCTGTGCACACATAACAGGCTATAGCTGTTAATAAGCTTAAGTAGTTGCTTGTATATACGTTTTTGAAATATTTTAGTAAAAGGGCATAGGGAATCCATAATTCTTCAGCCCATTAGAGGTGACTTCAGGAAGAGGAATTATAACTGTACTTAAATACCTGAGTTGAGAGAGAGAGAGATGTTAAAGAAATGAGTAAGGGGCTTAGTGATTATTTTCATCTACAAGCCTTAGGAAGGTGAGATGAAGATTGCCAGATTTAGATCCTGAAGTGTTGAATGTAGCAATAAAACGATTAATCTACAGCTCTCCCTCCATAAGATAAAATAACACATGCATACACTCTCACCTACAATTCTTCTACCTGCCATGGTGTACATTAACTACTCCTCTAGTGGGGTTAAATGTGGACAAAAGGTGATACCTTTTACAAAGAAAGTCATTGCCGACACTGTTTTTATCACAGCATCAGCAATGATTCAGAGTTGGTTAAAGTTTATTATTAGTATCTGAGTTGTACAATCATGGAGTTATACTAAGTAAGAAGGGAGTGTAAGGTGATGTTCCTGCGAAATCATATTTTTTCAAATTAAGTTTTACATCCACACAAAGCCACAGCTGGTTGTATTCTTCCAGTTGTAGCTTAGCTCAAACATAACTTAATAATTCATAGTGGAACCCAGACTTACAAATATACATTTATTTCACACATGCAGCCTTAATTTTCATTCTTCCATGAATTATACTAACATATGCATTATGCACATACAGACCTTCTTCTCAAAATATACACCATGTATAGCACACATCTCCATTCCGACTTTTCAAAATGCACACTGATATGTGCAGCACACTCCTACAGGCCCACCTTCTAGGAATTTCCATAATGAAACTAACATATGCAGCATACATCTAGAGCTCCATCTCCCATAAAGTACACTAATATATGTACCGCACACCTACAGCCCCACCTCTCATGACATACACTGACATGTGTAGCACACACCTACAACCCCACCTTTCAGGATGTACACCGATATGTGTAGCACACACACCTACAGCCCCACCTCTCATGATGTACACTGATACGTGTAACACACACCTACAGCCCCACTTTCAGGATGTACACTATGTGTAGCACACACCTACAACCTCACCTTCCAGGATGTACACTGATATATATATATATATATAGCACACCCCTACAGACCCACTTTTCGTGATGTACACTGGTATGTGTAGCACACCCCTACAGCCCCACCTTTCAGAATGTACACTGTGTGTAGCGCACACCTACCTACAACCCTTCCTGCCAAGATGTAGAATGATTTGTAGCATACTCCTACAGCCCCACATTTCAGGATGTACGCTGATATGTTTAGTACACACACCTACAGCCCCACCTCTCATGATTTACACTGATATGTGTAGCAGAAACCTACAGCCCCAGCTTTCAGAATGTACACTGGTATGTGTAGTACACACCTACCTACAGCCCTTCCTGCCAAGATGTAGAATGAGTTGTAGCACACTGATATGTTTAGCACACACACCTACAGCCCCACAATTCAGGATGTACACTGATATGTGTAGCACACACCTACAACCCCACCTTTCAGGATGTACACTGGTATGTGTAGCACACACCTACAGCCCCACCTTTCAGAATGTACACTGGCATGTATAGCACACACCCACCTACAGCCCTTCCTGCCAAGATGTAGAATGATGTGTAGCACACTCCTACAGCCCCACATTTCAGGATGTACACTATATGTACTACACACCAACAGCCCCACCTTTCAGGTTGTATACTGATATGTGTAGTACACACCTACAGCCCCATCTTCCAGGATATACACTGAGTAGTGCAGCACCCACCTACCTCCCAAGATATACTCTGATAGGAGTATCACACACCTACAGCACTACCTGCCAAGATGTATACTGTGTGTAGCACACATCTGCAGCCCTACATCCCAAGATGCACACAGATATGTGTGATACTCAGCTACAACTCTACCTTTCAAGATGTACACTGATATGTGTAGCACACATCTACATCCCTACCTTCCAAGCTGTAGACTAGCATTTGTAGCTCAGACCTACAGTAATACCTAACAGGGTATAGAATGGCACATGTGGCACACACCTACAGCCCTACCTCCCAAGGTGCAAACTGGCATGTTTATCATGTACCTGCAGCCTTACCTTCCAAGATATTAATGTGTGGCACACATCTACAGTTTGCCTCCCAAGATGTACATAAATATATGCATCACACACCTATAGGCCCACCTTCCATAAGGTCCTATGATGTACCTAACATGTACATCACACACCTGCAGCACCACTTCTCATGATGTACACTAACATATGCAGTTCTGACTTACATCCATACCTCCCATGATAGGTATTAACATAAATATGCAATTCACACTTACAGTATCACCTAATATATGCAGTTGCCAGCAGCAGCTCCATCTCACATGATGTCCCTTAATGTATGCAGCTCATATCTACAGCCTTACCTCCCATGACGAAAACTAAGATATGCATCTCAGACCTATAGCACAACCTCTCATGATGTACATTAACATATGCAGCTACAGCTATAGCACCCTTTCCCATACGTTCCTTAATATAAGCAGCACCTCCCATATTGTGCACGAACATTTGCAATTCATATCTGCATTCAGTGGATGTAATGCAGAGATAAAACTCTTCAAAGTTTTGATGACAGATCATACCTACAGCACCTCTTCCCATGATATGCCTAACAGCTGCAGCTCATGCCTACAGCTGCAATTCCAATTGTGTACATTAAGATGTGCAGCACACATCTAGAGCTCGACCTCCTATGATATAAACTAAAATATGAAGTATGCATCTACAGGTCCCCCTCCCATGATGTAAATTAAAGAATATAGTGCATGTTTATAGCCCAACCTCTCATGATGTATACTAGCACATGCAGCACATATCTCTGATCCCTTCTATGATGTAGAATAGCACATGAAACATAAACCTACAGATTTGCCTCCTACGAAATACATTTAAATGTAAATTTAAAGCTCTATCTTGTGTGTTATATAATTAAATGTACAGCAACATCTACAGCATTACCTCCTGTGATGCACATTGATATATCTGGCATAAGCCTACAGCCCTATCCCCAAACTGTGCACTGATATATGTAGCTCACACCTCCAGCCCTACCTTTCAAGATGTATACTGATATGTGTGGCATACATCCACAGCCCTACATCCCAAGATGTACACCTAGATGTGTAACATACACCTACAGCTCCACCTCGCAAGCTGTACAATATGTGTAGCACAGATCTACAACCCTACTTCAAAAGATGCACACTGATGTGCATGACACACAGCTACAGCCCTACCTCCTGCAATGTACACTAACATGAGTAGCACACACCTACAGCCCTAACTCTGAAGATGTACACTGATATGTGGAGCATACACCTACAACTATACCTCCCAAGATGTACACCAGTATGTGTGGTAAACAGCTACAACCCTACCTCAAAAGATGCATACTGATGTGTGTAGCACACCTACAGCCCTATATTCCAAGTTGTATACTAAATGTAGCACACACCTCCAGCTCTACGTCCTAACATATTAATGTGTAGCACACACACTACAGCCCTACCACAAAGCTATTGTATGTCACACATCTATGACCCTATCTATTAAGATGTACACTGATATGTGTATCACACACCTCCTGCACTACCTCCCAAAATGAGCACTGATATGTGTAGGAAACATATACAGCCCTTCCTCCTACGGTGTAGATTGACACGTATTGCACAGACTTGCAGTCCTATCTCCCAAGACATACACTGATATATGTAGCACACACCTACAGCCCTACCTCTCAAGATGTATACTATGTGTAGCATATACCTGCATCCCTAGCTCACAAGAAGTACTCTGATGTGTGTATCACACACATGAAGCCCTGCTTCCCAAGTTATACACTGATATAAGTAGCAGACACCTATGGTCCTATCTCCAAATGATATAGATTGATATATGCAGCACACACGTACAGCCCAACCTCCTAAAATGTATATTGTGAGTAGCACAGACCTGTAGCCCTTACTTCCAAGATGTACACTGATGTGTATCGTGCATCTACAACCCTACCACCCAAGATACTAATGTGTGGCACACACCTACAACCTTGTGTCTCAAGATACACATTGACACATACACATGAAGATCCCAGCTACACCTGCGCTGTCCATGATAGTATATACTAACACATGCAGCATGTGCATAGGTGCTTCACCTTTGAAGATACACACTGACAAATGAAACACAATGCCAGCTTGTCTTGAACCCCCTCCTTTCTGTATTTATCATTTAGACTGTGAATCCTCTGCAGCAATGGACTTTATGATGAGTATCCTTCATACAAAACAGGATGGTGGGAGGGTATTAAGAAAGATGTATTGCATAAGCACCCCCTTTGAAGATAACTAATGTGGTGATTACACATTTATTACCCTTTCCATTCAAAATTTGACTTTTGAATGAATTTAAAAATATGAAGCAAACTTTTTGCCACTGGCATAAAGAAAATCAGTGCTAAGAAATTAAAACGGTTATATTCTTCGCAATGAACCAGCTTCACTATATATATTCTCCATGTAGGAGCTGTGGCCCCACTTTATTATTCTTACTCTGGAGGACACACAACCTTGGGTGAAAAGGCCATGTCCTTATTCTGAGACTGTATGACTTCTCACTGAAAATAAACTGAGTTTCAAACATTTGACTTCATTATATCATCCTTCTGATAGTTGAATGCCAACTTTCTGCAAGGAACCCATCTGCTAAATCTAACTCTGTGGCCTTCTACAATGGATTATTGTTGAAAATAATCCCCAGCTGTTAAAAAAAAAAATTCTGTTAGGCCAGATCCAGTGTATGATTAGGTGAGAACTCAGTAAGTCAAATTATGGAATTACAATCCACAGATTAATGCTTTTGTGAAGGTATAGCTAATGGCCAATAGGCTGTGCTCACTTGTTTGTAGTGGAGACAGATTCAAAGCAAGCAATGGAAGCAGCTATGCTCCAGGTACAGTGACCTTTGATAGCAAGACTGAAAAATAAGCAGTAACTTGTTATTGTACCTAACCCCCCCACTCAAAACCTCTCTTCCCTCTCCCTGCAACCTGCATCTACTTCTTCTATCAAAAATAAAACTCCATATACTTAAAAGCTCATCTGCCTCTGCTAAAATGTTACCTCCGGAATATCTGAAACTATCTCCAGATACAATTGCATATCCAGTTTCTAAATTAATAAACAGGGCAATTACGGAGTGCTGCATCCCATCAATCTGGAAGCAATATCATATAATTCCACTGCATAAAGGTGGAAACAACACTGTTCTTTCCAAATACTGACTAATTGCAATTCTACCAGCTCCAAAATGCTTGAGAAATGCATACGTTCTGAACTTCTAACCTACCTCAACAATAAAAGTCTCCTCTCCCCTATACAACACAGTTTCCATCTACACCTAAGCACAACTATTACCCTGCATAATGTCACAGAAACCATAAATTCAATGAGGAATAACAGCAACCTTGTATCATCTCTCTTCCTTGACATGTCAAAAGCATTTGACATTGTGTCACACCAACTCCCAGTAAGCATTTGACATTGTGTCACACCAACTCCCAGTGCAAGAAATATCTTCTCTCTATCACAGTCAACCTTGTCCTGGTTTCACAGCTACCTTTCAGATAGACACCAGGCTGTAAAATAGAAACATGACCTCTCATCCTTCCTACCCGTCTCCATTAGAGTACTACAGGAATCAGTTTTAGGCCTACTTTTTTAACATCTTTCCTATCAAACTTCACAAAGCCACCTTAGTCTATTATGCCGATGGTGCTACTCTCATTTGCTCTGCCACAAGCCTCACATAACTCCAACAAATAACACAAGAGTCTTTCTCATCAGTTGAAACATGGATAACTGACCACCAACTACTCCTAAAATGTCATGAAACATCTTATAACATCATGTCAGCAAACACCACAATACAAACTGTATCCAGTACTAAACTATTAGGTGCCATAAAAGACTTTGACTTACACATTTTTCCATTCTATCAGAAAAAAACACACCAAAAACTTGAATTCCTCTACCCCAACTCTACCTACCTTAAATACTCCTTTATAATATCTCTTATGCTTTCCTGCCTTCTCCCTTCTCTTCTGTATGTACTACCCATATTAACCAACCTCCAGTAAATACTATAAGATAGACAAAGTTTTATCATACTCATCACTGTACTACAATGGCTAAAACTACCAAACCGCCTCATTCACTCTTAACCATATTGCTCAGCCTCTTAGTGCAAGAAATCTGGACAAAACCTTGCAAAATGGGGGGACAAAGACCCATAAATAGGGACAATTTTAAATATTGCTCTTATATACTTAGAAAGTTGGTAGAGTAACAGGGTTTGTGTCGATATACATTGTCAAAAGGATTTGACATTTGAAACTCAAATGTATGTCATTATTTAGTGACTTCAATCCTCAGATCTTCCCAGTGGTTTGCCAGAAAAACCTCAATTTTTATAAGGAATAAACCAAAAGTATGAGGCAAAAATCTAGACATTCTGCAAAAATATGGACAGTTGAGAGGTAAGCTCCCAACTAATTACTGCTCACAAACTTATTCACAAACCCAGTACTTTCCCATCTCTACAAATCACTCTCAATTCACAAGCACTAATTCCCACCATACCCATGAGATATAGCAGAATAAAACTTATATCGATTTATGCTACAACTCTTTAGGAACCTGGCTCTACTCTTCCTATGTCATCAGAAAATGGACCTCAGTATTCACTGCTATAAAACTAGACAGCAAGATAGAGTAAGATTGTGCTAAAGTTTCCCCGAATATTCTCCTGGCAGCACTCATGCTCTCAGTCCCATCCTGATTAATCCTCTCTTACACTGGCCTGTCCTCATTTCACTCACACCCTCTCCATGTCCCTCCCACTCTTCTTCCCAATTTACACCATTTTTCCCTCTTTTACTAAACTCCACTTCCTCTTCCTACCCCACTTTCTAGACACAGCAAATGTCTAGATATCTGTCTACTTAGTTTTCTTTAATTTCCCCTCCACTATTATTTTTTTCTTTTAGCAACCTTCCCATGCTTCTAACATCATACTCTGTGTAAATATGCTACACTTGTTACTTTATTAAAATGTAAGATGCATATTAAATAATAGTTATACTCAGCTATCAGTCTATTTAGGTTTATAGGTAAGTACTAGGCTAGTGTCCCTTGTGGGCTATTTTAAACCTAGCTAATTTCTCTTAGTGAGAATCAAACTCTGTACCTCTTGTGTGTGAGATAATCACCTTAACCATTATGCCATTCCCCCAGCCTCCAATGTACATTAAAATAAAATGTCTGTCATATTTTTCTCTAAATGTACTACTAATCCAAATATGCTAATATCTTGCAAATAATGTAAATGTTTTTCATTCACTTTACAAATAGTACCCAAGCTATATGTAATATTTTTTCACTATCTGTTATCAATGCAAACTGATCTTTAATTTTCTGTTCATAGAGCTTTTCTTCCAAGCCTCTACTAAAAATGGGATTGAAAACCCAGACAGACTCTCCAGGTAACAAATGACAATAAATAAATAACACTAGCAGTCAGTATTTTGGAATACTGGTAGTGGACCTGCATTCATATGATATCTAATTCTTAATAGTACTATAATGACAATCAGTTAATCTATACTCAAATCAGTTATAGGCAGATTACATTTTTTATCATTATACAGAGCCTACTGGAACAGGTGGCAGTCTCATATATATCCCTGCTCAGTCCACTGTTATAGAATGCAGTAAATCATCTTAGGCCTAGCACACGCAGAACCCTTGTACGGCTATTGGCACACTACTTGTAATTGATATATCATTAGATATATTAATTCGGTCATGGAAAGTGTGGCACATTAGAAGTTATAAGTGCTTGATTGTGATGAAGTTTCAACTGAGACTAGCTATAGTTCGTGGTTCTTTTGTCACGGTTTGAAAGAGGCTCAGGCAGCAACTTTGATGCTCTTGATGCTCAAGAAGTGCCACTTTTCCCTGTGGATTAATGTTTTTTCTTAAGGATTGGGAGACATCTTACTCCCATACATATACATACACACACACACACACACACACACACACACACACACACACACACACACACACACACACCCACACACAGCCATTTCTGGAGTTGTTCCTTGATCTCCAGGTCCTGATGTCAACTGCTCTTGTGGGCGTGATCTAATATAGCCAGAGAGTACATCAAGGCATGCCAGTGCAAAATCATACTGCTACTAAAGAGAGATAATTTTTCTTTCTGCCCCACCTACAGACTCCACCCTGCATATAGTATGTGCAATGACACAGCCTTGAAATATTGCAGATGTCTGCTGATGCATCCTCAGTTTTATGATGAATGCTGAATCTGCTTCTCAGTGACAGAGACAGTAGTAGCATCAACTAGAAAATCCTTCTGAATGTGGTACAGAACTGAAGGAATAGGAGAAATGCACGTAGAGATTACAGCCAACCTGTGTTTCCTTGATGAGCAGTCTCTCATACATCACTTACTCACGTTTCAGCAAAGACTGTAATTGCTCAAGATTGCTGTGTTTTTTGTGGGGAATTTCAACCTTCCTCATTGGAATGCAACTACTGAGGTGATGTATTCAATTTAAGGGGTGTGGGGGGTTCTAGGGACTTGGCACCCTTCAAAAATGATTTTTCACTCTGTGCTATTAGTCCTCATGCCACGTACATTTCCAGTAGTCAGGATCCCCAAAGCTATTTTCATGCAATCAGTTTTTGGTATTACACAGTGGAAACAGGAATTATACCTGCCATGGAAGAGAAAAGTACAGTTGTGTACACTTACCATAACTGTAGATGTTCGAGTGTATTCACTGTTGCAGTCCTCACATATGAGTTATCCGGCTCACGGTAGCCCTCAGTCTGCCCGAATACCAGAGTCCTTGGTATATGACGTCGGCTGCCACCAGTTGTAAAACTGATGTCAGAATGTCAGGTATAAAGGAAGTCAGCCGATGCCATTTCTTCAGTTTTTCTTGTCTTAACTGTCAGGAGCCCCCAAAAGAAGGCTAACCCAGGAAGGTAGCACCCTGGACACATGCCATACAAAAAATAAAAAGAATATAGTTTGTGCCTTAGGAAAAAAGGGGGAATGGAGGGTGGGAAACCAGGACTGCAACAGTGAATACACTTGAACGTCTACATTTATGGTAAGTGTACACAACTGTACTATGTTCTTCGCATTTCACTGTTGCAGTCTTCACATATGGGTTGATACCCAAAGCCCAGGAAAAACACAAAGGGTGGAGGAAGGATCACAGATTAAGGGTTGGTAAGAAGGCCCTGCAAAACTGCAGAGGCAAAACCAGCCCTGGATTTAGAAAACAAAGGTAGATTGTAATGATTTGTGAAAGTATGGACAGAAGACCAAGTAGCTGCATCTAGAATGTCCTTAGTAGGCACACCTCTCAGAAAGGCTGCAGAGGTAGAGGCTGCTCTAGTAGAATGGGTCCTAATACCCTGAGGGGGAACCTTCCCATGCTACAGGTAACAAAAGTGAATACAATGAGCAATCCATTTGGAGATGGTTTGTTTTGAAATAGCTTTACCCTGAGCCCCAGGAGCAAAACTAACCAATAACTGTTCAGATTTTTGAAAGGATTTAGTCCTGTCTAAGTAAAATCTCAGCTGTCTATGCACATCAAGAGAGTGCAGAATACTTTCCCCTCTATTTTGGGAATTGTTGAAAAATGTAGGCAGGTGAATAGACTGGTTAATGGTTAAAATGGAAACTACCTTAGGCATAAAGGATGGATTGGTTCTCAGAGAAACCCGATCCGAGTGAAAAATAATGAAAGGTTCTACTGTCATTAAGGCTTGCAGCTCAGATACCCTTCTAGCTGAAGTAATAGCTAAAAGGAAAGCAGTCATCCAGGATAGAAACTTCAAATCTGCAGAGGCAGCTGGTTCAAAGGGAGGCAGAGTAAGTTCTTCCAGGACAAAATTAAGATCCCAAGCAGGGGTAGGAGCTCTTCCGGGGGGTCTAAGATTACTAGCTCCCCTCAGGTTTCATCAAGGGGTGAGAAAAATGGGTTGCTCAAAAGAACAATGAGCCGAAATTGCTGAAGCCTGAACTTTGATTGAAGAAAAGGAAAGTCCACCATTAAGCAATCCTGCTAGGTAGTCAAGAATGAGGGGAAAGAGAAGGATGAGAAGAGTCTCCTTTAGCTAACATCCAAAAGCAAAATCTCTTCCATTTATCTGCATAGGATTTTCTGGTGCTAGGCCTGCTGGCCTCATGAAGAACTTCAACCACCTGTTGGGAAAGATTTAAAGTATTAGCCAGGCAGTCAAATGCAGAGTTTGAAGATGAAGATGAAGGAACTTTCCCCCTCCTTGAACCAACAGATCTGGTACCAGGGGAAGATGCCAAGGCTGAGCCTGTGAAAGGCTGTGAAGGAGGGGGTACCAATGCTGCCTGGGCCAATCTGGAGCTATCAGAATAGCCTTTGGTTTTTGCCCCTTATCTTTAGCAGCACTCTGGGAAGAAGAGGCAGAGGAGGGAATGCACAAACAGAGAGATGTGTCCATGGGAAGGCAACGCATCCACCCTCCAAGCTTTGTTGTGAAACTCCCTGGTGCAGAAGGTTGGAAGGAGATGATTGGTGTGAGAGGAGAAAAGATCCACTTGTGGGGTGTCCCAATGCTGAGTGATGTGATGCAAAATGCCCTTGTTCAGTTGCTACTCATGAGGATCCATAACATGTCTGCTCAAATGATCCGCCAAGGAGTTTAGCCTCCCTGGGAGATACTGGGCTATTAGATGTAAGCCCATGGATGCTGCTATGGACCACAGTCTCATGCTTTGTCTGCACAAGGGGTAAGAGTAAGTCCCCCCTTGCTTGTTAATGTACCACAAGACTGGTATTGTCTGTCCTGATCAGCAGAGTCCCAGGGTAGAGTAGGCCCTTGAAAGCCAGCAAGGCCTGCTGCACTGCCATCAATTCTTCTAAGTTTATGTGCAGATGAATCTGCTGGTTGTGTCAAGTCCCCTGTATGCCCCTGCTCTCCAGATGAGCCCCCCATGCCACATCTGAAGTGTCTGTGGTGCGGGTCTGGCTGGCAGGCAGTGGGCGGAAAGGCAGACCCTTGTTCTGAGAACAGGCTGTTGCCCACTGGAGGAACTCCATTTGCAGACAGGGAATCAGGGGAAGAATCAAGTCCAAGTCCTGTGTGTGTTGACACCAAAGGTTCTTGAGGTACCACTGAAGTTCTCATATGCAGCCTTGCATATCGGATCATCAAAATACATGAAGCCATGAACCCCACAGTGCTTGCAGGAATTACCTTGCAGAGAGCTGGGTCATGCTTGCCAAGTTCATGAAGTAATCCGAAAGATCTTCTTGCTTCTGTTGAGGGAGGAATATCATCTGGGTCGCTGTATTCAAAGTCACTCCCAGGAAAACAATCTCCCTTGTAGGAACCAACATTGACTTCTTTTCATTGAGAGTGTAACCCAAAGAGGTGAGAGTGTTTTTCACAAAATCCAAATCCTTTTCTAGTTTTTCAGGGGAGTATGCTTGAATGAGACAGTCATCCACATAAGGATAAATCTGAATGTTTCTCTGCCTGCAAAAAGCAATGACTGGAGCCAGGCACTTGGTAAAAACTCTGGGAGCAGTAGATAAGTCAAAGGGCAATGCTGAGAATTGAAAGTGTTGCTTCCCAGCCCTGAAGAGAAGGAACTGCCTGCAACTTCCCCTTATTGAGATGTGCAGATAAGCCTCCTTTAGATCCAAAGTTACCAGCCATGAATCCTTGCCCAGCATTGTTGAAGGGTGAGCATCTTGAATTTGGGAATCACTAGAAAAGTGTTTAGAATAGACAGATCCAGAATGGGAACACCTTAACCATTAGGCCACCCTCCCAACCGTAAATATAGGTTCATAGGTTCATAGATTAGTCCTAAGCTAACTGCCCTTGTGAGCCATTTTAAGCTTAGCCAATTTTCCTTGTGGAGACCAATCCCTGCACCTTTGAGTTTGTAAGCAAAACACCTAAACCCACCACCCACCCCAACCACCCCTCCACCCTCCTCAAACTCAAGCCTCAACAACATGCACACCTGCACACCATTGACAAAGTGATTTACCATTAGGCCACACCAGGTTCACCTTTCTTGGGTACCAGAAAAAGTCTTGAATAAAAACCTAGGCCTGCTTGATTTGCAGGAGCTGGCTCTAAAGCCCCCATAGTCAGTATAGAAGAAATTTGAGTTTCTACCTCTGCCCTGAGAGTTTTGGGTATGTCTGGGTACCCTTGTAAAACAGGGAAGGTGTGAAAGTAAAACTTGTAACCTTGGTTTACTACACTGAGCACCCATTTGTCATCTGTGATGGTAGACCAAAAGACTTAGCAGAAGAAGAATGCCATTGCTTAGCCCTTTGAGGGGCAGAAGGCTGCCCTCTGGAAGATCTGAAACTCCTAGGCCTAGAGCAACCCTGCTTGCCAGGATCAGGGAAAGACCAATTCTTGGAAGGATAATGCCTACTAAACCGAGGAGGCTGAACTTGAAGGAAATCTTTTACAGCTTGCATAGATTTTGCCTTATCCTCCAACTTCTTCAGTACCTCCTCAGCCTTATTACCAAAAAGATTTTCCTTGTGCAAAGGAACATCCAGCAATTTAGACTTAACAGGTTCAGAAAGAGGCTGCTCCCTGAGCCAAGCATGCCTTCTAATTACAGAACCAGTTTCTGCTGCTCAGCAGGAAGTCTCCAAAGTGTCAAAACCACAATGAAGTGAATGCTTAGTAACTAAAGTGGCAGAATTCAGTAAGTCTTGTAAATCTTTGTTCTCCATCATGGAAGGAATATCTCCAAGTTTAGCCTTAATAGCCTCTAAAGTATGCTGCTGATACTTAAGCATGTGAAAAAGAAAATTCACGGATCTAATGGCAAGAGTTGCAGAGGTATAGACTTTTTTACCCCACCTGTCTAAGGCCCTAGACTCCTTATCAGAAGGCACAGGGTTTTTAGCAATAGTAGCCTTAACACCCTTGGGGCCTTGAGAAATAATTTCTGGATCAGCAGTAGGGTTTTTAAAATGGAATTGATGAGATTCAGGAACCCTATAATGCCTATCCTTGTTTTCTGGGGGCAGGAGGAAAAGAATTAGGAGTTTAAGAATTTTCCATGAAAACATCATCCACAACATCCAAAACTGGAGGTATAGCCAGAGGCTTATGCTGAGGCAAATGCAAAAATTCCCTGATTCTTTTCTTAGACTGTGGAAAATCCTGACATTCCCATTTAAAATGCTCCCTAAGGGTATTCAAAGTATCCCCAAAAGAAAAATATTCTGAAGGGGAGGCAGAAGGGATAGAATCCTCAGCATTAGAATCCTCAAAGCCAGAAAAAAGTTGAGAATGTCCTTCTTCACCAGCAGACATACTGGAAATCTCAGAATCTGAGACAGACAAAACATCAGGAGATAATTCCCTAGTCGTCTTTGAAGGGGGGGATGAGAGCCCCTAATCAGGGAAAGAAGATCACCAGCCATCTTTACCAACTGGAACTGAGGCACAGGAGGGGAGGCCAACACCTGCTTGTGAGTAGGTTTGCGGCTGGAAGGTTTACTAGCAATCCAGAGGGACTCAGGAGGCCTAGCAACTGCAGAAGTCTGAACTAAGGTAGTCGGTCTGGTTCTGGTCTCATGTCGAAAAGAAGACGTGTCAGAAGCCAGTGCCTGCAAAGCAGCTCCAGACCCATCTGAGGTGGTGACAGGTGGAGGGTCTGAAGATGAAATAGCCTGCAGCATGGAGGACTCTGTAAAGGTCATGGCAGAGGCTAGTGGCTGAAAATCTACAGACTGCATGGGCTTCAAATCGCCTCACTGACTACCGCTGTGCTGACGACTAATTTCACCGGTGCGTCATCGGCAGATTTAATTCTAGGCCTGTCGCAGTCCTTGTCTTTGTGTTTCCTAGGTATATCTGAAGTCGGGAGACCAGAAGATGCCATACCGATGATCTTAGGCCAAACTCTGAAATGCTTATACAAAATCATAGCTCTACGGCAGTACGTGGGTTAAAGGAAACACAGAGATCGCAGCTAGGAACGTTGTGCTCAAGGCCCAAACAAGTTATGCGATAGGAATGGAAATCACGGTGCAGAATCTGTTTTCCACAGGCAAGACAGTTATTAACTTTATCTGACATTCGTTAAAGCAAGAAAAGAGGATCCCCAACAGGGTACTTATCTGAAGGCGTCTTCAACTTGGTAGTCAGAAAGCAAAACAAAGGTAAATGGCTGACCGGCTCTAGTGCAAATTGCATCTGCTTCGGGCTCCGCAGCAAGAAAGACTGAGGAAATGGCGTCGGCTGACTCCCTTTATGCCTGACGTTCTAACATCAGTTTTACAACTGGCGGCAGCCGACGTCGTATACCAAGGACTCTGGTATTCGGGCCGACTGAGGTGTACCTTGAGCCGGATAACCCATATGTGAGGACTGCAACAGTGAAACACGAAGAACATCTACACCAGCATCATCTGGCCTTAATGAAATTAGTAAGAAAAAAGTGCGGACTGCATTCTCTTGCATGTTGAACAGGTTGATCTCCAGCTTCTCAACCACTAGAAGACTCTGACCAGAAAGGATTCTGAGATTCTCAGCTGTAGGACAGAACTGGAGCATCAATTCAGGGAGCTGGCCAGCATATTCACTTCTCACAGGATATGACTTCTGTAATGGTGATGCCCTGACTTAGAAGGCCAGTATCAGAAAGTGAACTACTGTAATGGTGATGCTCTTACCTACAGGCCACTATCACTTCTTTAGACAGGGGTATAAGTGTATTCCCTCCTCCATAGCCGGTTTTTGGCACCAGCGAACCCTGCGGTCGCTGGGGGGCCCCCAACCACTGCAACTTATGTTATCTTGATATTTTGTAACATGTCTGTCAAACCAACAAAAGCTAGTACAGCAAGCTTGTATACTTAAACTAGGTAAGTAACAATAACTCGTATTTATCTCCTTCAAAATTCAAAGATCTTTAGTTATAGTAACAATATTTTGTCAAGTAACAAACTTTACAATTTCATTAAATATTTTACCAATGATATAATGCTCCAGCCTAGTTAAGCCCTGTTGGTGGACATCCTCATCACTAAAATTAACAACATAGCCAGTTTTAGGTACCTGCAATAACTGTGGCTGCAGGGAGCCCCTTAATCCTCATTGACTGCGTGGGGGCCCCACAAAAGCTGCTGTTGGTTGGGGAAAAATAAGGAGAAAAAATGTATTAATTTTCAATTACACTCTTTAACGTGAACAGGACTGAAATATGACCCAGTTAGGGCAAAGTTGTAATGAACATAAGCAAAGTAAGCACTAGAGAGATCAGCAGCCCAGGGTGACCGATCTCATTGCAAACTGTGGAGTTTAAGAAGAGCTGATGCTTCTAATCTTCAGGGATGGTTTCGTTTTCAGGGTTTTTATACATACTGGCAGAGCAACTGATACTATAACTCTCAACGTCTTTGTTGAAGAATTCTGTTCAGTGATAAAAATAATAGCATAATAAAGTCTCAAAATGAGGAGCACATTTTATATATTACTCTAAGTCACTTTGAAAAAGTTAATAGAATAACACATTTGCATCAACATGCATTTTTTAGACAATAAGTGTAAAACTCTGATTACTTGATTTAGTGTGACAGAATAAAATTATAAGACAAAATCAGGAATATCTGTGAAATCAGGGATAGTGATAGGTATTAATTTACTACTTACTGAGGTAAATAAAATTGTCTTATCCCTGTTGCTGTTTGATGACTGCTAAACAGCAGTCACTGATCTTGTGTAGCAGTACTAGTGTTGTACAATATACTTGCTGAAATAAGTACAAAATTAACATTGCTGTGATGTGTGTGTGTGTGTGTGTGTGTGTGTGTGTGTGTGTGTGTGTGTGTGCGGGTGTAGAATATCACTGATTTTTATCAATGGACACATCCAATAATGCCGGAACACACGTGTTATTCTTCTGGGTATCAATAAAAAATGTAGCTAACAAGTGATTATATTTCAAAAGTAAGGCATAATGTATGTTATAGGCATTCAGACACTTAGATCTTCTAGGTATCGGGTGGCCTCCAGTCCTTAGACTGTATAAATAGATACAGGGGGCTCCCTTAATCATCCTTGACTGTGGGGACCCCAAAAAAAGCTGTTTTGGTTGAGGAAAAATGAGGAGAAAAAAATGCTTTCATTTTCAGATTGCACTCTTTAGCCTGGATGGAGTTATATGATATGATCCTGTTAGTATAAAACTGATAATAGCCTCTGTACTCAACCACAAACATTCTAAAACATCCCTGCTCAGATGTTTGTGTACAGAAATTTACCATAGGTTATGTGGGTGCTGGGGATTGTGTGGTCATCATTTCCTTTACTTTTCTAACAGACCTCAGAGGTATACAAAGACAGTTACTTTTGCTCCTGTAGGGGCAGTGTACTGCCTGGTAGCAGCAAAGTAGAATACATTACTGCAATCATTATTTATTTTCACTTTACTCACAATCAGACATCAGACACATATACAGCTGGTTGCCTTTTGGGGTTAGGATCGAGGAGTTAGTAGGCATGCTATATACATGTATTTCAGCAGTCACTTGAAATACAATGACTGTGGCCATTTGAACCTCTGCTTTCATCCCAATCTAACACCAGAGGGTTGCATAGGCAGTGACTGTCTTTTTGAGAGGATTAGTGTTGCAGACAGTGTTCCCATACAGGATTCGTGTATCCTCACAATTGACTTTTTAATTTACTTGGAGCTTCTATTTTTGTCAGCTTTGAATTTTAAATCTTAGGTACAACTTATGTCTTCACTGAAAGAAAAAAAGACTGAAATTCTTTTTTCTTACTCACAATTTTTGTTTAGGCCACTTTTGGATTAAAAGGTTGGGAAATGCTCTAGCTTCTGTGGGCAGTGGCTTAATGGAGTTATTTCCTAAATGGTTATTACTATGCTGACTTGGTCAAGAAAGTATATCGAAAAGACAGAAGGAAAACTAAAGTTGAACAGCAACATTGAATTTCTTTCCTTAATCATCACTTCTGTTCAAGCCATCATTGGGTAAAAAGAAAAAAAATAAACTTAAAAAGCACTTTAGAGCATATATAAAGTTATGGCTTCTTGTAAAAGTTGAAGAAAAAAGGTAAAATGTGAGAAATGGAAGAAAAAAAGTAATATGCATAAGTGGGAAGCCCAACATGGGGAAAACAGAGGGGAACTCTGGAGGGTGTGTGTGTGTTTTTTTTTTTTTTTTTTTTTGGTGTGGGCTGAAACAATAACCAGTGCTTAGGGTTCCATTGCATATTAGTTCTGTCCTGTACATAGAGTTGTTGTAATGTATCCTTGTTAAACCTAAATGGCAGTAACTGTAAATGTCCCTTTGTGAGATGGGCCAACACAGTGTGGTATGTATGCCTGTTGTAATAAGATCATTGTAGCTAAAGGTCAGTCTGTGTGTACTACTCCTAAAAGCCTGCAGCATGAATTAAAAAGATGGATAGAAGTAGTGGCAGTGACAGGGTGATACTTAGACTGAAAGTGGCCAGGGGGCCCCCAACTTGACATTTGCTAGGGGCCCCCAAAATGCTAACACCGGCCCTGCCCTCCCCAATTTATTTTTTTGCACACCACTTGATTATCTGACTGGAGCATGAGCTTTTCTGGTCTCAGCACACTCTTCATAGCTTTAAAGACAAAAAATGTCATCCAAACTTTAGCTGACTAATATGGAGTCCCCTCTTCTAGAGGGCATCACTTCCATTAGACAGAGAAAAACTGAGATAGTATTTCCACCTCACTAATGAAGTATTTGTTATCAGGACTTGTAAGCATCTGCTATCAGGACCTATGACACATTCTGGTACATGAAGAGAAATACCACACTTGAACTTCTGGGAATTGTGTGCCACTGTAAAGCCTAGTGACCATGATCGCTAATGAAAATAAACTACATGAATGAGTGGTGAGATCAGTCTGTGACACCCTTGTCACCCAGAGCAGTGCCTGCACCCTAAGTTCTAGGTTACGTTGTCTAAGTGTGTGTGTGTATGTGTGTGTGGAAGCAATAATGCATGGCAGGGTGTGTGTTACTGTATAATTAATGCCCGTCACCTGCCCAAGGGTGTTATAAGGCTTGACACCACAGCATCTAGATTTCTTGCAATCTGAACAGGAGACTAGAGCAAATTTAGATATTTCTATCTTTAGAGATATTCATGATCCTAATGTTGTTAAGTAAGCCTAAGTAAGTTCCACAATTACAACAAATTGCAAGAAAGTATTAACCTCTTATTATTAAATAAATCATGTACTGATTAATTTTTACCTTAATCAGAGGTGAAGAAAGCATATTTTTTTAATATTGAGCTTGTTTAAGATAAAACACTACTGTTCTGGTTATATTTTGTATTGTTTAATATTTTGTCTGCTCAACTTGTGTTTGAATGTTGGTATACCACAATTCTGTCAGAGTGGGTGGAGTTACATAATTATGCATGCAAATTTTATGTTAATCAACACCCAGAGTTTTGTCTAGTTGTCCCTACTTTTCCTGGGCCTTTGTCCAGATTTTTGATGTATCCAGGTTGAGAGGTACGTTAATGTAAAGGGAATCTAGAAAAATAGACCTAAATGTACTTAATACAGAAAGAATGCACATTCTAATACCCTTCCAGCCACTGACATTCCAGGTGTGGAGGCATGGACACATTCTGCCCACTGTAGCTAATCTCCCTCTCTGAGTTAGGTGCCTTTGTATTTCTGAACATGTCCCTCCTGTGATTCTGTCCATCGAGTAGAAAGTAATGAAGTCTATCTATCCACAATCACTCCTACATTACTGCTACTACTATATGCTTAACCTGTATTAAAGAACTTATCTTAGCTCTGCACAAATCTACCTTGTCTTCTCTCTACACATCCATGGTTAATCTTTTTAATGGTGCAGCGGTTAGCATTGCCAGAGTCTGCATGTCCTCCCTGTGGTTGCGTGGGTTTCCTCTGGGTGCTTTGGTTTCCTCCCACATCCCAAAGACATGCTGTAGGTGGATTGGACACTCTAAATTGGCCCTAGGTGTGAGTGCGTGTGTGTGTGTGTGTGTGTGTGTGTGTGTGTGTGTGTGTGTGTGTGTGTGTGTGTGTGTGCCTTCTGTAGAAGGTTGGACGTTGGATGCCGGGCTGGCAACTTGACACAATAAAACTCCACTGCCAATCATGAGCAAACGGATGATCCACTGTGGCGACCCCTAACTGTGAAAAAGCCGAAAGAAGAAGAACGGTATATAAAGAAAATAAACCTCAATATTTTACCTTAGAAAAAAATGTGCTTTGTGATAATTTTGCAGTCAGTTATATGGTGATAGCCATCCTAACCCTGTTTCTTTCATCAACAGTGTAGTGCTATTGGGTCCCAGTGATTCACTCTGGAGTAGTTAACTGTCTAGCTGAAAAGTCTTGTCCAATAAAATACTGACAAGAGCACTCATACTCAAGTGCTTTGATGTGAACAAGCTAAATTACAAGGCAATTCCAGTCAAGACAGAGCTGGAGCACAGATTCTATATGAAAATAAATCCATTGCATGTGTATGAATAGTATTTACTAACTTGCAAAAAATAGGTTAAGACAGAAAAAAAAGCTTCTAATAACAACATGAGTCGGTGAAAAGTTTCACCGCTATTTTATAGGAAAAATGTGCATGCATATAATAATCAAAAGTCATTATAGAATATATTGAAGATGCTGCCCCTGCTGCATTTACAGATATATGACTTAAGACTTAAGTTTTAAGCCAGAAAAGCAAATGAATGTAACACATATGGTGGGTCATTCATATTAGCTGTCTCAGTTAGAAGATCGGCTTAATGATGAATTGGAAATTAACTGAGTTCTACAGCAACTACCCAAGACAGCAACTGAGTTAAGAGTTTTAAAAATGGAGGTTCAAAAATGTAAATGCTTAAAAATGTTGCTATGAAAGGTTGGCCAAAACAGAGGAAAGACATGCAGCTTCACTTTCCATGTGAAGAAGAGATTAATTGCTTACAATACCCATTGTTTAAAGATAACTTGATGGTGACAAATCCGTTACTAAAAGAAATGCTGGCAAAAATATATGAGCCTAATTTTGGCACATTCAAGTGTAAAGAAACATTGTAATTTTTTTTTTATTCAAGAAAGCATTTGCAAACAGGGCAAAAAACATTTTGTATAGCCCAACTAATCATGAAGGGATTCACATCTAGATCAGGGGAGGTCATCGTGCCTCTTTACTCATCCCTCATCAGGCCCATAATTGAGTACAATGCCCCTTTTGGGATGTACCTTACCAGACACCTGCAGCAACTGGAAAGATCCCAAAAGTACCTCACCAAGAGGATCAAAGGGCTCAAACAGATGCCATATGCTACCCGGTTAAAGAAACTCCAGCTCTACTCAGTGGCATATCGCCTGCTCAGAGGCGATCTGTGCCTGATGTATAAAGCCATGTCCAACCAGGAATTAATGGACATGCTGCACCTCAGAAAATCCAAATCCCATCGAGCCACGCTCGAGACTTGAACCTCAGCACTGAAATAAATAGGACATGCTGGAGGGACAGATTCATAACCCAGAGGCTCCCTTCACTTTGGAATAAAATCTCAGTCCAGGTTAGGCAGTGTCCCTCATTGACTCTCTTCAAGAGGAATCTTGATGAGTGGATGGGGGATCGTAGGTTTATCCCAGGTATCACTTCTGTGTCACTGTTAGACAGAGGCACAGTATACTAACCTCGAAAAAGGGCATAGCAAAATTAATTTAAAATGGGTGGCGAAAGCCAAACACACTCTGGCTAGGCTTATAAATGCCCTAGGGCAGATAGCCTAGTATGAACCTATGAACCTATGAACTGTACCATGTGTAATTATCACAGCGGTAGTCCAAGAGAAGCAGATTGGAACATATTTGTTTCAGTATCAAGAGAATGTATATCTGACCTGTGTTGACTACCTTTCAAAGTTTCCAGAAATCATGAAATTAACTTATATTATGAGTCAAGGTGTGATCAATGCAATGAAAGCAATATTGTTAAGCTACAGATTCTGGAAGTGACAGCAACAGATAATGGACTACAGCAAACCACTACTGAACTGCTAACTTTTTCTGAACAATGGGCATTTCGGCATTTGATGAATAAATCAAAAAGCATTAACATATCCTGTAAATAGACTGTCATTTGGCATTATTAGACTGCAAGAACAGTCCAAGACAAGGTGTTGGTTTATTGCATGATCAGCTACTAGGGTATTATCCATTAAAAGATGGGTTTATATCACTACTTCATTGTTTATTTATGAAAATAAAATCAGGTTCAAGAAAGAATGAAACAGAATCATTCAAAAGATGATATTCTAATAAGCATGCTAGATCATCTCCGGGTTTAAAGGAAGGAAAAGAGATACAAATTCAGAAGTGTCCCTGTAAGAAACAACCTGAAACATTTGTTTTAAAATAAAAAAGGCAAACCACACCAATACAGGAACGAAATAAAACAACTTTAATAAATTAAATAAATAAAATATTACAGGTTGAGTGCTTCTGAAATTGCCAGACTTCATCAGAACAAAGTAATGCGATAAAAGACGTCCTTATATATCTCTCATAATGAAATAATGGCCGATCAAAACAAGAATCCAATTAAACAATAAAGAACCGAGCTGATGGAATGAATGTCATGTACAAATAGCAAAAGGAAACAAGTACTGAAGTCAATATACAAATTTAGAATATGCAACTATCTCAAAAGATAAAAATCAGATAATTCAAAGACTAGCCACCCTAATGTTTAGTACACTTGAAATGGAAATATTATCATTTAGTCCTGAGAGTTTGCCTGCTTCCTATTTGAGTTGCCAGAACAACTCCCTATATTCTAAGAATGAAGCCAAAGACTGTTAATTTGGTGAACTGTATGATTCACTGGTATGAGACAGGACTATGGGATCATGTCTGGCATCAGAATGAATCAAACAAGGAAAACATTACTGAGTGACTCAGATTTAATATTAAATAATACAGGCGGTGGTGGTGCTTAAACATCTGGTAACATTTAAAGAAATGCAGTATTGTGTACATTGGATTGCATCAGATGGCCTGTGTGTTACTGCTACATGCTTATTAACCACTTAGCACTGTCTTTGCTACTTGCACCTGCATACTCATGCACTATGCTCATTTCCCATTACCCAAGCCTGAGTACTACTGCAATGTAGTCCTAAAGCATTCTAGTGTAATACAGAACTGTGCTTACAGGTTCAATTGTTTATACTAGGATAGCGACCACCAGGGTCTTTATAAGCCTAGCCATGCAAGCCAACACTTGTCAGAGTACCATGGATGCCTATATGGTGAGGTATGTTAGTAAGGAGGAAGATAAGGATTATGTGAGGGTTATGTTAGTTGGGGATTAATTTAACTGTTGACCTCTGTCCATCAGAGACATGGGGTTCAGATCAGGGGTGAGTTTGCAAATTCCCTTCCAATGATCAAGGTTTTGTATGAATATGGTCAGGGATGATGACTGCTTCACATGGGCGAGGAGCTTATTCCATTGTGCAAGGGTAATTTTTGATACACATTGGTCTCCCCAGCATGTTCTTTTTATGTTGCAGACAAATTTCAGGTCCTTGATTCTATTATTTCTGGTGATCTTTGTTTTGTAGATGTACAAGAGATCCATCAGAGTTGGATCTGAGGATGCCTTATAGCAGAGGCATAGTTTGTCTCTCAGTAACTTGCAGGAGACTGAGTACAGAGATAAGGCCTTAAGGCAATCTGAGTAGAACAGGGTATTCATATCCTGGATTTTCATGGTGAGAAACCTTTGAGGGCATGTCATCTTTTGCAAGTTCCTTGTTAGACACATGACAAAGGCGGCAGTGTACTGAATGATGGGTCTGATAAGGGCTGATCAGACTGGTACTATTACCTCCTTAGACCTGGATGCCATACCTTTGCTTATGAGTTGGGTGACAGAATGATTTTCTTACTATCTTGGCTACATGTTGGTCAAAGGCCAGATTACTGTCTACATGTGTTGTCAGATCCCAAAGGCCAGATTACTGACCATAAAGCAATGAGTCAACTCTTAAGGATGTTTCTTTGATGGAGTAATTAGCTTGAGCAGACAGTTTCCCAAAGGGCACTACAATTTATTTCCTCATGTGCAACTGCACTGTGCTCATTACCAGCCAGTGCATGAAACTGCACTTTACTCATAATCCATTCTGTTGTATTACTGCAGTACTCTTGGTATCCATTACTGTATACAACTGTTCAGTGCCCAATAACCACTCCTGTATGCCACTACATGGTACTAATACTCACTCCAACATGCTAATGTACTATGGTCGTTAATTGTACTACTGCTTTGTACCCAATAACTACTCCTGTATGCTGCTGCACTGTGTTCACTGCCCACTGCTGCATACTACAGGATGGTGCTCATTACCCACTTCTTCATGCTAATACACTATACTCAGATCCACGTCTGTCTACTAGAGCAGTGGGCTCAATATTCCTTCTTGTGTACTACTGCACTATACTCATTACCCATTTCTGCATACTACTGCTCCATACCCTTTACACATTCTAACATCCCCCACCACTCTACTCATTACCCAGTCCTGCACGGTACTCACTTCCCATTCCTGTATACTACGGCAATGTGTTCACTATCCATTCTAGTGTACTACACTATGGTGCTTATCCATTCCTGTGTACTATGGCAATGTGCTCACTATCCATTCTAGTGTATTACACTATGGTGCTTTTTATCCATTCCTGTGTTCTTACTGCCCATTTTTTGTACTACAGAATGATGTGCATTACCAGTTCATGTGTACTGCTACAACAAGGTCATTCATCATTTCTGTGTACTGCTACACCACGCTCATTGATCATTTCTGTGTACTGCTACACCACGCTCATTCATCATTTCTGTGTACTGCTACACCACGCTCATTCATCATTTCTGTGTACTGCTACACCACGCTCATTCATCACTTCTGTGTACTGCTACACCACACTCATTCATCATTTCTGTGTACTGCTACACCGTGCTCATTCATCACTTCTGTGTACTGCAACACCGAGCTCATCCATCATTTCTGTGTACTGCTACACCACGCTCATTCATCATTTCTGTGTACTGGTACACCATGCTCATTCATCATTTCTGTGTACTGCTACACTGTGCTCATTCATCACTTCTGTGTACTGCTACACCATGCTCATTAATCATTTCTGTGTATTGCTACACCATGCTCATTCATAATTTCTGTGTACTGCTACACCACACTCATTCATCACTTCTGTGTACTGCTACACCACACTCATTCATCATTTCTGTGCCCTGCAACACCGTGCTCATTTATCACTTCTGTGTACTGCTACACCGTGCTCATTCATCATTTCTGTGTACTGCTACACTATGCTCATTCATCATTTCTGTGTACTGGTACACCGTGCTCATTCATCATTTCTGTGTACTGCTACACTGTGCTCATTCATCACTTCTGTGTACTGCTACACCACGCTCATTAATCATTTCTGTGTATTGCTGCACCACACTCATTCATAATTTCTGTGTACTGCTACACCATGCTCATTCCTCACTTCTGTGTACTGCTACACCATGCTCATTTCTGTGTTCTGCTACACCATGATGTACTATAGCATGATGGCCATTATTACTTCTTGTGTACTGTTCCATCATGCTCAATACCTATGCCTGTTTACTACTTCACTGTGCTCCATAAACCTATCTGTGTCCTAATGCACTGTGTTCATTATTAGTGCTGCATACCACTACAATGTGCTTGCTACCCATTTTTGCATACTACGGCACTGTATTACTACATATTCTGGCATACTGCTGCCAGTGTGCTAACTATACATTCCTGTGTTGTACTGCATTATGCTCATTTCTGTTGCCTATATGCTACTGATGTGCAGTGCTCACTACCAGTTCCTGGGTATTGCTGCACAGTGCTCATTACCCGTTCCTGTATACTGCATTATGCTCATTACTCAGCTCTACATACTTCTACATTGTGATTATTACCCAATATCTTGTACTTCTCTTGATTAAAGTTTTGTTTGTTTTTGTACTCCACAACTAGGTGTACACAAAATTCTGGACCCTTGTCTTGTTAGAGAAACCTAGAGTGGAGTACAGATGTCATTTACTCAAGAATGTTGGAAGATTTCTGTGGCCTCTGTGCTGCAATAGCAATGGCTACAGTATGTGAATAAAAGAATGGAAACCTAACTGAGTTTGGGTGCCGTAAGAATATATGTGTATTTGTGTGTGCATGCATGCAAGCATGCATGTGTATGTGTGTGCATGTGTGTGGTAACAGTGCATGTGTACAGGAATGTGTGGCTCATGTATACGTGGCTTTGCTCACTGTGTTACTGTACACGCACAGCTGATTCTTTTTTGCTGCACTACTTTAAATCCAGTGTACCACTGTTTCAGCATACAGGTTTGGTTAGAAATATAGCTTGTCACTAACTGCATCAGCACCACTATTCAAGTGTCATATAGCTTATCTGCAAATGTGTGAAATATCACAGCATATGATTGCTCTGTGGTAATACTTCATAGTTTTCTCCATTCAGGAGTTGGCCTTTTCCTTCTGTATTACAGTACAGTAACCTATACAGTGTGGACTACATACAGTACATCACTGACATTATCCACAGAGAATGGACAACAGGAAAAATGACAATCTGATTTCCACAGTTCATGAGAACTGAATGAAAAACGTTAAAAATCTTTGTCGAATATGCAATAACCTCAATAAAACTGTAAAAAAAAATCTTTCTATGTCCTTCCAATGTGAAATCATGCACCTTATGAATATATGGTTCACACTGCTAAATGTGTTATATGAGCAGTGTAAATGTATACTAAGGTTGTTTGATTTAAAATCCAAGACACTGTGTAATATTCTCATTCGTATGTGAATGCTACAAGGCATAAGTCCGGAAATGTGGAACTTAGTTAATAAGTTGCATTTTATGTAAAAGATATTTCTGATCAGATACAATATATAGACAGTATATTGTGAAATTCAAACCATTGTCCTCATGCCTTCAGTGTTACTTATTTTCTTTGCCTTCTGCTTTCAACTAATTTGCATCCCTGCATGTTTTACTTAATAGTACAGCCTCATTACTATAATGACATTTTACAGAAAACAATAATCAACTGCCAACATCTGCTGCAAAGCAAACAATTACTGTATAACAGATGTCAGAGTTGTCAGAAGGCATCGCTGTTACTGAGAATATTATTTCTGCTCTTGAAGAAACACAGCGTTGTTAAAGTATCAAGTGGTCAACGTAACTCTGTGGGTGCATCTAGGAAGGCAGCTACATAAGTAAGGAATCTTTACATTTAGGACTTGAACCATAAATACATGTGTTGAATGACAAAATGCAGATGAAAGGTGGAAATCAATATCACCAAAGCTAATCCTGTTTCCTGTGGCAAATAATCAACAAACAGCCAAAGCTAATAGCAAGCTGATAACGGCTTGTGGTAACGCTGGAGTTCTTCCAAAAACACAAGCTTTAGCATGCATTATTCTGCTGATAAAATCATGGCTTGGCTTACAACTTTGCAAATGCTTATATATGATGGCTCTAGGCCATATTGTTTAAAAGAAAACAAACATAGCAATAAACAGACCATACAACATGCTAACTTCTGAAATAAAGCCTCATTCATTATTTTCAACAATAATTTTATTCATTCAATGTAATCTTTATAAGTATTCGGCCAGATTCAGCAAGCTCTGCATGGAGTGCAGGAATAGTGCAAGAGCTGCTGTATGCAATATGCCTGCCGAGCGATCCAGGATCGAGCCCCCAAAACGTGCATGAGCGCACCTACACTATTCCTGTAAGGACACCACTGCTATATGCTAATTACCTCATTTTCTAGTCAAAACCATGCAAATGAGGTGAATTAGTGATCCAAAAAGCAGGCAGGCATCTGTGCAGGAATAGTGTAACCTGCAGAAATGTATTCGGTTACTAACCAAATACATTTCTGCAAATCACAAAACGGAGGCATGACAGCTTGAAAGAAAGCATGAATTCAATGTAGTAGGCATGCCAATGGCCAAATATATGGCCATTGGCATGAGAAATAGTTGCAAAATTATAAAAAAACAACTTTTTTTGGCCGATCTCAGCCGTTTAAGCGTAGGGCAGCGGTGCGCAAATGCGATCGGCCGGAAAATAAGAAAAAAAGGTGGAAATAAGCTTTTAAACCCAAATCAGCATTTTGCCATAACAGTCAATGGCATGCACAAGACAACAATACCAGGGAATAGTGGTTGCTAAGGGGGAAGGCCCAGTGTGAGTGTGGTAACTAGGAATTAGCATTCTGTTTTATGCAAATGAGGGGATTGATACTGAATTACAGATTTCCTCTCAGTGTTAGCTTGCACCCAACCATGTAGGTGCAGCAACACCATTGTATAAGTCTAAGAGCTCTGCGGCCCGTGTTTGCCCTTAGCTAAACACAGCTAAGGAAGGGGGTATGTCTGAGGCTGCCTAGCAGTGTTTACATTGCCTAAATGGGTGTGTGCATGCCGTGCACCAGGTTTTAAATAAACAAAAAAAAAAACAGGAAATAGCAGCTCTGTTCACATCTGAGCACTGGGTATGCACGCCATGCCTTGGGGCTTAAATGGGAAGGCAATGGGAAGGGAAAACAATAGTAGGAAGGCAATTAAGGAGAACTATAGCATTCAATCTTCCTCATTACCTAGAGAAAAACAGTTCTGGTACTTACTTTTCTCACTTGCTTAGAGAAAAACAGCTCTTGTACTCACTTTCTTCACTTATCTAGAGGAAAATAGTTTTTTATTCAGACATGTCCAAGGGTCAGCTCCCAGTGTTCTCTCCTGTCTATCTGATACATCTGGGCATCTTGAGGCAATGTAGAAATTGCCTCATGTACACAGACAATCCTCTCCTCCTACCACCCAAAACTACAACCTGTGAGAGATGCACTTATCTAACCAAGCTGGAGGTAAAGCTCTCTCCAACCAAGACTGAACTTGACAGTCATGAGGAGAAGGTAAACATTTGCACCACACCACACTCATCACATAGTCTCACTAAATCTACACCACCAAAATCCACACATAGTAACACAAAAACATTTGCGGAGGCTCTCAATAATAATCTGTCTAAGCAACAGAGACCTCCAAAGCAAAAATGCAAGCAACCTCCATCCCTCAACACAATCCAAATGACACACAGCCCACAGACTCAGTGTGCCACTCAACCACAGCCAATAAGTCAAAACAACGTACCCAACACACTAGTCATAGGTGACTCTATAGTCAGGCACACTGATGCCCCACTCACCAGGCTAAACAAGGAGAAGGTTACTGTCAGCAGCCTGTCGGGTGCCAGGATCCGCCACATAACCCATGCACTCAGGTCACTCCACAACAAGTACAAATATGACTCTGTCATTGTCCGTGTTGGTGTGAATGACCCGAGATGTACTACCTGTAACTACATGAAAAGAGACATGGAAGAGCTCTCCGATCTTGTAGCCCAGGCAGGTATGACCCTAGCCCTGAGTAGCATTCTGCCATTGCCCAGAATGATACCGCAATACAAAGACAAAATGATTGACTTCAGCTTGGGATGACAAGGTCGACAAACCATGATGCTTTGCCACAGATGGCCTGCACCTGTCATCCCTGGGATTCCAGATACTGGCTAAGACTCTTGCTGCCCCTATAGTGCCTTTTTTAGGCAGGGTTCAAATAACAAATTCACCACCATAACAGGAACAGGCAAGCAAAAACTGTGGGTAATGCTACTCAATGCTAGAAGTCTAAATCTCAAAATGCACTCACTCGAGGCACTCCTTAAAATGGAGAACATCGATATCTGTGCAGAGACTGAGACCTGGTTCAAGACTCCAGAGAGCACCCCTGCACTACAAGGCTATAACTCATACCACACTTTTCGGCCATGTAACCTGGACCGAAACACCAAAGGCGGAGGTGTGTCCATATTCATTAAGGATATCCACACTTCCAGGCTAGTTGCTCAGCATAATGCATCCAAGGTTATCCAAGTGCAACTAACTTTGGGCAAAACTACAATCCAAATTGTAGCTTGCTACAGATCCCCCACCATGCCCCAGGATTCCCACTCCTCTTTTCTTGATGTACTGGAAAATATTAGGGTTCAGCCAAACACCCTAATAATGGGCGACTTCAACTACCCCACCATTAACTGGGAAAACTACTCGTGTACCAACTCCTTAGCTCAACGCTTTCTGGAATTCATAAACTCCAATGCCCTAGATCAACTTATCCACACCCCCACCAGGAGCAACAATATCCTAGACCTAGTCATTACTAACATGAGTGACCGGTGTTCCACACCTGAAGTCAACTCCTCATTGGTCTGATCTGACCATAAGCTTATCACCCTTGATATCCACATCCCGCCCCCCACCCACCATTAAGGAAACCACAGTAAAAAATGTCTCCAAAGCCATCTTCATGCTTCTTAAGACAGAAGTGGTGAACTTCATGACACCCATGCAGATGAACAATACAGTTACAACTGCTGAATCCTAAACAAATGCACTCTACGAGTGCATGGATCGTGCTATCCCAAACAGAACCAAGACTCTATCCTCCAAAAATAGGAAGCCAATCTGGTGGTCCCCTGCCATAAACAAACTGTACAACAGAAGGAAGAAACTGTTGCAAAAGAGAGTAAAATCCCATGAGTGGAGGAGCTCCCTGGTCAGCCTCAGTAAGAAGCTGGTTTAAACTATTCCAGGCTCCACAAAGTCTGCTCTTCACTTTTTCTCTTAGAACTGTTCAAACTCTCAAAGTAATCACTCTATTCTCTTTTTAAAGCCCTGCACTTGCTCAGCTCTTATAAGGAAACACTAACTAAAGCACTACACCCTCCTTGACTTCTCATAAATATTAGGCTCCTGATTGGTCCTTCCTGATCAAGTGAAAAATCAGTTCCCTTCCCTAATCTGATCAGTAAAAAAATGGTTCCCTATACTAATCTGGTATGTCCAAGGGTCAGTTTCAAGGTTACTCTCCAGTCCAGCTGGTGAATCTGGGAATTTTGAGGCAATGTTACAATTGCCTTATGTACACAGACAACCCTCTCCTCCTTCCAACAAACTCTAATACATGTGAGAAATGCAGTTACACAGCCAAACTGGAGGCAGAGCTCTCTCAACTCAAGACTGGCACAGTCAGTCAGGAGGAAAAGGTAACCACCCACACCACAAATCCAGTCTCACACAGATCTATTGTATCTGCATACCCAACACATAAACACACAAAAACATACTCGGAGGCTCTAAATAAAAATCTGCCTAAACAGCAAAGACCTCCTAAGCAGATATCCAAGCAACAGCCACCCCTCAACAATACCTACGAATCACATATCTCACAAAACCAGTGTGCCTCACAGTCACAGCCCTTAAGGCCAAACAACACACCAAATACACTTGTTATAGGGGACTCTATTGTCCGGCACACTGACATCCCGCTCACCAGACTGAACAAGAAGAAGGTCACTGTAAGTTGCCTGTCGGGTGCCAGGATCTGCCACATAACGCAAGCACTCAGGTCACTCCAAAACAAGTACAAGTATGACTCTGTCATTGTCCATGCTGGTGTGAATGACCTGAGACATACCTCCCTGGACTACATGAAAAGAGACATAGAGGAGATCTCTGACCATGTAGCCCAGGCTGGTATGACCCTGACCTTGAGTAGCATCTTGTCCTCACCAAGAATGATGCCACAGTATAAAGACAAAATGATTAGTTTCAACAATTGGCTAAAGTATTGGTGTCATTCAAAGGGGATCCAGTGTCTGTCAGCCTGGGATGACATGCTCGACAAGCCAAGTTGCTTCACTAGGGATGGCTTGCACCTGTCACCCTTAGGCTTTTGTATACTGGCCAAGGCTCTTGCCACCCCCAGAGTGCCTTTTTTAGGCAAGGCTTAAAGGACAAACCCACCTCCATAGACATACATGACAAAAAAGACATGTCTCCATAGACATAGGATAAAAAAACTAAAGGTAATGCTACTCAATGCCAGAAGTCTAAACCTCAAGATGCACGCACTTGAGGCTCTCCTCAGTATGGAGAAAATCGATGTCTGTGCAGTAACAGAAACCTGGTTCAAGGCTCCTGAGAGCACCCCAGCACTACCAGGTTATAACTCATACCATGCGTTTTGGCCCCAAAACTTGGACCGAAGCACAAAAGGAGGGGGAGTATCTATATTCATCAAATATACCTACACCTCCAGGTTAGTGGCACTGCACGAAGCATTGGAAACCATCCATGTGCAACTAACAGCGGGCAAAACTGCCTTTCAGTTTGTAGCTTGCTACAGAACACCCTCCCTATTACAGGAAACCCACTTGGCATTCCTGAGAACACTGGAGAATATGAAGGTCTCTCCAAACACTATGCTATTGGGTGACTTCAACTACCCAAACATTGACTGGGAAAACTACTCAAGCCCAAACACCCTCGCCCAATGGTTCCTTGAATTTATAAACTCTAACGCAATGGAACAACTGGTCACCACTCCCACAAGAGGGAACAACATATTGGACCTGGTCATCACCAACATGGGGACTCTATGTTCCACACCTGAGGTAAACCCCTCATTGGTAAGATCAGACCATAAACAAATTTCCCTGGACATCCACATCCCGTCCCCACCCCCAGCCAAGGAAATCACTATAAAGAATTTCTCAAAAGCCAGCTTTGCACTTCTCAAGACTGAGGTGGAATCCTTCAAAGCCCCTGGGCCAGAGGATAATACAGCCCAATCCGCAGAATCCTTTACAAATGCATTCTATGAGCACCTGCAGGAATGCATGGATCGTGCTATCCCAAATAAAACCAAGACTCACTCCTCCAAAAACAGGAGACTGGTCTGGTGGACCCCAGCCATAAATAAGCTATACAACAGAAGGAGGAAGCTACTACATGACAAAGCAAAATCCCAAAATGGAAGGCATCTCTGATCAGTATTAGCAAGAAACTTGATCCCTCATAAAATCATCAAAGGCCAGTTTGAAGAAAAATTGCCCTAGACACTAAAGATAATCACAAGGCCTTCTTTAGTTATGTCAGGAACATGGTGAAACTCCCAGATATGCTCTGAATTGTTGCATAACGGTACAAAATATACCGAACCTACAGACATAGCCAACATCCTGGCAGACAGATTCAGAGCAAACTTCTCCCCCCCCTCCCCCCCCAAGGAGCAAATGCCTATCCCAACTGAATGTAACCTTCCTGACATCACAGATGCACAGGTGAAAGCTGCCCTCTCCAAAGCAAAAAACACAGCATCTATGGGACCGGACGGTGTCCCAGGCTATGTCTTACATGAGCTCCAAGAACTGAACCCTCACATTAAGTCACTGTTCAAACTTAGCCTTACTACAGGATATGTACCCAAAGAATGGCATACAGCTACACTGGTCCCACTCCACAAAGGTGGTGCCACAACGGACCCCGGAAACTATCGCCCCATAAGCCTGACTAGTCTGGTCTGTAAAGCTATGGAGCATATTATCATGGAACTCATAAACAAAGACATTGGGAGCCTCCAGACACTGGACCCTACCCAATTCGGCTTTGTTAAGGGCAGATCTTGCCTCTTAAACCTAGTTGATTTCTTTGAAACAGTTACCAAAGCCATAGATGAGGGCAAGGTAGTCCACACAGCCTACCTGGACCTTGCAAAAGCCTTTGACACAATACCCCACTCGGGCATCATAAATAAGCTTACCAGCTTAAATATCAACCCCTATATCACAAGATGGGTTGCAAACTGGCTCAGAGATAGAACCCACATGGTCAGAATCATAGGTGCCATGTCCGAATCCAAACCAGTTACAAGTGGCATCCCACAGGGCTCAGTTCTGGGACCTCTCTTGTTCGGTATATACTTCTCTGAGGTTCAGGCTAACACAGGGAGATTATGGCTGACAAAGTTCGCAGATGACTGCAAACTGGGGGCCATAATTGAATCTCCAGCTGACACAAGCATCCTCCAAAAGGGTCTCACAGAGATGGATGCTTGGTGCCAGAGCCACGGCCTCAAGCTAAATGCTAAAAAGTGCATAGTCATCCCCTTTAGGAAAAACAAGGTTCCCACAAATTACCACATAGGTGGTAATCCATTAAGTACGGACGAAGTAATTAGAGCTTTGGGGACCAATGCAGATAGTAATTTCTCCTTTGATAATCACGTGGCCAAAGTGGTTAGAAAGACCTTCTATATAGCCCACCTTATCATGAAAGGGTTCGCATGTAGATCAAGAGAGGTCATTGTGCCCCTCTACTCATCACTCATCAGGCCCATAACTGAATACAATGCCCCTTTTGGGATGTACCTTACCCGACACCTCCAGCAACTGGAGGGACCCCAAAAGTACCTTACCAAGAGGATCATGGACTACAAACAGATGTCCTATGCAGCTCGACTAAAGAAACTCCAGCTCTACTCAGTTGCTTACCGCCTACTCAGAGGCGATCTATGCCTGACGTACAAAGCCATGTCAAACCCAGAATTAATGGACATGCTCCACCTCAAAAAATCCAAGTCCCTTAGAGCTACATGCTCCAGGGACCTAAACCTCAGCACAAAAATAAATAGGACATGCTGGAGGGACAGATTCATTTCCCAGAGGCTCTCCTCACTCTGGAATACAATCCCAATTCATGTTAGACATAGCCCCTCGCTGACCCTTTTCAAGCGAAATCTGGACGCGTGGATGGGAAATCGCAAATTCACCCCTGGGATCTCTTCTGTGCCCCTGCTAGACAGAAGCACAGTAAACTAATCTTAAAAGGGTACCTTCTGTGACCTACTTTACAGAGGCACAGTAGGCTAATCTAATAGGGAGGCGGAAGCCGAATACACTCTGGCTAGGCTTATAAATGCCCTAGGACAGATAGCCTAGTATCTACCTATGAACCTATGAACCTATAAGATCCTCCAAAGCTAGCTACGAAAACAAAATCACCACTAAATCCAAGGACAACCAAAAAGCATTCTATAGCTTTGTCAAGAATCTAGAGGACAACACCCAGATCTGCTCTGAGTTACAGCACAAAGGCACGAAAATTACAGAACCAACTGATATTGCCAACATCCTGGCAGATAGGTTCAGTGCTAACTTTACCTCCCTCTCACCCCCTAAACAGCCCATATCTATACAGGAAGAATGCAGAGTCCCTGTAATCACAACTACACAGGTAAAAGCTGCACTCTCTAAAGCCAAAAACACAGCATCCATGGGACCAGACAACATCTCAGGCTGTGTTTTACACGAACTTCAGAATGAACTGGCTCTCCGCTTAAGCCTCATGTTCAATAGTAGCCTCGCATCAGGCTTTGTGCCACTGAATGGCACACAGCAACATTTATCCCACTCCACAAAGGGGGACCCACCATTGATCCCGGGAACTAACGACCTATTAGCCTGATGAGCCTGGTCTGCAAGGCCATGGAACGTATCATCATGGAACTCATAAACAAAGACATTGGTAACTTCCAAACTCTGGATCCCACCCAGTTCGAGTTTGTGAAAGGCAGATCATGCCTCCTGAACCTGATCAGCTTCTTTGAGGCAGTCACCAAAGCCGTGGATGAGGGTAAGGTGTTTCACACAGCCTATCTTGACCTCACCAAGGCTTTCGACACCATCCCCCATTCTGGAATTATAGCTAAACTCACTAAACTAGGTCTAAATCCCTATGTCACAAGATGGGTTGCCAACTGGCTGACTAACAGAACTCACGCTGTAAAAGTTGCAGACTCCAAATCTGACCTCAAAGCAGTGACAAGTGGAGTACCACAGGGTTCCATCCCGGGACCTCTCCTATTTGGTATCTACTTCTCTGAAGTACAGACTAACACAGAAGGCCTCTGGCTAACTAAGTTCACAGATGACTGCAAACTAGGAGTCATAGTCAAGTCCCCAAATGATGTGGACATCCTACAGAAGGGCCTCACTGAGACAGATGCCTGGTGTCAGAGCCATGGCCTCAAGCTCAGTGCCAAAAAGTGCAGTGTCATCCCTTTTGGTAAAAACACTGTACCCATGAACTACCACATAGGCAGCAATCTACTTAACACCAAATGTGTGATAAAAGACCTTGGGACCCAGGTGGACAGTAGTCTCTCCTTTGATAGTCACATCACCACAGTAGTCAGGAAGTCCTTCTACGTGGCACACCTCATCATAAAAGGGTTCTCATCCAGGAAAAAAGAGGTCCTTGTTCCCCTCTACTCGACACTCATTAGATCCATTATAGAGTACAACACCCCCTTTGGAATGTACCTCACAAGACATCTGCAGCAGCTGGAAAGGCCACAGAAGTACCTCTCACAGAGAGGATTACTGGCCTCAAACAAAACACTGACCACCTCAAAAAACTCCAGCTTTACTCCATAGCATATAGCCTACTCTGAGGTGATCTCTGCCTAACATATAAAGCTATGTCAAACCCAGAGCTGTTGGACATGCTACACCTAAAAAAATCTCAATCCCTCCAAGCTACATGCTCTAGGGACCTAAACCTTGTCACCACAATAAACAGGACATGCTGGAGGGATAGATTCCTGTCCCAGAGACTTCCTATACTCTGGAACAAGCTACCCATCTATGTCAAGCAAAGTTCTTCATTAGCACTCTTCAAGAAAAATCTTGATGAGTGGATGGGAAATAGGAAATACACCCCGGGGATCACTTCTGTGTCTCTGCTCAACAGTGGCACAGGAAAATAACTTTCTTGGGTGGCGTAAGCCATGGAACCTTGTTGGCTAGGCTTACGTAGGCCCTTGGGCCGATAGCCTAGTACCTACCTATGAACCTATGAACTAGCATAGCTGGCAGGTGAAATGTATCAGAATCAGCCAATTACACATGGAACAGCCTAGCACACTACTATAAACTATGCAAACACCTTCCAGTCTGTTTTTTCCCGCAAACTCTACACCACCGGTGTACACAAATGGAGAAATTTTACCTGACAAAACTAATAAAATGATAGGGGCTGCTGTCACTTTCATACATCAATATATGCAAGAGGCTGAGGGTGGTGAGGATGAGAATGCTGATGACCAACCTACAGTGAGAAGAAGGAGAACAGTATACAGACCCAGGGTAACCTACCAGGGGCTACATGGGCTGGAGATAGTGGAGTGCTATAGGGTGGACATGGACCTACTACAGCAAATTGTTGAGCTGTGCTGGCCATGCCTCACACACAAAACCAACAGAGGGGAACCCATCCCAGTAGATACCAATGTATGTGTAGGCTTAAGAATACTAGCCACAGGTACCTTCCAAAGGGCAACTGGAGATATCATGGGGATCTCACAGGCATCAACATCCAGGGTACTCCACCAGTTCCTGGATGCCATGTCAGCACATGCCAGTGAGCATATATATTTCCTCAACACCCATGAGGTGTTGACCAGCAATATGCATCTCTTCCACCAAATAGCAAAATACCCTGAGTTAGTGGGTGCTATAGACTGCACACACATACACATCAAAGCACTACCCGGTGAGTGGGTAGGGTCTACATAAACCACAAGGGATTTCCCTCCATCAACTGCCAGGTCGTGTGCGATGCCCAGGGAATTATCTTGAATGTGTGTGCTGGCAGCCCTGGAAGCTATCACGACTCCCACATCTGGCATATGACACAGCTGTACCAGTCATTTGCCAGTGGGGACATCCCATATTGCCACCTAGTGGGGGATGCTGGCTATGCACTGGAGCTGTGGCTGATGACACCCCTCAGAAATGCACACACACCTGAACAAGAACTTCATAATGAGGCACACGCACAAACCAGAATCATAATAGAGCATGTGTTTGGGATGCTCAAGTCACGGTTCCACTGCCTGGATATATCTGGTGGAGCTTTGCAGTACTCTCCAGCTACATGTACACAAATGTTCATAGTATATGCCATTTTACACAATATGATCCTGCAAAAACAGCTGCAGCAGAAACAGCATGGGGCAAGGCCACACAGCCCCCCACCATTGCCAAGGCCATCACAGGCACAGAGGGACTCAGAGGAGGAACCACCTGAGCGTGCCCATCTAGGCAGAAGGAGGCATGCCCAGTATGCCCAGGCCTTGGCAAAGAGGCAACACATAGCACATACACTGACACGGTAGAGACCCAGGGAATGACACCTCTCTCTGACTCACACATACAGTAAAAAGAATGCCAAGCATGACACTACCTGTGCTTTACCATGTATAGGAGTGTACTATGTGCATCCAACATAGTCAGCCCTCCAGCACCATCCTCAATACTGGCACATCCACAAGATAAGTCACCCTTCCTATCAATTACTGAATGGAGTAGTATGTTCTGATAGTTGTATCTATGGTATGGACGTGAGCATGCAAGGGAATCGGGTGGCTGAATGGGATGGCATCAGATAGTGGACACCTATATAGGCAGCATGAAATCCATAACAAATACTGGTGTCAACATACTTGGCAGTACTAGACAAGGTGACAAATCCCACCGCGGTACATGTGGAGGCCCAAATGTGTGCCCATATGACACACACATTCATGGCAGTGAGGCTCACATACCCACCACCAGCCTCAGCCAGCAGGACAGGTGTAGATGACCATACAAAAAGGCTAGGCTAAGGCCTCCAATTGATGGCAATGGTGAACAGCCCCCCTGCAGACTTACACAGACAGACAGCAACAGGTCTGGCAGTTGTATGTTAGTTCTGAAGGGTAAGAAGTCCAAAACTGAAATGTAAGTCAATAAAACCTAAGATCTGTACTCTACTGATATGGCTCCAGTCTGCATGATCGGACAGAATACAAAATGAAATGGAAGCCAACAGAGTACCTGAAATACCAGTACAGTCATAGCAAATGTTTAAAGTCATCAGGTGTGCCCCCCCACAATCCTATGTAGAAATGCAGTAACATGTAAGTGTGAGGTGTAGTAACAGTGGAGCACAGATTACCCGAGCTGGCCCAATCTACAGGATTGATTGTCACATGTGTACAATATGCAGCGGTCCGTGTGTTAGGGTGTTGTGTGTTCAACATTGTCTGGAAGTGGTCAGCATGTACGCATGGAGGATTGTGTCTTGGTGGCCTATGGGCAGTACTGTGGATGACAGGGCCATGTTCCGACAACTGCAGTGCCAGCCACAATGCTTCTCAGCAATACCCATGTCAGGAGATGTCCATACTCACTGTCCAGATGCCAATATCTGTCATTGTCTGAAAGATGGACATGCCATGAATGTGGACCCATACATACACGCAGTACACAGGTGGAAGTACCCTAGACAGAGTGCATAAAATTTAACTGTCAGCTACACACAATATTGGAATTGTACAGACAGGTTAGCAGCACATTAGTTGCCTGTGTAGTATGGAATACTGATGTAGTCTGAACAATCACTAGCAGACCACAAAAGACACAGTTATGAAGTAATGAGAGAATGCCTATGTCCCCGCACAAGGCAGCATAAGGGGAATGTCCCATGTATATCTGTGAGTCAGCCACAAGTAGCTTCCATATCAGACATGCACTAAGCTCACCCCACCATCAGCCACAGGTTTATCACAGGTTATAGCCTTGACATTGGGAATGAGTACATTATGACCCCACTTCTGTATGGGAATACCCACAGAATGCAGCATGCTGAAGAGGTGTCTCATGCAGGTGTGTCCCTAGCTGCAAGCAGCACCCTGCCTGCATCCAGACCAATGAATTAATATGGACAGGAACTATTGCCATTAACAGCTCACACACTTACCCTGTCACCCCAGGGGGAATCCACTGGCTCACAGCCTGGGAATGTAGGAGTGACAGAACACACTGGCCTGCTACAGATGGCCTGCATCACTACCAAATGGCCTACAGTCCTCTGTCAAAGGCTTTTGCCTCACCCATAGTGCCAGTGTATGGTATGTCATGGTGTCCCATCTAACAACATAACACAATCAACAGAACACAAATGCAAGGCCATGTTGACAAATCCCAATAGCATGCCCACCATGTCCCACTGCATGAACTGTGGATCAACCCCTAAATACTGCTGGGATGAAGGGCCAACTATAGGGATACTTCTCAGATATCTTTGATGTGTTACATCTCCTGACTGTGTTATCCAGCAAGTAAAAGGACATGGCACCCTGTTCCATCCCCTCAGTAGCCAAATAAATATGTACAGTGGCCCTTTTGCCATGTTCCCCCTGGATACCTGCAACAACTGTAGAGTCTGCAAATGTACCCCACAAAGGGAATATCATGCCTTATACACATGCCCTGTATGGACAGATGCCACTAACTTCACTGAATACCAGTATCATACTGTCAATATAGGTGCAATCATGACCTCAGTTACTTAACCAGGTCTCACCAAATGAGTTCAGGAATGCTACATCAGAAGATAAATCTGTCCACACAACATGCCCCAGAGACCTCAAATACACTTCTGCACATCAAAGAACATGCATGTGGGACATGTGCACAACCCAGACACTATCCATGTTACAGAATATAGATCACATGGGAGCCCTTCATTTGTTCAAACTTTCAAATGTTCGAAACTCATATGGCCGACACCATATGAGCGAACGTTTGAAAGGCCGACAAATGATTGCGATTCCGCTAGAGTGCGGGATTGGGAGATTCCCCTTTTCTGCACTATAATGCGATCTCGGAGTGAGAATATTTAAGTAGCAGGGGGTGTGGGGGGTGCAGGGGGGCTTGCCCCCCTGCATAACACAGTTTTACTGTATTTACAGATAGGTAAATGGTACTATTTCAGGATGCCGGTCTTTCACAATATTGATCATATGGTGTCGGCCATATGAAAGTCGGCATTCTGAACAGACAACATTCTGAAGTAGACCCTATCACATACATGGGAAGCAGTGCACATCACCAGCCACCCACGATAGAAACCCAGATGAGTGGATGACGAATACAATGCCCACCCCTGGGGACTACCCCAAGGACTACACCCCTGAGCCACACTGGGGACTATTGTCATGTGGCCTGATGCCAAGGTATTCCCTTGGCCTAGCCTTGTAGAGCCTTCAGGCCCATTCACCTACTACACACCTGTGAAGCAATGAACCTATGGATCTCAGTACTGCCAAGTGTGTGTGTGTGTGTGTGTGTGTGTGTGTGTGTTTGTGGAGAGGAATGATTTTGAGGCCATTCACACTCACTACACCTCCCATTGCTCTACTTTAGCATGCCTGCTGATGTCAGTCACCTTGAAATAAACCTTTGGCCAAGTTTCAGCCCTATAAGCTCCGTGGAGCTTGCGATAACTGTGTAATACTATAGTGTAGCAAACTAATTAGGTAGTAGTTCTATTCCTGATACTGGCAACTGTAATAATGTGTGTTTTTGTGTGAGAGAGAGTGTGTGTGTGTGTGTGTGTGTGTCTTTGTTGACACCGGATTTTGTGGACATTCAGACTTACTACCCTTCCCTTACCCTCCTTTAGCACTACTGCTGATGTCACTCACCTTCAAAGATACCTTTGGACAACTCTTCAACATGTAAGCTCCGTGGCTCATGTGATAACTGCGTAACACTGTAATACCAATACCTAGCCAGGTAGGGGTTTGAAACTCAGTAATGGAAAATGTGTGTTTGTCTGTGTGTCATCAGTATCCTGTGTGGGTGTTGGGGTGATTGTGTAATAACAGGATCCACTGCAGTGTGGGTTTTGCTACATTTTTATAGTGAGGACCTATATGTCCCAATTTCCACATTACAAGGCCAGCAGTTGTCAAACACTGTAGAGAAGGTAAACAGGTGGATTACTGTATTCTCACTGTAGAGGTTGTTGTAGACAGTCTACTGCTATGTGCAATTACTATGTGACAGTATGGATTAGTAAACAATACAGGCAACCGTTATAATACCCAGGGACCACTCTCCACCCATGGATCATACACAAACACGCTTGGCTCTTTCTCCCTTCCTTTCTTACTTTCCCTCTCTCTCTCTCTCTCTCTCTCCCTCTCTGGTACATGTGGAAAAATACATCTATTTTGCATAGGCAGCAGCTTGACTTTTAAAGGTAATGCTCATGATCAGCTGATGGCCAGTGCACGATTTGAAGTCCCCCACTTGCTAATTGCATGTGGAACAGCTGTGGTATCATTCCTATAGCCAACTGCAAGGAAACACACTCCTATAACTAAGCACTTCATGTGGGTGTGGGCCCTTTTCCTTCACTGTGAGCAGGACTTCAT
>NC_056746.1:891554152-891604152 GCF_019279795.1 Protopterus annectens
GCCAGGCAGTTACACTTTTATTTAAATATGACCTATATGGGACTATTACTGTCATATTGTCTGGTTTATTCAGTGGAAACCATGCACATTTTTTATAGTGCCAGTTGACATTTTACTCCTTTATATTTGTTTGGTATGACTACTACAAGCAAGATTGTTACTCACCAGCCTCGCGATGCAGCCTTTGCAACCTGCTGGCATGGGCTTCCTGGTTCACAGCCTGCTCAGCTGCAGCTGTAATGAAAATAGATAAACATTTATACACCCCTATCCATCACATACACAGGCTGAACTTTGGTAAAAAATTATTGCTATGAATACTTACACACTGCTGGGACATCCCTCCTGTCTCTTGCTTCTTGGACCCACTGTTCCAAGAGCTCCCACTTCCTCCGTTTCAAGTTGGAATAGTGGTGCTGGACCTGCTCACCAGTCTGTGGGATACCAGTGCACTGGTGAGATCATGGGCGAGACTTTCCCGGCTTCCGCTGTATATTGGGAGCCCTGGGACTGGTCCTGCAGCAGTCTCATGTCATAGTTTTTTACCAGGAGTGCTACCATGACCTTGGACTCCTGTATGCCCCAGCGCTGTGCCTGGAAGTGCATGACCTCTCCAACACCTGCCATACTGCCTACAGTTGATGGGTTGGGGGTGTTATGAGTGTTCCCGCTCATTTTAAATCACCAAACGGCAATTCTGGAGTGCAGGGGTTATGTGTATTGTGAAAGCTCTGCTCTCAGACAGACCCCCGGTGCTTGTACATGGAACTGTGTCTATTTTACAGCATGGCGGTGCACCTTCATACATATGCATGGTGTGCTGCCGTGCTGAACAGGAACAGTCCCTGTCGTGCAGGAATAACTAACTTATTCCTGCATGGCTGCTTGCTGAATCCAGGGGACTGTGTGTATTCTTTGTGCATGGGTGCACTTTGTTTCATGCTCTGGTGGCTGTTAAACATCTGCTTATGTGTTAAAATCTTGAACCAAATTGAAGTCTAATCAAGTTACAGGTCAGACAGCCCAAAACCAATGTAGATATATCTATTGCCAGTTCATCACCAGTAGCCTATCACCAAAAGTCCAACACATTTCCCCTGTAGATGTCACCCTAAGAAATTTTAGCTGTTCATATAACAATATTATATAAATACTTTGATATCTAGATCTACTTGTCACTTGCCTTATGTTGTAGTAATGAACCGTTTGCTTGATTACTATTATGTATCTGTTCTCCACTAATTTTACTATACCTAACACAGTCTCCATAGACTATTTATGTTTTTATATTGTGGTCTTGCTTGAGGTTCATATCCTTACTTTATTCTCTCTCCCTTAATTGTTACCCTTCATATTTCTTCCTATTTGCTTTATTTTATTACCCCTCCATTTTAAGTCTACCCAACTCTAAACTGAAAAAGAAAAAGAAAGGAACTACATACATAAGGAAAGATCCAGGTTTTTACAAGACTATCTGATTGTTCTTAACAAGATTTACATACCCTGCCCTTTTATCCTACCCTTAGTATCTTGTGGCCCCTCTATATTTTGTGAAGGGGCCCATTTTGACCATTTACACCAAATTACATCAACTTCTTTCTATATCCTGAGCTATTCCATGTTAACTTCAGTTCTTTCTCACTAATCTGCTCTATAATTTGCTGCAGTTCCTTTATATTAGGGCATTCTTTGGCTTTCCATTTTTGTTTTTTTGTAATGGCCTTTTTTATTACAAAATTAAGTAATGTGACATCCTTGCATCCTTTGACCATCTGTTATCAATACAGGTCAAAAACATAACCGCTTTTGTCACTATTACGTCTTCTCACACTATCAGATGAAGCAAGCCATGAACTTTCTGTATGAACCCACCTAAACTATTACATTCTCAAAAGATACGTTCCCATGTCCCTCTTTCCCCTTATTCAAAATGCCAGCACACACAGTCTGTTAAAGGGAACAGTCTTTAAAGCAGAAGCATTGCAAGGGTGGGGAAAAGGGGGCAGCTGCCCCTAGAGCAAGTTGTTATGGAGTATGTTTGGAAGAGCAGTACAAGCATTGTTTCCATACCAGCATTTCTGAATACTGGTACAGAAAGGAATGCCACTAATGCTTTTTTAGTCAGGATATAGGGCATTGTTGGTGGTATAAATTGACATAATACATATTACATTTGTTTTGTAGCAAGTGGCTTGCCAAATCAAAAACAAAAAAGAAACAGTTGTCTTTTTAGTCCTGAAATAAGACCGTTTCCATCCAAAATTAAGAAAAATGAATATGGATCTGGTTTGCTCTTTAGCTGAGGAGCACCACATCGGGGAATGGACCTTGTTTTTTTTGGCTCCCCAACTTAAGTCGAAAGGCACAGGTTGGGAAGAATGGACCTGTGTTGGAGTGCCAGGTAGAAAGAAGGGACTTTTTTTTCCCCATATTCCTCACCTACTTACAGTTGAGGGGTAACAGATCTGGGCATTAGATGAACCAGCTTTGGCTCTGCTTTGACCATTGATCTAATTTTTATTTGTCGCTTACACCTATTTCATTTCTCCTCCTACTTGCCCATCTCTTGAAGGTAATTCTTTAAAACTTCCTGTATGAACTTGTTCACTCAGTTTTTGTTGTCTTTACTTTTCAAAACTACATTAAGAAAATGTCAAACAGAGTCTTTCCCTATACACCCTAAGTTGACATTTTAGCCTGTCTAAAAGTGCATGATCAAATATAGTTAGGATGGGTAAGTTAAGTTTTAACCCATCTTGAATATTCAGTCTTTATAGGTTCATAGGTTCATAGATTAGTACTAGGCTAATTGCCCTTGTGGGCCATTTTAAGTCTAGCCAATTACCCCATGTGAGAATCAAACCCTGCACCTTTTGTCTGCAAGGTAAACACCTTAACCATTCTGCCATCCTCCCACCTTCTAACCTTGTCCATTCATAGTTCCTGGCTAACTAATGAATATATTCTGTCTTTATCCTGGTGATTTTCTTATGTCAGTTATGCCAAATACTTGAAAGTAATTTCTCAAGAATCTCTCTATCTCCCTTTGTTTTTTATATTCCAGCACCTTGGTCAGCCGACACATCTCCTAATTCAATCATCGAGTTCCAATCTCTAGCTATAAACAATATATCCTGCTGAAAGGCTAACATTCTTTCCATGATAGCTCCTAATGCAGTCTCTTTGGTCTGTGGTTGGATGTGACTTTTGCCCCTGTCCATACTCTTTTAATGAACACAAATCTTCCATTTCTGTTTCTTATAACTTTTTCTGTAATAGCTCATCTCTCCTAATTAGAATAACAACAACTCACATCCATTCCTTGTTCACCCCTGCATGGTACCTCCTCTCCTCCATTCCTTGTTTACCCCTGCATCGTACCCCCTTTCCACCATTCTTTGTTCACCTCTGCATGGGACCCCTTTTCCACCATTCCTTGTTCACCTCTGCATGGTACTCCTTCTCCTCCATTCCCTGCTTACCCCTGCATCATACCCCCTTTCTACAGTTCCTTGTTTACACCTGCATCACATCCCCTTTCCACAATTCCTTGTTTACCCCAGCATGGTACTCCTTTTCCTCCATTCCTTCTTCAACCTTGCATGGTACCACCTCTTCTATTCCTTGCTCACCCCTGCATGGTACCCCCTCTCCTCAATTCCTTGCTCACCCCTGCATTGTACCCCCTCTTCTCCATTTCTTGTTTACCCCTGCATAGTACCACCTCTCCTCTGTTCTTTGTTTGCACCTGCATCATACCTCCTTTCCACCAATGCTTGTTCACGCCTGCATGGTACCCCCTTTCTTCCATTCCTTGTTCACCCCTACATGGTACTCTTCTCTCTTAGAAGTTCTAATAAAACTCTCAAGATCTATGTCATTTAAATAAGTCTCCTGTATAAATGCTATCTTCAACTCAGTCTTTACAATAAGACATTTATTTTTTATTTATCTTTTGTTGACCAGGTTAATCCCACTAGGCTAGTAGCTTCTTTTCAGGGGAGACCAGAGATGGTATTTATATAACTACAGGAAATTTGTCCAGGGCATCAGGGAACTTCCCCTACTCATCATTGTTGAGAGTAGAGGAGCACTTCCTGTTTCCATTTCAGGCACCGAGGCAGCCCAGAGAAACAGGAAGGCAGATAGAGAGAGAATGAGGTGATGGATTAGTGAAAGAAATGGTGGAGAAAGCATACACTGAGACCAGAGAATGCCTGCAGAATTCTGAGGAAATGTTCCAGAGAAACCTGGTTGATGGAGATGACTCAGCAAATGATGGATGTATAATTACAACCATCCAGTCGGGAGGGTTGCGGGATGATTTACTTAAAGAAATAGTAGTTGAGAGTCAGCCAGGAATTAAAGAGATGTTTCCTGGTGGGACATTATGGAGAAAATACTAAAGGAGAATGCAGAGACAATGTTGAAGAATAGTGGCAAGGTGGAAAAGAAAACATATGCAGATAAAGTAAAAGAAGGCAAACGTGGAGTAGCAGAAGAAAATGAAAAATGGGAGTACTTGGTAAGGATTCAAGGTAAAGAATACAAGAACTGGACAGGTATGAAGTGTGAGACAATTTAATAGCTCCTTTGTGTGTAAAAGCACATGAGGTAAGAAGGTTTATTCTAATTAATAGAGACATTCTGTGACAATATATTTGAGACTGTTGTTTTTCAATGGAAATTTTTCTTGGAGAATATGAAAAAAAAGACTGTTAGCCATGGAGTCTTTATGTGATAAAAGCATTTAACAAGGAAACAAAAAACAAGATTCATGTACAATTCCGAACAGAGGTAGAAAGAGAGACTTTGAAAGGATATTTGAAAGCTTTATGTAAAGAAGTACTGGACACTGCAGAAGTTTATGACAAAAGGGGTTTATGGACTGGTGTCTGGGATTGAAATATTGTGTTAAAAACAGAAAGAGAAAAAAGTATACTTATACTGTACATACTAAGCATGATAAATGTGGAGGGGAAAAGAGGTGTTGCAAAATACCGGGGACAACAAAAACTTTTTTTGTGAAAAAGGACATTTGATAAGTAACTGTGACAAAAGAAAATGTTATATTTGTGGGGAAATGGGACATGATGCAAAAAAGTGAATTGAAATGATCTAAATGTAATAAACTTGGACATTTATGGATGGATTGCAAAAATGAAAATAACAATAAGGAAAAATGAAAGAGAAGAAAATGAACAAAGAAAATACATTTTAGAAGTAGTAGAAATAGAAGAAAAATTGGATAAGGAAAAAAATAAAAATAAAAAAGAGGGTGTAGAAGAAGGTTCTGAAATAAGTGAGGAAGAAGACAAACGGGGAGAAAGAAAAAATGGAAAAATAATTCTATTGGTAAAATGGTAAAATACAGAAAAAGAAAATTTAAAGTGATATGTACAAAAGAAACAACAACAAAAAAAGGAAATGGATGCAAGAGAATACATGCAGTCAAAGGTTGGGGGTTGCTATAATGGTTACGGTGTTTGGCTCACAAACACAAGGTGCAGAGTTGGATTCTTAGCTTTGGGAAGGAATAATTGGTTAGGCTTACAATCACCTCTTAAGAAAGCTAACCCAAGAATTATCTATAAATTTATGAAAGCATGAATCTAAGGAAAATGGAAAATGAAAATGTTAAAGTGCTTTCTGTAAATGTCAATAGTACTAAGAATATAGTAAGAAGAAAAGGAATTCTGAAGTGGTGTAATACATGTGATGTAGATGTAATTATACTACAAGACACAAGATTTTTAACAAATGAAAGATTACAAACAGAAAAACTATGGGGAGGAAGGATAATCTGGAATTTGAGGAATGAGAGACGTTCTGGAATATACATATTTTGTAGAACTACAGTAAAGATATTAGATATAACTTTAGCAAAAATGGGAAGCTAACAACTTTAGATTTAAAATGGAATGAACAAATTTGTAGAATTATAACACTGTATGCATATACAAACTGTAAAGACAGGGAAACCTTATTCCATCGGATTTTATATTATAATAACAGGAGACTTTGTTATTTAAGAGGCAAGTATAAAAAGAAAGAAAATGATATAAGAAAAATGTTAGACACTATAAGAGGTGGTAAGTTAAAACTTTGGGACAAAAATTCATGGATTTACAAAAGGGGTACGCATAGAACTGAAATAGATTGTTTTATAGTATCTGAAGATTTAGTTATAGGAAAAGGGGAGATAGTTGAAATAATATTTTCTGATCATCTTGCAATATGTCTAGAGAGAAAAGAAAACAAGGAATATATAAGTATGCAAAGGAATAGAAAATATAAATGATAAAGTACGGAATGAAGAAGGAATGAGATTAGTAATACAGTTACGGAAAAATCATATTACTATGAGAACATTTTATAAAAACTGGTCTGAATGGTGGGTGATATTTAAGAAAAAACATAAAAAATGTTTTTTTTTTTTTTTACAGTGGCAATATGATGTGGGAAAAGTAGAGAACAAAAATATAAAAGAAAATATAATGATGCATTGCAAGATTTATAACTTAATGATAGAAAGTACTTTAACAAAGAAAAATAAATATGCGAAAGAAATCATGAAAAAATGCAAGAAGTGTTATATAAGCAAAGATATTTTTTACAAGGAAAAGGAAGAAATATCAAGTTACTTAAGCAGATTTCTAAAGGAAGATGGTAGTGTAATGAGATAAATAAAAATGTAAAAGGAGAAATAGAAATTACCCAGGAAAAGATTATGAATACTGGAATATAATATGTACAAGAAATGTTTAAAGAAAAAAGGTAGTAAAAAAAATGTGGGAAGTTAAAAAGGTTAACAGACTAAGTAAATATAGATTCACCTGCAGACCCATATGGAATAGGGTATGAAATGGATAAAAGTATTTTGTAAACTTTTTGAATGAATGGTTAAATTAAGGTTTTATATATGAATAATTATGTAGTGGAATATTTACATTCATATGGAAGAAGGAAGATAGAAGAGAATTAAAAAAAATTGAAGGCCAATAGTATTAAATAATAATGATTATAAGATCTTTATGAGGGTTATACAAAATATATTTTAAGCTAAAATGGGAAATATTATATATAGTATAAAGGGGAAGTGATGTCAAGAATCATTAATGATAGTTAGAAAAAACTGTGGATGATATGAACAAAAAAGAAGAAGCAAAAATCATGATAGGAAACCTTAATAAGGCATTTGACTGAACTGGACATGAAATCTTATGGGTAATAATGAAAGAATATAAGTGAGAAAGGTAGGAAGTTATGCATGTCAGCATATAGTAATAATAAAGTAAAAATATTTGTAAATGGCTGATTAAGCTAAGAGGTACATATGAAGAGTGGTGTAAGACATGGATGTCCAATGAGTAGTACACTTTTTGCATTAATTATGAATGTGATAGTATGTGAAATAAATTACAAAATGAAGACAGTGGGGTATATAACACCTGAAGGGTTAAGAATTCCAGTTCTGTTAACATATGCAGATGACATTGTAATAATTGCAAAAAAAATGGATAAAGGAAATAATAATTTGCACAAATGAGAGTCTATATATGATAGGGATGGCTTTAAATAAAGAGAAAAGTAAATGTTTAGGTGACATAGTAAGGATTGGGGGGTATATATTTTACAATGAATGAAATTTCTGTGTTTGGTATACAATTTGGGAATAAAGATGTAAGTAGAATTCCATGGGAAAAACAACAGAAGAAATAAAGCAAACATGTCTTTTCTGGAGAACATATCAATTATCATTTAGAAAAAGTTCATTCAGTACTGATGGGAAAAGTAGCATACTTAGCAGGTGTATTTATGTTGCCAACAGTATTTGAAAAATAATTATTGCACATAACTTTTTCATTTATATGGGGTTTGAGATTAAACCTAGTAAAAAGAGGAGTTTTGTATGTAAATAAAGAAGAAGAAGAAGGTTTAGGGTGAATTAACCAAGTGGTATACGATGCTTCATTAAATTTGTACAAAGTGTTAAAGAGGATAAATGAAAAAGATGAGAGATTAGTAGTAAAGCTGTATTAATATAAGTATGATAAATTATGGGGTATGGCAAAAAAGATGAAATGAGAAAACGAGAGTATAAATGAAGAAATAAAATGTTACCAAAAAAAAATATTTTTGTGGAAAATAAAAATTCATGCTATAGAAAAAGATAAAAATGTATGGTATAAGAATGTAATGATACAATATTACTATGTAAAACCATGTGAAAATCTAACATGAAAAAATTAAAGCTATAAAAATAAGAAGTGAATGGTGTAATCAGAAAGTAGAATGTAGAGTTTTTTTTGCGGAGACTGGTAATATTGATAAATTGCCAGTAAAAGGAAATATGCCATATTAAAAGAAAAGTGATAGAATATATTTACATTGTCAAGAAGAAGAAACTATGGAACATGTGTTTTTGAAATGTAAGAGAGTAAAAATGTTATGGGGAAAACTATGTAAAGAAGATTTTTTTTTTAATTATAAAAGAAGTGGATAAAATAAACATGGATATGATTAAACATGTATATTACAAGAATAGAAGTGTAGAATAAGTTATTTATATTATATGGGTTATATGAAATGAAAGAATAAATTAAATTATGGTAAATGGATTTTAGCAACAATAGCAAGTACAATGAGATGGTGGTTATGGAAAAAGGAGTGTGGTTCTAATAAGGATGAAAATTTAGCATGATTGTGCAGGAAATTATGAATATGTATAATCGGATTTGTATATTTATATATTTGTACATATGTAAATATATGTAAATACTTTGTAAATAAGAGCTAGTTTATACATAAATAAAGGGTTCCTACTCTTTTCAGTAGGATTTTTGCAACCAGGTAAACTACCACCAACTCAGGTAGATAGGGCCTCATTCAACATCTCATCTGAAGGACAGTACACTAAATACAGCACCCCACCCCTTATGCCACACTGCAGTATCAGCAATTAATCAGCCTGTTGTAGGAATATAACTCATAGCCTTCGGTACCAAATGCAGATTTGCTACCTCTTGTACTACTGACAGTGTGATATCAATCCAGCTCTCCTATTTACATTCACCAGACTCTTCACATTCCAGTTCATTATATACATATTTCATACTTCCCTGACTTCTACTTTTTCTGTCTTAAAGTTATCCTTTCACCTGTCTCTTTTGCCCCTTTACTTTTAGCTCATACTTTAATTATACTACCTTCTTATCACTTTTGATATTTTTTCCCATTGAATTAAAATCAACTTTCCTTGATCCCCAATAATAATAATGATAATAATAATAATAATAATTATAAACTTTGGGTTCTAACTCAAACTATATAGAAAGCCTGACATCTAAGTCTTTCCACCTCTTCTGGTGCCAGTACTCCCTTGGTGTCTTTGCAACTTTGAAAAAAACAAAAGCAATTTCCCTCATTCTTTGATTCCCTCTCCCTTTGTAATTTATTTTTCCCCATTTTCCCTAGCTGTGGCTTCCTGATCTCCCGCTCACCTTCTTCTTTTAACATTTGTCTTATTTACATGCTTATTGTATCTGCTTGTTTTTCTCTCTACCTCTCTGACCTTGACTTCTTTCCCAATGCCTTGACTCCTCTCCATGTATAATCTTGTTCGATTCCCTCTGTTCTCATTTGCCATCATCCCAGCTGCATCATTCCTTATGGTTAACATCATAAAAGCCTTCCCACCTCTGATACTGTACCCTTCTTATTTTCAATTAGAATTTTTTTCCATATGCTATATCCTCTGTCCCATAATCTTGTGAGCATTTACAACTTTTCAGATTTTAATCACTGCATTACTGTTTATGAGACTAACCCCAATTCTAGCATTTCAGGTTTTGATTTACATATTTTCAGATTTTGTTCCCTTTTCTGTTGGATCATTGTAATGTCACTTATTGTCTCTCCTGTCAGTCACAGAAATATTTTGCATCTCATTTGTCCTGCCACCTGTCTGCCTGTCATGCCTCAGGATATATTTTCACCCCATGCCTTTAGTTTTACACTAATGCATGGGGTGCCTTCCCTGTTCATCACTTTAGTGGTATCTGCCTGTCATGTCTCAGGATATATTTTCACCCCATGCCTTTAGTTTTACACTAATGCATGGGGTGCCTTCCCTGTTCATCACTTTAGTGGTATCTGCCTGTCATGTCTCAGGATATATTTTCACCCCATGCCTTTAGTTTTACACTAATGCATGGGGTGCCTTCCCTGTTCATCACTTTAGTGGTATCTGCCTGTCATGTCTCAGGATATATTTTCACCCCATGCCTTTAGTTTTACACTAATGCATGGGGTGCCTTCCTGTTCATCACTTTAGTGGTATCTGCCTGTCATGTCTCAGGATATATTTTCACCCCATGCCTTTAGTTTTACACTAATGCATGGGGTGCCTTCCCTGTTCATCACTTTAGTGGTATCTGCCTGTCATGTCTCAGGATATATTTTCACCCCATGCCTTTAGTTTTACACTAATGCATGGGATGCCTTCCCTGTTCATCACTTTAATGGTATCTGCCTGTCATGTCTCAGGATATATTTTCACCCCATGCCTTTAGTTTTACACTAATGCATGGGGTGCCTTCCCTGTTCGTCACTTTAATGGTATCTGCCTGTCATGTCTCAGGATATATTTTCACCCCATGCCTTTAGTTTTACACTAATGCATGGGGTGCCTTCCCTGTTCGTCACTTTAGTGGTATCTGCCTGTCATGTCTCAGGATATATTTTCACCCCATGCCTTTAGTTTTACACTAATGCATGGGGTGCCTTCCCTGTTCGTCACTTTAGTGGCATCTGCCTGTCATGTCTCAGGATATATTTTCACCGCATGCCTTTAGTTTTACACTAATGCATGGGGTGCCTTCCCTGTTCATCACTTTAATGGTATCTATCTGTCATGTCTCAGGATATATTTTCACCCCATGCCTTTAGTTTTACACTAATACATGGGGTGCCTTCCCTGTTCATCACTTTAGTGGTATCTGCCTGTCATGTCTCAGGATATATTTTCACCCCATGCCTTTAGTTTTACACAAATGCATGGGGTGCCTTCCCTGTTCATCACTTTAGTGGTATACGGCCTCTTGCTTTTTACTTACAACCCTTTTCTAGCTTTATTTAGATATTCTTTACAATGAAGCTCTCTCTGACAATCACTACTCTCCTTTAAAACTATTGGATAGTTGAGCTTTCTTGTATATGCTCCTATCCAGTCTGGTAGCCCTAACCATGCATTCTCATACGAACACCATTTAATTACTACAGACTATAATTACATCTGTTGACTTTGTTCCTGGAAAACACAAAATTTCAGGTAACAACCATATTTTAACTTAGTGTCCACACTTTTTCCTTTTACAGAGTCCTTCGTCTTTTAGCAGAGCCTCACAAAGTTCAGCACCTTTAGTTTGGGAGCTATCCTTGTTGCTTACCCTGATAGCTCTCATCATTCTGGCAACCACCTTTAAAACTTTCAAGCATCCCTGAGATTGGACTTTCATCTTGTTTTCTTCCTTGGCCATTCTCCTTTGAAATAGGGGAAAGGTTTAGCAGGGAATTACTCTTGTATTTTACCTTCCTGGCTTCTTACGATCACTTCCTTCTTGTTGGGTACCTGGTTCACTATGCTTCATTCTGTGTGTTCTTCAGCTTAAGCCCTTCATTTTCTCTTCAGAATCTAGGTACAGTCTTGTACCTTTTGGAGAGTACACCCAGAATTCCACTAAGTAGTTCAACTTGAAGCGGATCTTCGTCTATCTGACCAATCTCATTGAAGGAATGTAGGAATTCCTTCCGTTTCTTGTCTCGAAGGACTAATCACTATCTATAAATGTACGAGGTGTTCCCACCAAAAAAATGTGATCCTTTCTCCACAGTTCAGTCAGTATTTCCTCCTTCTGTTGAAATGAGCTAAACTTTGCTATTACTGATCAAAGCTGTTTTCTCACTGTAGCTAGTGGGATATTCACTCTGTGCCTCTACTGATATTTATTTTCTGCTGAGGAATTTATGTCCATTGACATATACACTTTTTTATAAATGATACACAGCCTTTCCCCTACTTGCTCTGGGATCGCAGAGAAGCTTACGTTTTCTCTGAGTGGCCATTCCTTTCACTAAATCGGTTTAAGTTGCATTTCTTCATATTCTGTTTCTTGCTTTTGTTTTTGTTTTGTTTGCACTGCATGTCTACCTCCATTAACTCTTCAATTTTATCTGCATGTTTAGACAGAGTTTCTTCTATTTCCATCATTTTCTTCTTGCTTGCTGTTATATAGCCAAGCAGACTGGCACTCATTTTAAAAATCTCAGCATATACTTTGTTGATCTAATTTTCCAACGACACTAGGGCATCACTATTTCTCTGCTCAGGCCCTGCCATCTCTGCCCATGCTTTTTTTATTTTTATTCATGCCGCTGTTCCCTTCCACAGGGTGAATACTTATTTTCTGGCTCTGTTTCCCTGATTGTTTTTGTTTGTTGGGTTTAACCGATGTCAGAAAGATTATTAGTACTATGAGTACCTAGTTGTGGATTTTGTACTAAACCCAAGTTGACTGATTTGGAGCATTTCAATCCATCACCGAACTGCTTGGTGCAATACAAGAAGTCCCCAGTACAGTCTCCTTTGCCCAAGAGTAATGTGTGTGTGTGTGTGTGTGTGTGTGTGTGTGTGTGTGTGTGTGTGTGTGTGTGTGTGTGTGTGTGTGTGTGTGTGTGTGTGTTCAACAATATGTGAGACACACATCCTGTAAGGATCACTACAGTGCGCATTCCTAATTTCATATACATGGTTAATTTTTAAACAGATCCATAACATCAATAACTTCCTCCTCTACATTCCAATTAAAAACATTTTACCCACATACATACTGCTACTCAAATCATTAACAAAAACTACAGTGCACTACAATGAATCAACAGTGATGTCAGTAAGTGTGACCACAAAATGAAAGTAACGCAGTCACCAGTATAAAAAGATATTTACTTCAATTGGTAATAAACAGCAAAAGAATGACATTACCTCCTAGCAAAACCCATGCTATTTGTGATTTCCCAAATGCCTTTTACTGCAGTATAAATGAAGCTACACAGCCTCAACAACATCAGCACTGCTGTCATGTGAACTTCCTTCTGAGCTCAAATAAGGGTCGTCATTGGAATGGTTTAGAATTCCACCATCAGAAGTTAAACCAGTAACTTGGACATCACTGCTATTAATAGGAGAAACTCTCCAGTCCTCAATGTTATTTTCATGAATTGACAGCTTTAGCGGAATGCCTATCAAGAAATCAAAGGCCAGAGGGCATTCCACATATAATTATATTGAGGTGGAGCATCACATAATGAAAAATAACAAAAAAGGGGGATGATGATTTCAAATCATGACATAATTATGGTGAAACCACAGAAGGAGGTGTCATAACAATAAAACAACCATGAAGGTAAGAATAGCGACAAAAAACTTAAAAAAGTAGGAACTAAGATACTAATCCACTGCTCTGGCTTGTATATTTGCATTAGTAACCCAGTGACTTCATTTTACAAGTGGCACTGGATCCCTATATTGTATTTGTTGAGTTGGCAGGAAGGCTCAGTTGATGGGAAAAAATACAATGATCAAAAAAGGAACTGAACAAGTCAGCCGAAGCATTTGATTTCATTTTTTTTCTGCCATGCTATACTGTATTTTAAGCAATGGAAAAAAATTTGTAAAGCACTGGATTCAAATTCATAATGCTACTTAATGATCTTTTATTTGTACAGTTAAACAATGTGCATCACATTAGACACAGGTGAAGAAAAAACATAGGCAACACACTTGTTTTCAATGGCAAGATGACACAGACGAGAAAAAAAAAACAAGAAAAAAATTTATGGCACAATAGCAAAGAAAAAACTGATCAGGTCAGCCGGTGCACTGGATTTTGTTTTATATTGCTATGGAACGCTCTATTTTGTGTTGTGGAAAAAAAGGCTCTCCAGTGCATTCCTTTTCATTTTATACTGCCATAAATTGGTGTAGCTCAAAAAAAGATTTGCAGAGTTGCATTCAATAAAGTACTGCCAAACGTGCCCTGGTTTGCATAGCTGAATTTGTACTGCATTGGCTTCAGATTTGTATTGCTATGAGATACTCTTAATTTTTACATCTGAATAAATACTGTAACACTGTCATTGACAACATAGCAGAGACAAAATAACTTCAGCATCAGAAGAGTAAGAGAGTAAATCTCTGGATTGAAAATAACATCAAACACCTGATGTTCGCAATTCCAAATTTAACAAAAGTGAAACAGGAAATCAGCTAATATAGACTGCAGATTAGTCATTTATTAGAAGTGAAAATGAAGCAGGACTTAAGCTATTTAGAAATCACCTTAAAGTGTAAATCAAATTATTTTTGATATATCAGTTGTCTTCATTCTGAACCTCTGTTATGGAACAATGTGCAATGTAAACAGACAGTGCTCCTGTAATGTGTTAATGTTCATTATTGTTATACAAAATTAATCAGGTCAGTCACATCTTCTCTGGCTGAAAAAGGTGTGTAACCTTAAGCAGTGGCTCTCTTGTTTCTGTAGAAGTACTTTTTATAAAGGCTGCAGCACTGTCAAGAATCAGTTTGTGTCACATATAACACTGTTTATTTTTCTCTGGCTACAAAATCTAAGCAAAACTTTTACAAAGGTACTATATTTTGTGTACTGGAAACAACTATGAATAAAACCCTAATCTATGTTCTGATAAGGGGACCCTTTCTATGGTTTCTATATCTGGAGTCATTTTAAGATGGGTAGTGCAACAGAAACCTCAGCTGGGGAAATGGGAGACATACCTAAAAAGGCAGGAAAGCCTTTTAGCTCTGTTTTACAGGAAAATGCAGTTGGCACTCTTACTCCTTAGACTTGTGGTCAGGGTGAACCATTTTTCATTGAAATCAGAAAGTCTTCCTCCAAGGAGGTGAAGGGGTTAACGGGAAATGGTAAAACCAATATTGGGAGAGGCCTTCTTGGAAACCGGGCACCCATTTCCTCTTCCTCTCCCTTGAGATATGCTGTTTTATCTGCCCTCTCTCAACTGCGTCATTTCAAAGGCCTGCAATTTTGAACAGTCCTATCCTGGTTGTTTTCTGTAAAAGGGCTACCACTTAGGAGGAGTGTTCCTACTGTATCTATACGTGGGAGAGTGAAATCTTTATTTGAATGCTTTAATGGCTTCACCTTCCTTTCTCTGGTCTTTTTAATATATATGTGAAGGGTTTCTAAATAAATTATTGCCCAAGGGCATATTAAAAATCTGCTCTTTAATTCACTGTGTAATGGTTGAATTCTAATTTTGACATGCCTTATTATAGCAGTGCCTGTAGCTGCATCTCTGCCACAGACATCATTGGCACTGTACCTACATATGACTGCATGTGTAGCATCAGCAGGCTAGAATAGACGCTGTAGCCTCTGCTTCAGTGTTATATCAATTATTGTCTACCATCCTGTCCTCCATCTTTCTACGAATGTCATCCTGGTACTGGCAGTAACTGTCCTCATATACAGCATGCAGGATATGTAAAACTTTTTCCCAACTGTTACAGAATTATATTCTGTCTCTCTGTCAGATGGGAGTATGTTCATACTTAAGAATAATATGGATCATACTGTCCAATTAAATGAAATAACATTAGGGACAGCGATTGGGTTCGAGTGTATTCACTGTTGCAGTCATCACGTTTGGGTTATCTGCCTGCAGGTAGCCCTTGGCCGGCCTGAATACCAGAGTCCTGGATTCCTGCATCAGATGATCTCTCTTCTTCCATGACGTCAGGTCATCAGGGGTATAAAAGATGCAGCCAACGCCATTACATCAGTTTTTCTTGCCCCAGATATCAGGTGCCCCCACAATGGGAAGCAATTATATTTTATGGTACACCTCCATCAAAAAGCAAATACACCAGAAAACGTAAATTTACCAAACAAGAAGGAAAGATAGAGCCAAGAGAAGTCAGGGGGCTGGAGGGAGTATAACCAGGACTGCAACAGTGAATACACTCGAACATCTACATTTATGGAAAGTGTACACAATTGTACTATGTTCTTCATGTTTCACTGTTGCAGTCATCACATTTGGGTTGATTCCCAAACCTAAGGAAGGGAGGAGGAAGTTAGAGAGCATTAGGGACAGCTATTAAGCCCTGCAAGACTGCAGTGGCAAAACCAGCTCTGGATTTAAAAAAAAATAGGCATGTGGTAATGCTTGGTGAAGGTATGTACAGAGCTCCAGGTAGCAGCTTCTGGGATGTCCCTGGTAGGGACTCCTCTTTGAAAGGCTTCAGAGGTAGATGCAGCCCTGGTGGAATGTGATCTTATCCCCTGTGGGGTAGGTTTTCTATGGTGCATGTAGCAGAAATGAATGCAATGGGCTATCCATTTGGAAATTGCCCCTGCAGCAAAGCCAACTAGCAGCTGTTCAGATTTTCTGAGAGGCTTAGTCCTGTCCAAATAAAATCTAAGTTGTCTGTGCACATCCAGAGAGTGCAGTATTCGTTCTCCTTTGTTTTGTGGATTAGGGAAAAAAGTAGGCAAATGAATGGACTGATTTAGGGCCACACTAGAAACCACCTTGGGCATAAAGGAAGGATTGGTCCTGAGGGAAACCCTGTCTGCATGGAAGATAATGAAGGGTTCCACTGCCATGAGGACCTGTAATTCAGACACTCTTCTTGCTGAAGTGATGGCTAGAAGGAAGGCTTTTTTCTAAGAAAGGAATTTCAACTCTGCAGTTGCAGCTGACTCAAAGGGAGGGAAAGTGAGCTTTTCCAATACAAAGTTAAGGTCCCAGGCTGGAGTAGGGGCTCTCCTGGGGGGGGGGTCTTAAATTTTTGGCCCCTCTAAGGAATTGTTTTAGCAGGGGGTGAGAGAAGAGGGATGGCTCAGTATTATAATGTGCTGAAATGGCAGAGGCATGAATTTTAATTGACGAGAAGGATAGGCCCTTGTGGAGCATTTCTGTTAAGTACTGAAGAATATGAGGTAAGCTGGGCACCATTGTGCCCATCCCCTGAGTCTGTCTCCAGGAACAGTATCTTTTCCACTTTTCAGCATAGGATTTTTTAGTACTAGGTCTCCTTGCTTCCAGAATGACATCTAGCATCTCCTTACTGAGGGATGCTATTGGAGAGCTCAAGGAAGTAGCCAGGCTGCAAGGTTCAGGGTTTGAAGCTGAGGGTGCAGAATCTGGCCCACCTGCTTGGACAGCAGGGAAGGGGTCTGAGGCAGGTGCCATGGTTCCAGCAGTGTCATACTGCACAAGAGGGGGTACCAGTGTTGGCATGGCCAGTCTGGTGCAATCAGTATTGTCCTTGGCTTGTCCTGTTTGATCTTTAGCAGAACCTTCGAGAGGAGAGGCAGAGGGGGAAAGGCATAAACCGAGAGGCTTTCCTAGGTAAAGGAAAGGGCATCCACTTTCCAAGCTTGACTGTGGAGAGTCCTTGTGCAGAATATGTCCAATTGATAGTTCTGAGGGGAGGCAAACAGGTCTAGCTCTGGAGGCCCCATTTGTTCCTCAAGAGGTTGAATATTTTTGGTTCCGGTTTCCATTCATGTGGGTCCATGAGATTTTTGCTTAAGTCATCTGCCAGCGAATTTAGCTTGCCTGGCAGGGATTTAGCTTGTAGGTGCACTTTGTAGCTTAAGGCTGTGTTCCACAGAGCCATGGCTAGTCTGCAGAGAGGGTATGAGTGGGTTCCCCCCTGCTTGTTTATGTACCACATAACTGTGGTGTCGTCTGTCTTTACCAATCGTTGTCCTGGAAGAATGCAGTCTTTGAAGGCTGTTAGGGAATTCTGTACAGCTAACATTTCTTTTTGGTTGATATGCAGGTGCATCTGCCTCAGGTTCCATTTGCCCTGAATGCACTGCCTGCCAAGTGAGCCCCCCATGCATAGTCTGATGTGTCTGTTGTTAGGGTTTGGGAGGCAGGGGGTAGAGTGAAAGGGAGCCCCTTGTGGTAGCAGGCCTCTGCCCACCAAAGGAACTCTGTTTTTATACAAGGAATGATAGGAATCATTGATTCCAGGTCCAGAGAATGTTGACACCATAGGCTTTTAAGATACCATTGTAGTTTCCTCATATGCAGCCTTGCATATGGAATTAGTAGAATGCAAGAGGCCATGAACCCCAGGGCTAACAGAATTTTCCTTGCAGATAGCTGGGTCTTTGTGGCCAGTAGTTTGAAGTAGGTTGTCAAATAAACTTGTTTCTTTGGAGTGAGGAATGCCATCTGGGAAGTTGTGTTCAAGCTTGCTCCCAGGAATAAAATTTGTTGGCAGGGTACTAGGTGAGATTTATTTTTGTTTATGGTGTACCCCAGTGAGGTTAGAAGTTTCTTTATGAATGCCAGATGTTTTAATAGCAAGTCCTGGCTTTCTGCCTGAATCAGACAATCGTCCAAGTATGGGTATATTTGAATATTTCTCTGCCTGCAAAATGCAATGGCTGTAGCTAGACACTTTGTGAATACCCTGGTTGCAGTAGATAAGCCAAAGGGAAGTGCAGAGAACTGATAGTGCATGGAGCCTGCCCTGAAGCGTAGGTATTTATTGCAAGATTCCCTTATTGGAATGTGCAGGTAAGCTTCCTTTAAGTCTAAGGTTGCCAACCAGGCATCTTTGCTTAGCATAGGAAGAAGCTGCTGAAGTGTTAGCATTTTGAATTTTGGGATTACCAGAAAGGTCTTTAGAATAGAGAGGTCCAGGATAGGACACCAGAAGTTGTCTTTTCTGGATACCAGGAAAAGTCTTGAATAAAAATCTTGTCCCCTTTGTTCTGCTGGAACAGGTTGAATAGCCCTGATACTTAGAAGAGAGAGAACCTGCTGTTGGGCCTCCACCCACTGATTTGGGGGTAGGTCTGGCCAACCGTTTGGGGTTGGTAGGGTGTGGAAGTGGAATCTGTATCCTTGGGAAACTATATTCAAAACCCATTTGTCCTGGGTAATGAGTTCCCAGTTTTTTTCTGCATCTTTTATTCCCCTGGCGCACTGACGTCAGGGAAGAGGCGACAGCAACCAACGCCGGACCTAGACTTTGGAATTCAGACCGACTGAGGGTAGCCTGCCAGCAGGATAACCCAATTGTAATGACTGCAACAGTGAAACACGAAGAACATCCTGCTGTTGGGCCTCCACCCACTGATTTGGGGGTGGGTCTGGCCAACCGTTTGGAGTTGGTAGGGTGTGGAAGTGGAATCTGTATCCTTGAGAAACTATATTCAAAACCCATTTGTCCTGGGTAATGAGTTCACAGTTGCATGCAGGGCGAGCTTTCCTCCTAAGGGAGCAGGCAGTTGAGCAGGGCTTGAAGGGGTTAAGGTTAAATCATTGTGCCATTTTTCCATAAGGGGGGTGGCTTACTACTCCCTGCTTTGGAAGTAGGAGCCCCCCACTGCTTAGGCCTGTGCACAGCCTGAGACTAACCTAGGTGGTCTGCTGTTCCTGGGTTTGGACTGAGAATGCCTGGAAGAGCCTGGAAAGGACCAATTCTTTGAAGGCCAATGCCTACTAAATCTGGGAGGCTGTACTTGTAGGAAGTCTTTAACAGTTTGCATAAATTTACCTTTTTCCTCCATCCTTTTGAGGACTTCTTCTGCTTTGTTGCCAAACAGGCGGTCTTGATTTAAGGGAGTATCCAGTAATTTAGCTTTAACATGATCTGGCAAGTTTTACTCCTTAAGCCAAGCATGCCTTCTAAGTACAGACCCAGTGACAGCAGCCCTGTAAGATGCTCCTAAAGAGTCAAAACCACATTGCAAAGTATGTTTACCAACTTGTTCTGCAGAATGCATTAAATCCTGTAATTCTTTGTGTTCAGCACAGTCTGGAATCAACATCATTTTCTGTTTTAGTTCCATAAAAAGGTGGGAGGTTGCCATAATGGATAAGGTGTTTACCTTACAAACATAAGGTGCAGGGTTTGATTCTCACATGGGGTAATGGGCTAGGCTGAAAATGGCCCACTAGGGCAGTTAGCCTAGTACTAATCTATGAACCTATGAATCTATGAACCTATAATATGCTGCTGGTACTTTAACATATGAAACTGGTAATTTAAAGCCCTACTGGCCAAAGCAGCAGAAGTGTATACCTTCTTACCCCATCTGTCCAAGGCTCTAGAATCTCTATCAGAAGGAGTAGGATTTTTGGCAACAGTAGCCTTAATGCCTTTTGGTCCTTGGGGAAATGGTCTCTGGATACACAGTAGGATTCTTGAAAAGGAACTTGTGAGAGTCAGATACTCTGTAATATCTGTCAGGTTTCCTGGGAGCTGGAGGTAAAGTGTCTGGAGAAAAGCTAGAGTCCAAGAAAGTATCATCTACAATGTCCAGAATAGGAGGGATAGCTAAAGGTCTGTGTTGAGGAAGGAGTAAGAATTCCCTAAGCCTCTTTTTGGAGTCAGAGTAATCCTGGCTTTCCCAGCGGAATTGCTCCCTAAGAGTGTGCAAGCTTTCACCAAAAGAAAAATCTTCTGGAGGGGAAGCAGATGGAATGGAATCCTCTGCATCAGAATCCTCATAGGTAGAAAAGGGCAAATCCTGGTAATCAGAAGGAACAGAAATATCAGATTCCTGATCAGAAGAATCAGAAGGAAAATCAGTTCTAGGTCTCTTAGAGGGGGAAGGCTGACTTCCCCTAATTAAGTTAATAAGGTCTTCAGCCATTCTAAGCATTTGTTTTTTTAGGCATATGGGCCTGAGCATGCAGTTTGGACATCTGTTTCCTAGGTGTGGTGCGAGTTTTAGGCCTAGATGAAGAAGATGGTGTGGTTTAAAATGCAAGTCTGTAGGCCTGAATACACCCTCAGAAGCCGGTGCCTGCACAGCGGCTCTGGACCCATCCAAGGTAGAGACATCCACAGGTACCATAGTCGAAGAAGCATCTCGCGGCATACTGGACTCCGAATGGGCCTCAGTAGAGGCCTGCGAATCTGAGGTAGCGGGTATCAGGGGCTGCGAAAGCACCTCACTGAGTACCGGCGGACTGGTGACTAGCTTAACAGAAGCGTTGTCAGCAGTTTTGGACCTATGTGGTCTGTCTCTGTCTTTATCTTTTCATTTTTTCAGAAGATCGGTAGTCGGATGGCTTAACAAAGCCATTTTGGAGTACTGATACTGAGTACCAAAATAATTTGCTGCAAAGGTAGCCTGACGACGAATAGTACGGGGGTTGAACAAGGCACTAAACTGACAGCGAGGGATGTCGTGGTCTGGGCCTAAGCAAGAAATGCAGTACAAATGAAAATCTTTATGAGGTATTTGCTTTCCATAGGTAAGACAATTGTTAACTTTTACTGACATCGGTTGGAGCAAAAAAAAAAAGATCCCCAACAGGGTACTTATCTTTTTTTGAAGACTTTGGTTTTGAAACTTGAAAATGAAAATTTCAGGAGTCAGCCGACCGGCACTTGCAAACTGCTTCTGCTTTGGGCACCGTACGGCAAGAAAGACTGATGTAATGGCATCAGCTGTATGCTATATACCCCTGATGACCTGACGTCATGGAAGAAGAGACAGCATCTGATGCAGGAGTCCAAGACACTGGTATTCAGGCCGGCTGAGGGCTACCTGCTGGTGGATAACCCAAATGTGATGACTGCAACAGTGAAACATGAAGAACATCAGCTCTTTCCACCCAAATTTTCCCTAATAAATAATGAAATATCAGAGTTGTTCTATTGTTGCATCTCTTCACACAAAGGTGTGAAATATATCCCCCAAACTGGACATTTTAAATCTTTGCTCTCTCAGGTCCCTGAAATTTAAAAATCTTTTACAAAATACAAATACATGTTTCCATGATTCCTCTTCCCCACAGTGATCTATTAAACATTTGCCTTCTTCTTATAGCTTTTTCCACATTGGCCGTTAATGGAAAGGTTGTGGTGGGGTAACCTGTAAAGGAAATTATACAAATACATACTTCTGAATGATCTGAAGGGTCCGTGTACTTTTTAACTGCTACCATGAATACACATTCCAAACATTCCTACCCCTAGTACAAAAAAAAAAAAAACAAAAAACAAAAACATAGTGAAATTTAGTCATAGCAATTATTCCTATGTCTTTTATTAGTTTCCACATTCTAACCTTCCTTATCTGCTGCACAAACTGTGCTTCAAGTTTGTAGGGTACCTGATTGCTGATTAAAATCTGACTTGTTGTTTCTGTCTCATCCCTAATCATTCTCACATTCTTTCCTTTCAACCCCATCTAATTTAATGAATTATAATACTGTCAGAGAGGGACAGACCCGTGACTGTGACTAAAATAGCCTGAGTTTGAATAAAGGCTTGGGTGCTGAAGGAGTTAGGTGAAGGAGGGAGGAGTGGAAGTAAGTGGTGTGAAGTTGACACACCCATCCTGGGAAGAAGATGTGGGGGTTCTGCTTGCATTCAAGGCACTCTGTTGTGGAGACCGAGGAGTGTTTCCTTGATTGTAAGCAGGCTACCCGTTGCTTGACAGCTTGAAGGGGGGTCATGAATGAACTGGTATCATGGGTAGTGATGCTGATGATGTCATGCTTTATTTGCCCAAGTTAGGGTTTCCTCATCTTTTGCTTATTTAAAATACCCTTCCTTGGCCACATAGGTTCATAGGTGTGTACTAGGCTAATGACCCTGGAGCCTTTACAAGCCTAGCCCATAGGATTACCTTGGCATTGTGCCACCCAACCTTAGTTCCTAGTGCCTCTGTTGAGTAGAGCCACTGGAGTGATCTCCAGAATGAATTTTCTATTTCCCATCCACTCATCAAGATTTCTTTTGAAGAGGGCCAGTGAGGTGCTCTGCTTGACATGTATGGGAAGTCTATTCCAGAGCATGGGCAGACTCTGAGTTATGAACCTGTCCCTCCAGCATGTTCTATTGATTGTGGTAATGAGGTTGAGGTCTCTGGAGCACGTGGTGTGAAGCGATTGGGATTTCTTTAGATGTAGCATTTCTAACAGAGCTGGGTCAGACATGGCTTTGTAAGTCAAGCAGAGATCGCCTCTAAGTAGGTGATATGAGACAGAGAATATTTGGAGTTTTTTGAGTCTGCCCATACAGGACAAGTTTTTAAGGCCTACGATCCTCTTTGTGAGGTACTTTTTCAGCCTCTCCAGTTGTTGCAGGAGTCTAGTGAGGTACATGCCAAATTGGGCATTGTACTCGATGATTGGTCTAATGAGGGAAGAGTAGAGGGAGAAAGGGACATCTTTCTTCCTGAATGCAAAACCCTAAGTAATGAGATGTGCCACATAGAAGGACTTTCTGACCACAGTGGCAACATGGTGGTCAAAAGAGAGGTTGCTGTCAACCTGTGTTCCCAGATCTCTTATAACGCCTTCTGTGTTCAGTGGACTACCATCAATGTGGTAATTCAAGGGAACTGGGTTTTTCCCAAAGGGGATGAAGACACATTATTTTGGCATTGAGCTTAAGGTTATGGCTCTGACACCAGTCATTGGTCTTATTGAGGCCTTTCTGCAGGATGTCAACATCACTTGGGGAGTTGATAATAGCTCCCAACTTGCAATCATCTGCGAACTTTGTCAGCCCTTGATGACATCCCTTCATGTTGGCTTGGACTTCAGAGAAGTAGATACCAAATAGGAGAGGACCCAGAACTGAACCCTGTGGGACTCCACTCATGACTGGTCGGCAGTCTGACTTGGAGTCAGCTACTTTCACACTGTGGGTTCTATCTGTGAGCCAGTTTGCAAACCACCTAGTGATATAGGGGTTGATGCCTAGCTTAGTAAGTTTTTCTGTGATTCCTGAGGGAATGGTATCAAAGGCCTTGGCCAGATCAAGGTAGGATGTATGAACCACCTTACCTTCATCCACAACTCTGGTGAATGACTCAAAGAAGTTGACTAAGTTGAGCAGGCATGATCTACCCTTCACAAAACCAAACTGTGTAGGATCCAGAGTTTGGAGATTCCCTATATCCTTGTTTATTAGGTCCATGATGATGCATTCCATAGCTTTGCATATCAGCAACGGTCACCCATGTTAGTAATGACCAGGTCAAGGATGTTGCTGCCTCTAGTGGAGGTAAGAACAAGCTGGTCCAGGGCATTGGAATTAATGAATTCCAGAAAGCGTTGGGCAAGTGTATTGGTACATGAGTAGTTTTCCCAGTTAAAGGAGGGGTAGTTGAAGTCATCCAGTATGAGAATGTTAGGTTGGACCCTAATATTCTCCATGGTGCTTAGGAATGTGGAGTGTGAATCTTGGGACATGGTTGGGGACCTATAGCAGGCTACGACCTGAATCGCTGTCTTACCCAATGTTAGTTGCACCTGAAGTATCTCAGATGCATTATGTTGGGCTACCAGTCTGAAAGTGTGCGCATCCTTTATGAATATGGGAACACCACCACCTTAGGAGCTTTGGTCCAAGTTCTGGGGCTGAAAGGTGTGGAATGAGTTGTAGCCGGGTAGTGCAAGGGTGCTTTCTGCTGCCTTGAACCAGGTCTCTGTTACAGCACAAATGTGGATGTTCTCCATTTTAAGGAGTACTTAGACTTCTAGCGTTGAGCAGCATGACCCTCAAATTGCATTTGTTTGTAGCTGTTACGTTGGTAATTTGGTCTTTGGAACACTGCCTAAAAAAGGCACTATACGAGTGGCAAGAGCCTTGGCCAGTATCCGGAAGCCCAGGGGTGACAGATGCAGGCCATTTCTGGCAAAGCATCGAGGTATGTCAATCATGTCATCCCAGGCAGACAGATACTGGATCCCCTTAGAATGACACCAGAGACTTAACCAATTGTTTAAATCAATCATTTTCTGCTTGTACTGTGGTATCATTCTGGGTGATGGTAGGATGATGCTCAGGGCTAGGGTCATACCCGCCTGGGCTACATAATCTGAGAGCTCCTCCATGTCTCTTTTCATGTAGTCCAGGGAGGTATGTCTCAGGTCATTCACACCCACATGTACAATGACAGAGTCATATTTGTACCTGTTGTTGTGGGACCTGAGTGTGTGCGTTATGTGGCAGATCCTGGCGCCTGACAGGCAGCTGACTGTTACTTTCTCCTTATGCAACCTAGTGAGTGGAACATCAGTGTGCCTCACTACTGAGTCACCTATGACTAGTGTGTTGGGCATGCTGTTTTGCCTCAGGGGCTTTGGTTGAGTGGCACACTGTTTAGGAGAGTTATGTGTCTCGTGATTAGTGTTGTGTTGTGGTGGTCGAGTGCATTTCTGCCTTGGAGGTCTCTGCTGTTTGGTTAGATTTTTATTGAGAGCCTCTGCAAAGGTGGGTGTGTGGTTTGTGTTTTTATGTGAAGGCAATGCTTGTGTGTTTTCTAGAGGGCTATGTGTTCCATGTGATGTGGTGCAAGTGTTGACCTTCTCCTCTTGACCAGCTATTCCGGTCTTGACTGGAGAGTGCGTGGCTTCCAATTTGGATATATAAGTGCATCTCTCACAAGTCTGAGTGTTGGGGGGTAAGAGGAGAGGGTTGTCAGTGTACATAAGGCAGTTGCTACATTGCCTCAGGATGCCCAAGTTCACCAGGTTAATAGGAGAAAGTACAGGGAACTGACCTTTAGACATGCCTGGAGGGGTGGGCATTAATAAGTACTGGAGCTGTTTCCTTGTAGAACATTTAGTGCTGGTAGCACTTTTGTGTACTACAATAATTGCTACAAGAAATCTGGTAAAGTGCTAAACTAACAAGCTAGCAAAAGTGCAGGAGAGAAGAGAACTAGCAGATCTAAGGGAAAAATTGAAGAGCAGACTTTGGCACTGCTCAGAAGCTTACAAACAGTTCTCAATACAGCTTATCTGTAAATGGTCAATAAACTACAATTTCTGGGCCAAAAAACACTCCTCTTGTGGTAGATAGGCTACCTAGTACTTACCACTCCCACTGATAAGCTAGAAGGCTTCCCTCCAACACAGAAAGGCTTGAGGGGATCAGAAGCTTACAAACAGTCCTGGATAAAGCAAATCTGTACCTGGACTAGACTAGTTACAGGAAAGGTGGGGAACAAGCACACATGCGGTCTTTTAAACCAGAAAGTTGAAAGAGATGGAAAAAACTGCCCAAACGGCCAATAAATTACAATTTCTGGGCCAGAAATATATATGATACCCACTTCCCAGCTGTTACCCTTTTAAGGGGAGATGGGTATCTCACCTAGGAAAAGCCATTAAGGGCAGTCTCTCTCTCTCTGGAGTTGGATAGCCTACCTGTCCCTAGGAACTACAGCAGAATTTTGCTGTACCCCCCAAAAGGAGAGGAACACATGAGCTAATGGGGTCATAGGAGATTGCAACTGATGGTGGGAGAAAAACAACATAAATAAATAAAAAATGGAAAGAATTATAACTATACAAGGAGCCTACCTAACTGATATTTACAGTTTTTTTTACAATATTAGGACAAAACAAAACCAGGAAAGCAGGTCAATACTTCTTACTTTTTAGGTAAAGCTTACCTTGCTTGATATCTCCTATTCCCAATACTACAGATGCACAAAAGCCAACTTCTTAAAATACATCCCAAATTGCTTCAAAAAATGAAAGTAACATACTTAGATTGGAAGTCCCATTGTCAATACCATTAGGGCTCAGCACAGCAACTTAAAACATTCTCAGAGTACCTGCACCACTCCCCACCCCCACCTCCACAAAACTACGCAAACCAGGATCCATCTCCAGATCTCTTCCAGCATTTAGATGAAGCACAAGGGTAAACAGGAATAGCAAAACACAACATATTTGAAGACAGGCATTTCTGGTTCAGTCAGGATAAAGCTAAGGCACATAGAGTATGGAGATGAACTGTCAATTCAGGTCTTTTGTTAAGGCAAGTTCCATTTTTAACACTTTTAATACAGAGTCTCAAGCTTAGTCGCTAGGGTGGCTTTTCTACAATTTTTTTAGAGATCTGATATCCCCACCAGTCAGGATCTAAACAGATTACAAAAAATACTTTAAATGATAGCTACATTTGCCGAACCTTAAAAAGTGCACTCCATGTCAAATTCAGACTCCCTTAGTAGCAGTTATTACTATGCATCTGCCCTAAGGTGGGCGTGCATTACAAGTGGAAAAATTGTCAAGGCATCTGGACATCCTGAAGTGGCAAATCTTTACATCAATATACTGGTGATAAAGGTAGTCCTCCTCACAGCCGTATTCAACACTAGGTGACCTAATCAGTTGTCTAGGACCCACTGGCTGGGGGTAGTGATGACCAGGGGGCTGCCACAACATTTAATTTTAATTAAACAATTAAAAAAATAAAAAATTCTTCTTTAACAGCATCTGTGCAATTCTTCTTGAAGAACACATATGCGCTGTGTGTGCATCTTTAGTAGAAGTGCATGCACACACACACACAGACACACACACACACACACACACACACACACACACACACACACACACACACACACACACACACACACACACACACACACACACACACACACACACACACACACACACACACACACACACACTCTCTACATGCATCCTTAGTATGATGTACTCACATCAATGCAGATGTAAACATTCCTACTGCTGCTTCTTTCCACACATGCAGAATTTAACCTTTCTTGCTTCTGTCATGATAGATATAAAACAAATGAGCTTCCTTCAGTAAGTTACAGAACGTGACATCAAGTGCGTATGTAATGCCCTAGTTAGGGATGGCAGGTTAGTTAATTAATTTGTTCAGGCTCAAAATCTCTGTTTCAGTTAAAGGAGACATGAGCCTGAATCCTCTGCACTAACTACCAGACTGCTGCAAGTCGGACTTTCCCAGTAAACAAATGTTAAATAAATAAATGTAAAAGGCTGTGGGTTCTACTCTGACGCTATGTAGCTGGACTGTTGATATTGCTGTGCACTTCAAGGGTGAATGGGGGAGTGGGGTGCTGCACTCCTGAGTGTGTCTTCCTTTGGATGTGATGCCTAGTAGTAACTATGAAACTGCTGTTGGCTTGCCAGTTATTCCTTATAGCATATTACCAGCTTACCATTTTTTGTTACTGTAACATGATCAATTTAATTCTTCAAGGGCAGCAGGCACTGAATTTGTAGATTAAACACTGAAATGTAAAGTTGTTTGCCAGTATCAACCTCTTCGTTAGTTTCACATCTCTTTAATGTGAAATTAGTCAGATGACTTATTTATGCAGAGATTATGCATATTGACTGATATTAGTGGATTGTAATGACAAAAGTTTGAGTGGCCTTTTATGGTTGAAATGTTCTGAAATGGATAGTTTTGTCACTGGTTCATACATTTTGTTTCATTATTTAGTGGTAAAATGTTCAACATTACAAATTTAAAAAATACTCTAACATGATGTTGCATTAAACAAGGAATTTAATACAATCATAATGAATTTAATACAATCGGGAAGTTGAATAAAAAAACACATACATGTATGTATGTATGTTCCTAAAAATGTGTGCAAGGGGTCTAGGGTTTGAGAACAGCCAAAAGGTAAGGTTAATCCGTCACTGGCCAAATGCATTTTCTTTAATGTAGGTTTCAATGAATGAGAGTTTCAAGGGCAGAGAAGTTTACTGTTTATGCTAAGTCTGTTTTCATTGTGAGACTGTATTGTTTAGCAAATGGCTGTCAGTGTTTGCGCTATAAACTTTGAGATAAAAGTTTTAAAGTAAATCCAAATATCTGTAATCACTGTAGAAGTGAAGAAAATTTTATGTACACTAGCAGGTTTGAACAGTGTTTATGGTAACTGGGGAGAAATAGCCAAGTAACAGGACACTGGAATGGCGGAGGGGGGGGGGGTGATTCATTACCCTGCCTAAGGCCCCATTAACCATGATCCTGCTCTGGTCCTCCTAACCTTTCATGCATTTCAGGGCTTTCTGTCCCAGAGTATTATAGTCATTCACACCAACAACATGACAGTAGTATGGTACATACAAGCATGAAGGAACCCATTCATATGGCTTATATCAAAAAGCTATGTGTTTGGCAATAAGCTACATTGTCGAACTGATTTTTGATAGCCATATTTGATGACAAGTCTACTTGTAAGTGCTAAGCTCTAGTCTCATGCTTGCATGTAACACAGACTGTAGCATGGTCATCTGGTGTCTTGTACAGTTCTCCAAAGTGGTGCCCCTTCAACTAAATGTTAAGAGGCAAACAAACAAAAGGCTTGCTACAGTTAAATCACCACACATACAGTATGAGTGCTTCAGCACTTCAGCCTTGACTGCAAAAGCAGTACTGGCATTCATTTATAAAGTTGTCACATCCTGCCAGCTTCGGAAAGCAATGCTGGTACTGCACTCCCACAGCATCGTCACCTGCTGATCACACCCCGTAATAGCTTGTGCCTGGGGCAGCTGCCCACATGCCCTGCCAGAGTTGAAGCTCTGATGAACAGCAGCCAGTGCTGGCAACCAGAGAAGTCGAATAGCTTTAAAATCTCTTAGATCATTTTAAAGCCATCAGTTTTCTTTTTCTTCCGTGTGAAACAACCAGGGTAGTTTATTCTTGTATTCTTTTTTTTTTTACAGTCTGCTAAGCCCCCACCTTGGTGCCTTGGAGGCATACTACTGTTACAATTGCTGGAGAACTTTTCAGAATTTCCCTACCAGCCTTTCAGTTCAGAATTCCTCTGAATGCCCTACCAACCTTTCATTTTGTTCTTCTGAAGTTTTTTTTTTTTCTGTAATGCCAGAAGGACATGTTTCTCACCTTTTGATGGTGTTTATCTTTCTATGACTTCATAAATTTTGTTTTACCTTTTTCTCAAGTTTTTACAGCTCCCTTAGTTATTAATAGAAGTATTTGCAAAGTCTTTATATCCTAAATTCAGTGTCTTTTTTTAAAACATCTAGCATTACAGCCTTTTAATACCTTGATATATACCTAAATGGAACACGCTTTCTTAATTATATTCCTCAGGCATATGTTGCCAGCTACATGCACTTTTGTCAATGGTTTCTTTTTGTGGCATCAACACTGGTCATCAGAACTACTGCAAAATGTCAAGGTGCTAGGACAATAACAAAGAAAGGCATTTTTTTCTGTGAAAGACTACTTAATGATGGCTTACACCCACAAATGGCGATGCCTTACACCCACGAATGGTGATGCCTTACACCCACAAGCGGTGATGCCTTACACCCACTTGATCAGATCATCTGAGCTCGTTTACTTGATCTTACAGCTCCAGATGGCAGCTGTGCATGTCTAACTGCTCACTTCACAACTGAACAATACTTGTACATTACTGAGTTGTGGCTGGTCTGAATTCAGTGCCTCTCAGAGAAAGAGTGAGCCAGGTGTCACACTGCCTGTCGGGGACTATACTTTCTCTACAGTTAGTGACCACAGGCTAACAATAAAAAAGACATGATGGATGAACTCTCTCACACATGGGAGGTGCAGGGGCTTTCCCCATGCAAAAAAATGCATGTTAGTTTTGTCAGATCCCATAACATGACAACTCTGATCTGCTTGCGTTACAAGGAAATTCTTATGATTGAAATAAATGTAATACAAGCTTAGAAGATTCAAGTAGATATGGTGGATCGTTTACAGGTAGAGGAATCAAGGCCTGACAACTGACAAAGATCTCACAAAGAGAAAATGCAGTCAAGAAAGTAAGGGTTTTAATGTAGAGACAGATGAAGAGGGTTCCTACCAACACTACTGTTACAGAGAACGCAAGCTAACCGATATCAGTTCTGACTTCAGTATGGGACCAGTGTTGGATAAGCCATCCAAGAAAAAAACTGTCCGGAATGGAATGTTGTGCTGGTGAGTGTCTTTAGGCAACAAATAACTGCTTAAATGGTCCTCTCCAAACAATGATTCAGAACTCAGATACTCTGCTAAATTGTCATCAACATTTTCTCCATAACCATCCTTGGGAGTGGAAGTCAGTATAACAGAGATGTAAGTAGTTTTTTTTCTTATACACTTTTACGCAGAGAAAGTACATTCACTAACCTCTATCACTGTTATTTTGCTATCACTGTGAATGAAAGACTATGCAGATCTTGTTAGTGGTTTGTCAAGTGCCACCAATGCTTTTAACATTAAGAGATACATCTTATAAAGGCATTGCACCTCAGAAACACTTTTAACTCCCTGTGATGCATCTTCTCCAGGCCTTGTACCTCACAAATATTTAAAACTCTGTCATGCACCTTATCCTTGACCTTGCTCCTCTCAAATGCTTTTAATACTCTAAGACACATCTTATCAAGGCCTAGTATCTCCGAATGACTTTACCACTCTAAGATGCATCTTATCAAGGCCTGGTATCTCCGAATGACTTTACCACTCTTAAGATGCATCTTATCAAGGCCTGGTACCTTGGAATGACTTTACCACTCTAAGATGGTATCTAGGCGTAGTACCTCAGGAATGACTTTACCACTCTAAGATGCATCTCATCTAAGCTTTGCACCACATGAACGCATTTAACACACTGTGATGTATGTTGTCCTGCCAGGCCTTGTACCTCATGAGTACTTTTAACACTCTGAGATGGATCTTATCCAGTCACTATACATTACAAACACTTTTAATATATGAGATGCTTACAGGTCAGGCATTATTCCTCATGAATGCTTCTAACATTCTATGATGCAAGCATCTCTTTCAGGCCTTGCACCTCATCTCCTTGGCAACTACAGTTACTACTTTACTTTACTTCATCAGTAGTCAGTTTGTCAGCTGTCCAGTTGCTAGCACCCATACCTGCTCTATCTTTTCACTGTGATACATTAATATACATTATTTTATTTTATTTTATTTTATTTCATTTTATTTACTTATTTATGTAGGGTACAGGACTGGCTCACAAAGGTTCATTTTTCACTCAAGGTCTAGTAACGTTTGAAAACAAATTACATTAAAATCATGCAAAATATAGGTAAGTAAATTTGTAGGCTCATATTAATACAATGACGTTGATATTTTAGACAGAAAAAAGGTAGAGTATGTGCATACACATAAGTTGTGTTTTTTCAGCAAGTACAGAAGCAAAGATCATCTTCAGTATATCAGTCCATCCTGAAGTATTTATCTTCTCCATTTTTATAACTAAAAATCTTATGCAATCTCCTACAATGTTCATCACATTGATCACTGCTGGGCATGTGGATGGTGCTCTGAAGCTTTATTTTATTTATTTATTTATTTTACATTTGTTGACCGGGCTAGTCCAGCTGGATATATGTCCATTTTCAGTGGAGGCCCGGGGAGAAAAGCTCCAAAGGTTGTAACAGGTAAGGGGAATACAGAAAAAATACATAGAAGATACGCATATCAAAACAAAACAAATAGTTGCAATATGCAATTTATAATATCATACCCTAGTCTAAAATAATACATAGTCATAACAATTTTTTTTTTTTTTTCATAGTATATATGAGATAAGTTGTATCTACAAGGATATTATGCCCATGGGGATCAGTCAGGATGTGTTATAGTGAGAAGGAAATATTGAGGTAGAGGAAAGGAGGAAGAAAGGTTAATCAGGATTGGTACAGGAGCAAAGCCAGTGTTTATTAAGATGGATTTTCAGTTGTTTTTTAAAGAATGGAAGAGTGGACAAAGATGAGATATTAAGTGGAAGTTTGTTCCACGTTTTGCCAACTGAGTTGGAAAAAAGACAATCTCCTGCAGCATTATTGGGCTTGGTACTATTAACTAGTAGTTTATTTGAAGATCATAGTTGTTTCAGATTGTTGTAGGGAGTAAGGAGGTTAGAGAGTATTGGTGTTTTGGATGGTTGATATAGAATGTTGTGAGCTATTGAGAGCTGTTGATAAATAAGTTTGTTAGGAAGTTCAAGCCAGTTTAGTTGTTTTAAGTTCAGACAGTGGTGCGTTCTGAACTGGGATCCTGTGGCAAATCGAGCAATATTATGGTAAGATGAAGCAAGTTTCTTAAGGTTACATTTAGAGAGATTTGTGTAAATAGGGGAAGCATATAGAAGGGTAGAGAGGAGGTGAGATTGAGCTAAAGTGGTCCGGGCTTCAGGTGTAAGGAAGGATTTGATTCTGTAAAGGGATCCAATCTTTTTGTTAACTACTTTTATTGTGTTATTGATGTGACAGTCAAAATTAAGATTATTGTCAATAGTAATACCTAGTAGTTTTGTAGAAGAATCAGGAGTAATATGAGTGTTGTCAGTGGAAGTAATAGAGAAGTTTAGGGAAGTAGTTTTGCGGGTAGGTGCAAACAGTAGTAATTTGGTTTTTTGGGGGTTAAGGAGTAGACAACGGTTTACGGATGAAAACTGCTCTTGGTACTCAAAGACACCTTCCGACAGTAGTGAGTAGACAACGGTCAGAGAACCACTTTTCAACAGTGGTAAAGGTTTCTTGGGTGAGAGGTTGAAGTTCTGTTAGAGAAGAAGCAGTACAGATTATAGTGGAATCGTCTGCATATTGTATGCAAGTGGTGTTTAGAAGCTGGTGTTTAGAAGCTGTCTGTTATATATTTGGCAGGATATAACCCATATAGCTAAGTCTACTGCAGCAGTGATCCTTTGAACATCTAATGTTATGATAAATTTTACTTATATAACTGTACTTTCCCCAGTGAATCAGGTAAACACAATTTGCTAATCCTGTGCTCCCTAGCCATCTTTTTTCTCTACTCTGGTGCTGGATTCATTTTGTTGCTCAGAGATCATCTTCTCATGCTCTTGACCCCATTCATTCTGTAGTATTTCATCTTCTTTTCAGTGCTCCCCCCTCTCTTTAATCAGGCTTGCTGCTTCGTTTTTGCAACACTTGTTTCTGCTCATAAGAGTTGTATTATCTCACATTGTTGAAGTTATACATACTAACTGTTGAAGTTAAATATATACTAATGAAGTTGTACAGCTGAAACAAACTTTCACAGCTAAACAGTGATGGACTTACATACACTAATAAATGCATATTTTGCTGAAGCAATTCATTGCCAGAATTATATATGAATGAAGAGATCCACAACCAAAGTTAAAACACCGCCAAAGACATTGCTAATGCCACATGGTGCTAAACCTAAAGACCGTTCAGCCTACAGCCAAACTGTGTGCACCATTTACACAAAATGTAATCAGCTATGCACACTCTGCCAGAATACAAAGAAACAATGTAATGCTCAGATGTTCACATCACATTCGTTTCTGTAGTTATGATCTTGCATCCTAAGTCCATCAAAAGCAAAAAAAGACTTTTATAAGTACAAGGAATCTGCTATGACCACAGGTCAGTGCAACTCATCTAAGTTTTACTAAAGCCAATTAAAAATGCATAAATAACATATGACCTAACTTTAAGTTACAGTTTAGTAATGTGGACAGAACTATTGTGGGGTGTTGCGCAAGATATGCATACTTGATATGACTAACTGACCTCCACTGCACTTAGAACCCCTAATGTATAGTGCATGGAGCAGACATAGTATTGACTCCAAGCAGGCACCTGCTCTCAGCAGTTTGCACTGTCTGGGCATCCAGACATCAGGCTTCAGCCACATGACCACTCATGGTGTGTGCAGCCAAACACTGAATGCTTCATGTAACTACATCCAGCCAGCAGCCACAGCTACATCCACTGACACTGATGGTTCCAAAGGTGGTGATTGTGCGCTACTATCTGCCACATAAATTCAAACAGTGGATAGAGGGGCACACATTTGGACAGGTTTGCATACACAGCTAATAAGGTGCAAGAACAAAAGGGGATATTCACAACTGTGGGCACAGAAGTATCAAACTCTTTTCAAACTGTATGAAAGTTCTGGAGACAGTGCTTGATAAATGAACACAGAGTAGCAGAAACTAAGATGGGAGATGAGCAGTTCAGATTCAGATGCAGCACAACTGACCCAATGTTTGCAGTGAGACAGACAGTTGAGAAAAAGCTAGAAATGAGGAAAGAGTCCAACTGGGCATTCCTAGACTTGGATAAAGCGGGTCCACTATGTAATCCTGAAATACCGAATTTTAGTATTTCGAAATTACATAGCCAAAAATACTACGAAAATACAAAATCCCAAAACCCCACAACAGCGAAATTTAAAATCCCGAATGTACACTACACATACAGCGCAGTCGAGTGGTGTTCTGAAAGATATGCGTGAATGGGCTTGCCTTTGTTGAAGGTTGGGCATCGAGATGGCAACTCGGCACCATAAAAACCTACTGCCAATCATTAGTGGACCGGAGTTCCGCTGTGGTGACCCCTATCTGGGAAAAGCCGAAAGACAAACAACAACAACACTACACATACAGCACGCACATACACACAACTTCCCCCATACTCAAATATGTAATCCTACACTACAGATAAGCAGGGGGGCAAGCATCCTTATGCCCCCCACATTCCCCTACTTAAATATTCTAATTCCGAGACACACAAAGGAAACTCACACACACACATCACAGTCACAACACACACTTACAGACGCTAAAGCCCCTAACTTGCACATACATACTTAACTAAACTTCCACCCATCCATTCACACACCATACCATCAGAAGTGCTAATTCAACATCTCCGAACTTTGGGATTTTGAATTTCACGTTTCTGCGAGTTTCGTAATTTAGTGTTTTCAGCTATGTAATTTCGAAATACTGAAATTCGGGATTTCAGTATTTCAGGATTACATAGTGGACCTGATAAAGCATATGACAAGGTCACAAGAAAGCTGATTTGGGCAGTTCACCTGTGGTTTGAAGTACCAGAAACATTGGTAGAATTAGTGCAGGGTATGTACAAGGACCAAATGACTCAAGTCCAAACAGTGTTTGGTCTCACAGTGGGATGGGTGTGCTCAGCTCTTAGCCCACTGCTGTTCATACTGGTGATGAATTACATTAGCAAACAGGTTGGAAGGGTAATATCAGCAGAGTTGCTGAATGCAGATGAAGTGGCATTACAGGCAGACTCTAAGTAAGAACTTCAGCAAAGGATAGAGGAATGGAATGCAAAAATGAAGGCACATGGGATGACACTGACACAGATAAGACAGTTATAATGGCAGCAAATGGGGGGATCAGAAGAAGTTGAGAATTGTGATGGAAGGGAAATAGTGGAACAGTTTAACAGCTTCAAATATCTAGGCGGTGTGGTTGAGGACAAGGGAAGTCTGAACAAGGAGGTCAAAGCTAGAATCAAACAGACTGCAGACAATTGGCACAGAGTGCCAGGTATAGTACATGATAAAAGAACACCAAAGAAGCTCAAAAAAACAATGGTGTGACCAGTACTACTGTATGGTACACAAACCTGGGCAGTAAAGGCGGAGCAGTTGAGGAAGCTAGAGGTGATGAAGATAATGTGCTTGAGAGGGATAGTATGACGCACACTGTGGAACACACAAAGAAATGAGGATAATAAGATCAGAAGCCAAAGTAGCTCCAATTGCTGGAAAGGTCAAAGAGAACAGATTATGGAAAGACTTTGGAAAGAGATGTGAAAGATTTATGTAAAGAAGTACTAGATAGTTAGGAAATTATGTATGTCAGCACATAGTAATAATAAAGTAAAAAATATTTGTAAATTGCTGGTTAAGCCAATAGGTATATATGAAGAGTGGTATAAGACACAGATGTCCAATGAATTGTATACTCTTTGCATTAATTATGAATGTGATAGTATGTGAAATAAATTACAAAATGAAGGCGGTGGGGTATATAACACCTGAAGGGTTAAAAATTCCAGTTCTGTTAACGTATGCAGATGACATTATAATAATTGCAAAAAATTAAATATGGATAAAAGAAGTAAAAGATTTGCACAAATGAGTGTTTAGAGATGATAGCGATGGCTTTAAATAAAGAGAAAATTAAACATTTAGGTGATGTAGTCAAGATCAGGGGTATATGTTTTACAATGAATGAAATTTCTGTGTTAGGTATAAAAATTGGGAATAATATTTAAGTAGAACTCACTGGGAGAAAACAATAGAAGAAATAAAAGAAACCCGTTTTTTCAAGAGAAGATATACATAATCATTCAGAAAAAAGGCAAACTTAGTAAGCAAAAACCAAAAACTAAAGTAAACAGCAGATGCAGGGTGGTATCCAACGAGACAGAGCCTGGATGATAAGAAATCCTTTACTAAATCCAGTAGTCAAAACGAAGTACAACCAAAGTACAAATACACGTAAAATCACAATATAAAAATAGATAAAAGAAAAAGTTTAGCGCTTTCGTCAATATTCAGACTTCTTCAGAACAATAAATTGCTGGCTGATAACTCCTTAAATACACACATAACCAATTAGTAAACTATTAACCCATATCATTTCCTTTCAATTAAGAAACATCACAGGAAGTGCAAAGTGATAGCAAATTCTCCCACTGTTTGCATAGACACGAAATGTCAGCTAACCAAATGCTAAATCAATAATGCCACATATAAAAAATATTGTGGGGCAAAAATACTAATGACTGTATAAATAATTCATAACATGAATAACTGTTTGAGTTTCAGAAGTGATGTTATAGAAATTCTGTCATTAAGACCTGGAGGGGAGTATGCATTCAGTCTGATCTGCCACTTTAACTCAATGAACTCCAAATATTCCTCAACAGGTCCACCCCTTTGTCCTAAATCAACTTGTTCAAGAATGAAAAAACTGAAACTGTGATTACTTTGGTCATTAATATGCCTGAATAAAGCATTCTTCATATTTTTCTACTTGATGTCATATAAATGTTGGTAGACTCTAAGTCTAAAAGCATTTTTTGTTTTCCCCACATAATAACCTTGGCAGTTTTTACATACCGCAATGTAAACAACCCCCTTAGTATAACAAAACATTTTCTTTTTATTAGTGATGGATCCAAAATTCTTAAGTCTAAATTTATCCTTATCCATCATAAAAGGGCACTGGGGACATCTACCACATTTGTACGTACCACCTCTGGTAAGATTAGGTTTGCCTTTTTCAAGTAGTCCTTTAATTGATGTACTCTTTTTATAAACTATAGTGGGTCTATTGCCTATCTTATCCAAGACCCCAATGTCATTGTCAAAAACCTTCCAGTATTTGTATATTATGTATTTAATTTCTTCAAAATCTGCAGAATATGTGAGTGTCAATGCATGTGTAAATTTAATATTGTTATACCTCTCATTATTGTGGTCATCCCTAAACTGTCCACTGGTCCTCTTATTTTTAACCTCCTGTATGATATTTGACAGAAAGGGCTCTGGGTAACCTCTTCTCTGAAACATATTGGACAAATTGTCACATTCCTTGGTAAAGTCATGTAAATCAGACACCATCCGGGCCAATCTAATACATTGGCCCTTAACCAGGGCCTTCTTCTGGTGCAAAGGATGTGCACTAGTGAAATGTAATAATGTGTTAGAATAAGTTGGTTTCCTATATAGTTGAGAAATAAAACAGTTATTAACATAATCTTTCTTTATAGTGATATCCAAATAATGAATATAGTCTAAATCCTTGATCATAGTAAATCTCAAGAAACTGGTAGTACTATTCATATACAAGAAGAACCTATTCAGGTCTTGTTCTGATTGGTTCCAAAACAGGACAATATCATCAAGGTATCGCCCATACAATACCCATGAAGTCCTGAATTCGGAGTTAAAGATGTATTGATCTTCCCAATGTGCTAAGACAATATTGGCGAAGATTGATACACAACATGCACCCATGGCAACTCCAAGCCTTTGTTTAAATAAATGTCCTTCAAATGTGATGAAATTATTGTCCAAAATCATCTCCATACAAGTACGAATGGTCAGGATGGTATCATGATTCAATGAGGAATTACTACATAGAAACTCATAAAACCCATCCAGACCTATTTCATGCGGTATAACTGAAAAGAGGTCACAGACGTCAATAGTCACCAGGATGAGGTTGCTGTCATACATACTCTGATTGACCTTACCAAGGAAGTCCCATGAGTCCTTAATTATAGTAGCCCGATTATCAAGAACCCCCTTAGCCATACTATCAATATGTTTTGCTATACTAAATGTTTTGGAGGCTTTAGCATCTACAATGGGTCTTAAAGGTGGACTATGTATTGATTTGTGGATTTTTGGTGTTCCAAATATGGTGGGAATCCTAGGATATTTGGTTAAAAGATAGTTGTGTATGTCTAGTGTAATTTGTCCATTCAGTAGAAGTTGCTCCAGTTCTAAGTCAATGTTACAATATGCTATGTTTAGTTCATTGCGTGAGGTCTTGGTGTACACTTCACTGTATAATATATCAAACATTCTACTATTGTAATCATCAGTATTCATAATAACCAAACCCCCACCCTTGTCCGGTTTCATGAATCTAATATTAGTCTGATGTAAGATTTCACTCAAAATAACCTTTCCATCTGTTTCTAGATCGTCTATGGGTAAGTCATTGTACCTATTGCTCAATCGTGTTCTAATGTTATTTTCACATAAAACCTCAAATATTTGTACCAAAGGGTGGTTGGGTGGTTGAAAGGTACTTGATCTCCTAAGGGTTGAGCCATGTGTAAAATTACTATCATGAAAAAATAATGCTAGATTTCATTTTCTTGTGAATAATTTTAACTGTAACATTACATCTACTAAATTGCCCTTACTAGTAGGCACAAAATTCATTCCTTTAGATAGAAAGTCGGCCCATTCCCTAGTGACACTAAGTCCATCGTAATTCTAAATACTGAAGTCACCCAGACCATTAGTCACAACTGAAAAGGTCACATTCTCAGTCTCAGTGTATAATGGGCTGCTTATCTTCGGTAGTTGTTCCACCCCCCCCTCCATGGTGCAGATCGAGGACTGTAATAGTTCGACCTCGTCTGTCTTTGGTTGATTAACTTCTCCGATCTCCTGAGGGGGGCTTGTTCTAAAGGGACTTCCTCTCCTTCCTTGTCTTCATCTTGTGTCTAACTAGCTTGTCCTAACTTGTAAGTGTTGTAATTACCATTAGTTTGATTAAATTGTCCTCTTGGGGGGTCTGGATAAGCCACACCCTTCTCATAATCCATTTTATCCCTACATAACTTCCTTTCCTTTCTCCCTTTTAAATCACTGAGCTCATTGTGAACAGTGTCAAACACAGCATTAAAAACATTTTTCTTAGATTCAAACAATAAGTAATTTTTAATGTTGACGTCTACCTGGTTAATTTCTCTTAACAGTGATGCCATTCAGAAAAAAGGCTTATTTGATAAATTCAGTGCTGATAGGATAAATAGTATACTTAGCAAATATATTTATGATGCCAACAGTATTTGAAAAGGAATTACTGCAGATATTTTTTTCATTTATATGGGGCTCTAGATTAAACTCAGTAAAAAGAGGAGTTATGTATGTAAATAAAGAATGAGGTTTAGGGTTAATTAACCCAGTGGTATACACTGCTTCATTAAATTTGTACAGTGTTAAAATGGATGAATGAAAAAGATGAGAGGTTACTAGTAAAATTGTATAAATATAAGTATGATAAATTTTGGGGTATGGTAAAAAGGAGTAAAAGACAAAAACAATGTACAAATGAGGAAATAAAATATTATGAAAAAAATATTTTTGTGGAAAATAAAAACTGGTGATATACAAAAAGGCAGAAAAGTACAGTATAGGAATGTAATGATAAAACATTACTATGTAAAACCATGGGAAAATCTAAGAGATGTAAACATTAAAGCTAAAAATAAAATGCAAATGGTGTAATCAGAAAGTAGAATGCCAAGATTTTTTGTGGAGACTGGTAACAGATAAATTGCCAGTAAAAGGAAATATATCATATAAGAAGAAAAATGATTGAATATGTTTACATTGTCAGGAAGAAAAAAATGTGTTTCTGAAACATAAGAGAAAAAGGTTATGGGGAAAACTATATAGAAACATTTTTTTAAAGATATAAAAGAAGTGGATAAAATAAACATGAATATGATTAAATATGGATATTATAAGAACAGAAGTAAAGAATTTGTTAAAAGAATAGAAATACCTCGGGATTCAATAATTCCTACACTAAATGTACACTGTTCTGAGTGAACAGATAACACAGACATAACTCACACCTTCTTCCTCCTAATTTTAGTTTTTCTACTGATACTCTTGCAGCTTTAAATATTGACAGGGATTCATAAAGGTTACCACAGAGTGTAGACTACATGTACACTCAGTGTAATCTTTCTGAGTATATAGAAAGCACAAAAATGTGAAAAGAATGTTCTTGAATACATATTGTGTAGACGAGGTACACATACTGTAGGCTTTATTGAATCTGGCCTAAAAAGATATTTTATGTTATATGGATAATATGGAATGAAAGAATAAATGAAATTATGTTTAATGGTTAATGGATTTTAGTAGCAATATTAAGTAAAACCAGATGGTGGTTATGGAAAAAGGAGTGAGGGTCTAACAGGGATGAACATTTGGTATGACTGTGTAAAGAGATTTCTGTATGTATATTTGTACAATTCTAAATACTGTATTTGTAAATATGTTGATATTTTGTAATTAAAAGTTATTTTTGTATATAAATAAAGGACCCCTACTCTTTTCGATAGGTGCTATGGATCTTTTACATAAACTTGAGCAACCACTATCTCAGGCAGATAAGGCCTCAGTTTAACATCTCATCTGACAGACAACACCCCAGCTATGCTCCACTGTAGTGTCAATAATAAATCTACCAGGTGTGGGAATAGAACCCACAGTCTTCTGCACCAAAGGTGAGTATCCAACCTTATGCAACTGACATTGCCAACCCTCTTAAGATCTAGTAGAATGCTTCTAACCCCCCCTCCCAGCAGAAGGAGCAAGACGCCTTGTAGTAGAATTTTTTTAAGTTTTTATAAAAGTGTATTCAAGCCAGTTAAGTTGGAGAACTGCAGTTGTTCTGATGTTATACCAGTTGCAGTTCTGTTACATAAAGAAAGTCTGAGACTACAGATGTAGGATCCAATGCTGGTGAGTGGTGGCAAAGGAAAAGATAGTGAATAAGTGGAGCAATCAGAGGCCTTGAGTCCCTTACTTGAATATTCCAAGTAGTTCAAGTAGGGCTTCCCAACTCAGCCTCTCATAAGTCCTCCCATTACATTTACAATTCATTGGGTATTTGTTTAGGTAAAAAAAAAGAACAATATTTACTACAACTTACCAAATGAGCTATAAAACATTTTACCCATCAGCTGACTTAACTAGCTTGAATACATTTAAAAAAAAAACTTCTCTAAGATGTCTTATTCCTCCTGCTGGGAAAGGATTAGAGGAATTCTTTTACATTTAAGGCTTAAGTTGACATCTTTTGAGTTTAATCTTGGTACTCTTTTTACATTTGTCCTGTTACCATCTAGGTTTATAGGTTCATAGGTGAATACTAGGCTAACTACCATGAAGGCCCATTTTAAACCTAGTTAAAAACACGAGGTTAGGATTAAACGTTGTACCTTGTGCTTATGAGATGAAGATCTTAAAACATTATTCCAAACCCACCCCTAAAGTGAGAATCAAACACTGTACCTTGTGTCTGTGAGCCAAATGCCTTAACCATTATAAAAAATACCAAAGAGTGCACTACAACTTGAAATAATGACTGATTAAACAAAAAAACACGTTTGAAACATACTGGCCATTGCTCAATAAAGAAGAAGAGGAGGTCTTTTTCTGTATGAAAACCTTAACCATTATACTAACCCCAATCATTAAAAAGATTCCAGTGTTGATTGGTGGAATGGATGAACATAACTATTGGTCCTAGTCATCTTAGGAGATCATTTTTTTCTATTAACAACATATCTGTTATTCATAAGCAAATACGAAGCTATCAGAATGCAGACTCTTACAAGCCTAGCCAACAACGACAGGTCAGAATCAGACTCTCTACCTTGTATCTGTGAAGTAAAGACTTTAACCATTATGCTAACTCCTCCAGCGGGGAGGTCACAGGATGGATACCAGATCTAGTTTGAGCACTGTGGGTTACTTGTGTTTTGCAGTTGTGTAGCAGAAGTATACAATGCAAGCCTCATAGCAGGTCCCATATGTCTGGATATAAGCTCCACATGCCTGCAGCTATGGAACAGGGCTGAAGATGTAAGTTTAGGAGCAGGTCACATAAGTCTGCATCTGTGTGACATGTCTGTAGCTCTCTAACAAGAATATAAGCTAGAGGTCTGGGAAAAAACCCACATATCTGCAGCTGTGTAACAAAGTCATTAATTACAAGTATGGGACCATGCCACATGTCAGCAGCTTTCTAACAAAATTTTAAGTCAGCAGTATTGGAAAAGGCCAGCATATCTGCAGAAGTATAAGTTACCAGGCTGAACACAGGTTCAATTTATCTGTAGCTAGGAAAAAGAGTTACAAGTTACAGCTCTGGCAACAGGTCCCCAGCAAGTCACCCACGTCTGCCACTGTGTGACATGATGTTTGCAGCTGTGTAACAGACATATGTTACATATCTGTTTGTAGGCCCCTTATAGCAGCGACATTGCAACAAATATGTATGGGTACAGATCTGTCACTGAATGCCACTGTCCCATCTCAGTAATACTGGTGTAAACAAATGTCTCTATTTTACCCAGCCACATTACAAGGTGTGCAATAGGTATGGATGTATGCCCTGAGATGAGCTGTTTGTGTACAAAAGTTAAGCATACAGCATCGAAGATCACTGGTGTGCTGTCTTCTATAAGGGCTGAACCATCAACAAAATGTAATTCTGCTACATGAAGCTAGCACTTTGGTAAAACTGTGCACATGTATCTTTTAGTGTCAAGTAACCCTTGTTAAAAGAAAGCACATATAGATTCTGTGATATCTCTACAATGTCCATTTGAGTGTTACTGGAATTTTTGCATTGATTCTACAATACTCATGTCCTCTGTCACTTCTAAGTACCAGAAAACATCACTGCTGCAAAACAAAAGGATTGTGCGGGATTGTGCTCACGTTACTCAATAATCTTGGGGCAGTACTGTGTTAATACAGTTTAGTCTTTATACAGTATGTAACATAACAGAAGGTGCTAAACTTAAAATCCAGAACTAGGCAACCTCAAGTCACAGCTTGGCAATGTATGCATTGATTTATCAGCAAACAATTTTTCATAGGAAGATTAATGATCACAGTAAATTAAGCTAAGAACATTTTCTGGGCAATATACATCAAACTGGGTGATTCCAAAACGTGTTCAGTAACAAGCTACTAACAGTCAGCAGGTACAGAACTGCTTTAGTTTTTCAGTCAGAAAGTACAAATAAATGGAAGTTCTGGAATGCACTACTGTCTGACTAGGCCATATAAACTTGTGGTTTCATTAGTCAACTTATTTAAGAGAGTGTGTTCATAATTTGTTTAGATTGGGGCACTGCCATCATTGCTGAAACACTCTTTCATATTGGTCATGAAACTGATTTAATGTTCTCTTGCGGTATACTGTAAAAGGACAAAACCATGCCTTGATTGTTTTAGTCTCTGATGACCAACAACTAGGAGCCTACTCCAGGTCCTTTGTACTATGCAACCTCTGTACAGCTGGGTGAGACAGTACGTTGCTGGAGGCAAGGTTTCAGCTTGACTAAATCACTCGATGTATGAAAACAGACACTGGAACATAGAGGTGATGTAATACCTTTTATTGGATCAATGTATGTGTTACAATTAAACTTATTTATTAATTTATGCACCATTTGTTAAATGGATTGGTACACTGGTTCAAATACCCTTTCAGGTATGGCCCAGGCCAAGAGGCATCAACAGACTAATGGGGGTCCTTCATCAGGCATTATTAAGTTAAGGGTGTTAGATACAGTGCTTAAAGATCCACTTATGCCCAGGAAGGGAATACATCATTTCATCTTCACTGGCTAAAAAAGATATTTGAAAATGCCAGTGCAGAGGAAAAAGTCTGCAGATTGAATGTTTAGTTTGAAAACTACATCAGAAACAGACAAAACGTGTGCGCGTCTGTGTGTGTGTGCATGCGTGTCCATGTCTTTGTTTGTGTTTGTGTGCGTGAGAATATTATGACCTTCCTGACTATTAAAGTTATGATTACTAGGGTGCCTGACTAGAATCTTGACTTATATGATCAGTACTTTCTTGTCATGAATAAAATACAGCTGCCAACATTTCTCAGACCTGTCACTCTTTCAAGTACTGTTAACCTTGTGATATAGTCGGCATTTTGAGTACAGGGTAAAAATCTTCATAGACTGATGCACTACCAGAATAAATATTTGTTGTCCTCTAGTACATCTTATTTGTGTCCTCAGTTACCCAGAGGGAAAAGTTCTTAAGTGCCACAGTGTGTTATAAAGCCAAGATCCATGCTGACATTACTGACTGTCAGACTGAACTGAGTTAGCACGCGCTCCGTTATTCTTCTTTGCAAAGGTGCATGGAACCTTGAAAAAACATTATTGTCATTATCTGAGACTGAATGATCAGACTGGGAAAGGTGTGCGACCACTGGCTTGTCAGGCATGTGTCTGTGGGCATTCATTCTAGTTTTGAGTGCATGGCCTGTTTATGGAACTGTTTCTGGACAGTAAATGAACCCGGGTACTTTGAAACTTCTCTTCTGTAAAGTTGTTACATCGGAAGCAATATAAATCATTTGGCATACAATGCATCTTTGAAGGATGTAGGGTTTTGCACCATTTTGGACTGTTCTCTTTTCTGGTCTGTGTGTGCTTTTCACAAAAACATTCTTTAGATTTGGTGGCTGTTTAAATTACAGTAGTGGGAGTGCTTGAAAAATGTTTTTTAGCTTGTTATCCACTCCATATTTGATGCACTCTCATATAAGTAAAGACTTTTGTGAGTTAAACACAGCTTGGTTGCTACACAGAAGCAAATACAAATCCACAGGGGGCAAGAAATAAATATTGTCAGAGGTAACACCTGATTACCGGCACCTGCTGTGGCCAGCCAAGTGTACTGTAACGTTTATAGCTAATAATGTTAGCTGCATTCTGGTCTCAACGACAGGTGTCTTCCTTCCTTGCGGCATTACATACAGATATACAAGCAGCATTTTAAATTATACCAAGCATTTCTTTATTTTGTAAGAAAGAACACATTTGTTCCATTTCCTAGGCTACTACTTTATGATTTTTACTCCATTTTAATTTTTGTAAATTACAAAGGGAAATGATGGGTAACTTCTTCAATTTAAACATCCACATTTAATTTATTTTCATCTCTTAAGGATATTTTCTTTTGGTCCTTTTTATTTTCTTTTGCTACTACACACTCCCAACTACTGAATATCACACTATTAAACGGCCTACATTTTCAAAATGTTATTGTTTGCCAGTATAAACTGCACTTATCTTACAATTCTTATTTTTTCCATTGCACACCTGTTCCGATTCTTATTCTTTCCAAACAAGGGCATTTGAAAACATTACAAACAGAGAGTGACAGCAATCAGTAAACCTGACAGCAAAAAGGTGAAATAGTTCACAGCATACAAATGAGTTAGGGACACATATTTATAGTGCTGCAATGCCACTTAAATGCTGGTGATGTCATTGATAAGTCATAGAAGTATACGTACATATACGTACTACAGGAAATATAGCAGGGTGCGTGCACACACACACACACACACACACACACACACACACACACACACACACACACACACACACACACACACACACACACACACACACACACACACACACACACACACACACACACACACACACACACACACACACACACACACAGGTAAGCAGAAGACAGACAGAACACACACACACACACACACACACACACACACACACACACAGGCGAGCACACTACAGACACACACAGATAAGCACAAGACAGACAGACAGAAACACACACACACACAGGCAAGTACACTACAGACACACACACACACACACACACACACACACACACACACACACACACACACACACACACACACACACACAAGCACACTACAGACACACATCCACATACACACACACACACAGTTAAGCACAAGACAGACAGAAACACACACACACAGGCAAGCACACTACACACAGACACATTACACACACATACACACACATACACAGGCAAGCACACTACAGACACACACAGGTAAGCACAAGACAGACAGAAACACACACACAGGCAAGCACACTACAGACAGACAGACAGACACACACAGACACACACACACATACACAGGCAAGCACACTACAGACACACACACACACACACACACACACACACACACACACACACACACACACACACACACACACAGGCAAGCACAAGACAGACAGACAGAAACACACACAGGCAAGTACACTACAGACATACACACACACACAAACACACACACGCAAGCACACTACAGACACACACACATCCGCATATACACACACAGGTAAGCACAAGACAGAAACACACACACACACACTCACACACACACACACACAAACACAGGCAAGCACACTACAGATACACACACACACACACACACACACACACACACACACACACACACACACACACACACACACACACACGACAGAGAGACAGAAACACAAACACACAGGCAAGTACACTACAGACACACACACACACTCATATATATATATATATATATATATATATATATAGAGAGAGAGAGAGAGAGAGACACACACACACACACACACACACACACACACACACACACACACACACACACACACACACACACACACACACACACACACACACACACACACACACACACACACACACACACACACACACACACACACACACACACACACACACACACACACCACAGATAATCTCCAAACATTAATAATTTGTTCACATTCTCACTGTGTAACCACGATCCTGTTCTTCTCCACTCAGTGCTCCCATGCTCCCATTTTATCAGTTTTGCTAATCTTTCATCTCTGATCAGCGATGCAGCTACAGTTTCTGCTGCACCTTCCCCCCTTCTTCTTACATATACGCATCATACCTAGCTTCCATCTCTAATAAGAGATGCACAACTGGCTGCCACCCTTTTTCACTGCAGCAGCTAGGGGAAAACCAAGATATCAGACACTTGAAATTAACTCATTCTACCCCCCCCCCCTCCCCAAGAAACAATGCTTACATTTACCAGTATTATTTTATCTTTCTCTTGCTGGGTCAACAGAAGCTGGTGGCATGACTACCAGGAGTAACATCACATGTCTCATGCACATGGTGTACCTCTTACATCGGAAGTGACCTGACAGTGCTGCACAATTTATCGGTAACTACAGCATCTCATTCTAATGAAAACAATTATAGTTTTCATATAGAAACAATAATCGTTCAAAGTTGCAGCTGTGCTTCCCAGCTCTTTTTAGCACAAACTTTTTAAAAGTTGAAGCATTGTCATTTTCCAACTTTCATATTTACAAGCTAGCACATAATGTGTGTGCAAAGAAAGCCTCATTACAATTTCTGTTTCAAAGCTATGTGCTCTTAAGTTGCTAATGTCTTTTTATACACAACTGCATATGGCATATGAATTGATTGGTCTATCTCCTTTCTGCAGTACATAAATACCTTCAAGTGCCCTACTTTGAAATTGTGGTATATGTCTACTGATGTTTAAATGATTAATGAACATGTTCTTAACTCTGTATTGGCAGCATTAGAAACTCCTTGCTGGAGACCTACACAGACTACATAGGGATTTTCTGGAGTGCCATTTTCTGATCAAGACAAGCATTTGCAAAGTATCAATGTTATAACTTTTCTTCATTTTTAAGGTCATAGTGCAGGAAATATGGTACCGTATTTTGTTGGTTATAATATTAATATTAAAAGACTACTTCCGAAAAAGGACTAGTCTAGGGTCTGGCATATGGAATGTAGTACCTATGCTCTCGGGAAACATTGGCCCACTTTCAGGATTCTGCATCTGCATCCTGTGTATTGCTATGTGTACACACAGCAGCAGAACAGGCATCTGTGATTTAGATGTTTCCATTATAGTATCTGTTACAAAATTAATGTTCACTTCAATTTGGGATGTAACTTTTCCTTGAAGACTATATGCTTAGAGATGCTTAAGAATGTGTCAATTTAAACATTTTTTCTAGTAACCAGGTAAAACTCAGTAGGCAAAAAACACCTACGAACACTATGAAGCTAAGTGACTCACTTACTCTCACAGCATGCAAGTACAGGCTACATGACTCAAGCAAAGCTTATGAGATGAAATTTGCTCATATTTCGTTTTTATTCTAACCAGCAAACCACACTAGCAGAATTACTAATGAGCGGCAGTTTCTACTATAATTATCTCCTGAATTTCAAAGTGCAAGCTTGTAAAGACAATGGCTTTATTTATGACAGATACAAGTCACAAAAAAATGTAGCGAAAGTACTACTCCAGGTTTTCACCAAAAAATAATTGCAGAAAGAGCATGAACAAAACAGATGGATCAGACATAATATAAACAGCCAGTGACAAGAGTTTCTGTTGCATGGCTCTGATACACTAGCAATTTCCTAAGAACGGGGTAACAGATGACATTTTCATAATGAGTCAGGTGACTCTGGATGTGTCAGACGCAGCACCAGACTTCTATATTCTACAGTTAGTTTTCATTTAATTTTAAAGGTGCTATTTTGTGGACTGGAAAAGAAGGCAGGGAATATTAGCAAAGAAATTATTTTTCCATTTACAGTTTTTGCTCTTGGGAGGATTCATGTACAGCTTTCTAAATGCTCTTCCTGTTATGTGCTGTAAGGCATTATTATGGATAACATGATTCCAATGAACAGTCATTTTTTGCAGCACAGGGGCTTGCCCTTCTGGTCATCAACTGACAGTATCAGGACTCATTATACATATTATGTTTTTAGACCTCAAGGTTTAGTTGGTTATAATTTGTGCAGATTAAAAGACAGCAACAAGAACAGAAGGGGCTGAAAACATGCAAGGATGCGGTTTATATACTCAGCACCATTTACCAGGTAA
>NC_056746.1:891609152-891764152 GCF_019279795.1 Protopterus annectens
ATAACCTTCTGCTTTTATCTCTATAAACCTTAACTATGTAGTTTTAAAATATCTCTTCAAATCAGGTAACCCTTAACCACCTTGAGGATCAACTTATCCTACTTAACTCTTCTCCTCCATGATAAATTCATTCAACTCTCTATTAATTATTGTCCACAACTTCCCCCTCTGGTTGATAAAAATATGACTGACCCATATATAAAACTAAATGGACTAAAACATTTTCACAGCTTGTATCTAGCTAATATCTTTGCAGATGTCAGAAGTGTGTTATTTTTCATGGCTTTCATAATTCTGACTTATTTTTCAAACCTACTTGCTGACAAAAACATTTTTTATAGCTTAAGCCAAGGATATTATTTTAGACATTCACCCTTGTAAAAATAAGAGAAAATATCTCAGTTCGACATATATGATCAGTGCACTTCTACAGCCTACCCCCACCCCAGCAGTCCAAGATGATAGCATGTTACACTAATCTTGTTTTTGTCCTGCATTTCTTCTCTTGTTATACTGTAAAAAAGTACTTGTTTTTGTTAATATCTTTAACACATACAGCAGTCATTGAACAGACTCCCCACATTTAAAACACCCCTGATTACACACTTAATGAAGCTGCTTTACTGTATATAACATGCAGTTTATATCATGAAATGTTTCAAACAAATGCTAATAAAAACAAAATAATTTTACTTACAGTTAATTTTCCCCTTTTATTGTCCTTTTAAACATTAAAGACATAAAGTGGGGTATATGCTTAACCATTCACACACAAGTTTAACAAAGTCAGCAAAAGTCCAGTCCCCCCCCAACACTTTTTCTTGCAAAACTATGTTTCACAAATATAATTGATGCTTTATAGTCTCCCATTTATTCAGTAATTTCATTGTTGGCAGTCTTCTTTCAGTTCATCTCAATTCCCAACACCAGATACTGATTGAAGGCCAAGGTACTCCAGATTCTTCGTCAACTGTTGTTTTTTTTTTCCTGTCTCTTGAGCACCCTTGGGAACATTGGAAAATGTTTCACTGGCAATGTCTCATGATGAGCTTTACTGTCAGAAGAATGAGCAGAAGTGTCCACTTTTGTTTGCTGGCTCACTTTTTGTTGGATAAACTTTTTCTGTTTTCTCCTTAGCTTGTTCGCCATCAAAACTGTCTTTGATCTTCCAGGACTAAATATTCTGAAGACAGCTGGATATAGCACTACTAATCTTACACCAACCTTTCTACATTCCCTGACTGCAGGAATAAATTTGCTTCTCTTCTGCCTGGTGAACAGTGAACAATTATTTTCCACAAGCACTCTGCTGTCTCCCATTTTTAATACTTTTCCTTCTTCTACAGTTTTGTCAGGATCAACTCTTTCTGCTATGATTGCATCTTATTAATACAGGTCTTGGCTGCTTTCTCATGGCTAGGTTTGGAGCATACCCTTAATGTGTCCTTTCAATTAACAAATTCTGCTGCAGAATACCAGTCCAGTTGCTTATTTATGTTTTGATAAAATTAATACGGTCTGTTCCTTCCAGGTTCTCTGGTACAGCAGAAAATCTCAGGTTTTCTCTGCTTGCTCTGTCTTCCAACTCTACCATTTTTTGAAACAGCTCTTCTTGAAATGTATCATACTCAGCCAGCCTTTTCTTCATTTCAACCTCTGATTTTTGCAGTTTTATAATTTCATTTGAATAGCTAATTAAAGTTTCTTCTATTTTTTTCAAGCCTTTTGTTATACGAGTTCATATATTCCTTCAATGCTTCATTTATTTTAATAACCTCTGAGAACATTTGATTTTTTTCTCTAAATTAGTGGAAGCCATCTCTTGTATCAAAGCTGAAGCCTGAGCTGCTTTTTGTTCAACAGCTGCAGGATTGTTCCCAGCTAGTATTTTCTCTTCACCTTTTTCCTGGTTGATCTTAAGTTCTGTAAATGTCTTCTTCTTTGCTGGCATTCAGGCAGTGTACTTACTAGCCAATACTCAAACTGACAATACCAATGGCTCTTACTTCTCAGTTTTTTTCCACACTGGGAAAGCTGAAATTAAGTTGCTGATCAGTGTGCAACCATCTTGGAAGATCAAACAAGTTATAGTTTTGGTAGTACTTTATTTAAAACATATGATACTGCTGCTGCCACTTCAAGAGCTGTGTGTATTATTTTAGTGATCAGAACACAGTAGGTAGATGTTTGAAGATGTTGTTAGCAGTTATGGTACAGGGAGAGTATGTGGTATACTAGTGCATCAGAAGTCCAAGGATTATCAGAAATGTGTAGCTTTTATTTCATGACATAACAAAAGGCAATGTTACAGATTCTTTCAAAACCAAGTGCACCAACGTAACTTTCTTAAAAAAAAGAAGCAAAGTCCCCAGGCCAATGAGTAATAACTCAATAGATATAGGTATCAAATAGCCAAAATGCATTGCTGGATTTTATCAATGGTTCAGTAATGTACACAGCAATATGTTAAGCAGACACCTCTACTAGCAGGCATTGGGATCAAAGGACTTTTGACGCCCGAGTCTGTCTTCTGATATTCAGGGCATTCAGCACCAGAGTTCTCAACTTTCTTCATTATTCCTGGCCAATAAAACATTGCTGAAATCTTACAAGGATCAGTGCTTTAGTGTTGTCCGTTAGTGAGTGTCCTCTTACTTTTTTCTCTAGGTTGCTTTCCCTCTGTTGCTGTGTGAGTGAGCATCACCCCATCACTTTCTTTTTCTTCTTTAGATTGCTCTCCCGCTGTGAAGAGCATGTCAGAACAAATACTTTCAGTTTTAATTTCTTCCTTACTTACCGATACCTGTTGCATTCCCTTACTTGAGTTTTCTGTCTTACATCGATAGAAATTGTACTAGAACTATGACCACATACTGTTTCATTCTCTTTTACCACATTAGGAAGTCTATACTGTAGTGAAGTTTCTCCTTATCAACACCAACCTGCTGGTTAGAAGTCACCATTTGAGGCCTTCTGTTTTAGCTTGCCATTGGTTTAGAACTCTCCTCAGTTGTGCATTTTCTATACTTTCTGACTTTATTTCTTTGGAATATACTATTTCAGTGAATGATTCCTTCTTTTATCAAAGAAATATGATGACATGTGTCTTTAAATGGCACAAGTTCTTCCCTCTGAAATCTTAGCCAAATATCTGTGCCTTCTGGGCCTTCCAGTAATATTCCTTGATCTTTGTTAGAATCATATAGGCTTATGAGTGTGCCTCGTGGTTGTTTCTCCCTTCTCAGGTCAGGTAAGGGTATATTTGGAGTTTTATTCACTTGGTTTTCCTCCCCATACTGCTTAGATGGTCTAGCAAAATAAATCGGACTTAGAAATGTTAACAAACTTTAATATACAGCAAAACTTTTGGGTTAGACCCTTCTTCAGTGCAAGGGTCTAACCCGAAAGCTTTGCTATATCTTAAAGATTTCTTAGCATTTCTTTAAAGTTTTTTTTTAGCACTTCTAAGTCCGTTTTTTTATTTTTTTATTATTCAGTTGGTTTACTGGATACTTGGTTCACTACAACTTTGATCCAGTTTTGGTTGGCTATAAAAATAAATACCTTCATCCCATTGCCGCCATAAACTTTTAAAGTAGGGAAAATCTTTCCCTAGTTTTTTATCATGTGCTAAACTGGGAATGACAGCAAAAGGATGAAGTATCTTCCCAAACACAGTTTGTATTTCTAATTCAGTAAAGGGATACTGTTTTGTATATCCATGAATGCAGACTACTTCTAACACTTTTCTTGTACGGCTATTCTTTTTACAAGCATACATTTTTTTTTTAAGTGTTTCCATACTACCCAAGTCAATCAGACCCTAAAGTACCCTGTCACCTTGAGCTTAAATACAATAGCAAAATGATTACTCTACTATTCTTGCAAACAATTCATCATACTGTATATGTCATTAGTAGCATGGTTTTCACTGGTAATAGTTTTCATAGCCAAAACACTGTTACCATTACTAATACAAAACCTAGCTACTTGTCATCCTTTCCCACATTTGAAATAGAATATGTCTATATGCTGTACTGTTTGTCTATTACCAGAATTTGACACATGCTTTACCAAAGGTCGAGATATCCAGGTTTTAAAAATAGTTTAATTGCATAATAACCTCTTTACCACTAAATCAAAATTTTCAGTATCCTTAGATTCATGAAACACCCACTTTTGTAAAATAGAAGCAAACTCCTTTGAAATTTATGAATGGCTAAGATTTCTATGATGTTATTTTTTAGTATGTTAACCCACAGGTAGTAACATAAGTTTCAGTAAGTGTTTAAGATCACATAAGTGAATTCTTACTGCATTGTTGAGAGAAAATTCCCAACTGTGAAACTTTTCAGCTCATGTCTCACAGGCAACATCAGCTGGGGCTAACAACAGTTTCTATGCTTTTTCATAATCTTGATAATCAGTTACTTCCAATGTCCTTCAGTGAAGATAGGGAAGTCAATACAGATAATGTTTTCTTTTGGGGAGTCATAAATCATGCAGCTTACTTGGGATATATATATATATATATATATATATATATATATATATATATATATATATATATATATATATATATATATATATATATATATATATATATATATATATATATATATATATATATATATATATATATATATATATATATATGTATGTATATATATATATATATATATATATATACATATATATATATATGGGTCTACTGCTCTACATCGAAAATACACTTCTTCGAAATAAAGCAGTAGACCCTACACTTCACCGAAAGTCCACTTAAACGAAAGTGCACTTTTGCTGAAGTCTAGTTCCCCAGGCTACCCAAAAAACAAAACACTAAAACATGTTTTTGAAGGGAGGCAAGCCCCCCTGCACCCCCCATGTGGGGGGCCGTGCCCCCCACAACCCCCCTACTTAAATATACCAACTCCGAGATTGCACTACAGTGGGGAAAAGGGAATATTCCCATTCCACGCTGTAGTGTGACTGCTGAAGTCAATGTTCGAAGTTTCACTACTTCAAACAAGTGGACTCAGTGAGGTGGGGTTCAAAGTAGTGAAACTTCAAACAGATTGACGGATCCCATACACATATATATATATATATATATATATATATATATATATATATATATATACATATTTCTAAAAAGTTCAGTAGTGTTACTGAAGATACTCTGTACTGGCTAATGGACAACATGAAGACTAGTATCTCCCACTTCCTATATGAGCTCTGGTATTACATGACAACTGCTATCTGTAAACAAGGTAAAGCATCCTGTAGCTATAGATTCCATCCATGTAAGGAGTATGAAAAAGACTATTCAAGATTCATTGCATTTACAAAACCTAGCGATTAACTAACATTGCCTTCATTAAATACTATCCCTTGATCAAAGATAAAACAGTAAATACTTCAAACAAGCATAAACATCATGGACACTGTTGGCACATAAAAGTCCTTCTAAGTCAGAAAAATTTCTCAAAATCTTGGATGAAAGATACCTTGAAGGCACCCAAGACTCACAGACAGAGAGGAATTCTTGGCAGTGCAAATATTAAGCAAATTCAAAGTATCCCTGCAACACAACAGACAGCTTAGAAATGCAATAAAAAGTCAGTAAAAGATCATAACAAGGGCTATTCTGATAGGGAAATACAATGAAAGGATGAGTGGTTATTGGGACTATTTTTGGACTTGTCTAAGGCCTTCAGTACTTAAAGCATATAGGCCTCATGAATCAATTACCTGCTATAAGAACCCATGCATACAAATGTTTCAAGCACGGGCATTAATGCCATTCTAGCCTGCCAATATAACAAAACACTTGTTCCCATAATAAGTGTCCAGGCTGTTCATAAAAATGTCTAAACTTGTACTTGCTTTAAAGTAATTTGATAATCTGTTCCATGCATCAGCTGCTCTCTAGGAGAGCTAATTAGTACACTTCTCATTCCTGTTTAATCTTCTTCATAGATTGTCTGACGATTCTCTAATACTTTTTGATAACGCCAAACATTCCCAGAGATAGTTGTCTCTAAATGCCCTATATACCTGAATAAGATCTCCTCTTAGATATTTGTAAGAGACACTGTACAAGTTCAGATATCTTAGTCTTTCATAATAACTTAAATTTTCACATCCATGGATGCCCTTGTTATATCTCTGCTGTACTCTTTCCAGTTTACTCATGCTTGTTTTCTTATAAGGTTTCCATATTGTTATTTCATCCTCAAGTTTGGTTCGAATGTAACTAACAAACAATGACTTCATCATTTCTGATTTCCTAAACTTTATAAATCTTTTTATACAACCTATAGTTCTAAAACTGTCATTAACCAACTAGTTGGTATGATTAGAAAAACTTAAAGCTGGATTTACCCATATATCCAGGTCCTTAAGTGAATCTACAGTTTCAATCATTGTGTGCTGTATTAAATATTCACCTTTCAATTTGTGTCTCTCAAATCTCATATGCTTAGTTTTTGATGTATTTATCAGCATAGTGCCGCATTAAACTTTTTCAGGAATTGCTTCTCAGGTACAAAATAGTCCACTGTATTCTGAATTCCGCAGTAACAAGGAGTCCCTCAGGGATTAATTCGGGGGCTCCTGCTCTTCAGTTATTCATCTTAGGTGAATTCTGTTCCTGATTGCTGTGGGAGCTGAACTGATAATGATTTGAAAAGTTAGGACCCGCATGAGACTAAATGACCGAAAAAACAAACTTGTATATGCAAGTGTAAGATGACCATTTCTAAGAATATTCCCTTTTCTCCAAAGCACGATGATCTCAGAGTTAGTATATGTATATAAGTCTGGGGGGGGGGGCTTGCCTCCCACATCACGGGGTGCATGTGGCTTGCTTCCCCTGCAAAAAACAAATTTAATGAAAAATAGCAATGTTTGAGATTCACACTTTTCCAGAATTTTTTGTCTTTTTTCTGGTCTGCCAGCACTCAGAGTTATGAGAGCTGACATTTTAAAAAGAAGCTGGGGGAACCTCTCAGTGGTAGTGTATGCAGAGGATACTACTTTTTGGCGTTTGGCTGATGCTCACCAAATGGCAAAAAAGCAACTTCATTCTGGCTTTTCTACTCTTGAAAAGCAGCTCTTTGAGTCATACTGCATTCCTAACATGAAAAAAGCAATACTCGACTGTTTTACAGCTATCACTGCTAAAATACTATTCACCCACACTCACCGTCAAATCTGGTAATAACAAAGTACAGTTGTATACACTTACCATAACTGTAGATGTTCGAGTGTATTCCCTGTTGCAATCCTCACATATGGTTATGCAGCTCCCAGTAGCCCTCAGTCAGCCCGAATATCAGAGTCCTTGTATATGACGTCGGCCTTAACTGTCAGGAGCCCCCAAAAGAAGGCTAACCCAGGAAGGAAACACCCTGGACACATGTCATACAAAAAATAAAAATATGTAGTCTGTGCCTTAGGAAAAAAGGTGGAATGGAGGGTGGGTAACCAGGACTGCAACAGTGAATACACTCGAACATCTACATTTATGGTAACTGTACACACCTGTACTATGTTCTTCATGTTTCACTGTTGCAGTCCTCACATATGGGTTGATTACCAAAGCCCAGGAAAAACACAAAGGGGAGGAAGGATCACAGATTAAGGATTGGTAAGAAGGCCCTGCAAAACTGCAGAGGCAAAACCAACCATGGATTTAGAAAACAAAGGTAAATTGTAATGCTTTGTGAAAGTATGGACAGAAGACCAAGTAGCTGTTTCTAGAATGTCCTTAGTAGGCACACCTCTCAGGCTGCAGAGGAAGAGGCTGCTCTAGTAGAATGGGTCCTAATACCTTGACAGGGAACCTTCCCATGCTGCAGGTAACAAAAGTGAATACAATGAGCAATCCATTTGGAGATGGTTTGTTTTGAAATAGCTTTACCCTGAGCCTCAGGAGCAAAACTAACCAACAATTGCTCAGACTTTCGAAAGGGTTTAGTCCTGTCTAAGTAAAATCTCAGCTGTCTATGCACATCAAGAGAGTGCAGAATCCTTTCCCCTTTATTTTGGGGATTGTAGAAAGAAAAACGTAGGCAGATGAATAGACTGGTTAAGGGTTAAACTGGAAACTACCTTAGGCATAAAGGAGGGATTAGTTCTCAGAAAAACTCGATCTGAATGAAAAATAATGAAAGGTTCTACTGCCATTAAGGCTTGCAGCTCTGATACCCTTTTGGCTGAAGTAATAGCCAAAAGAAAAGCAGTCTTCCAGGAGTGAATCTTCAAATCTGCAGAGGCAACTGGTTCAAAGGGAGGCAGAGTAAGCTTTTCCAGGACAAAATTAAGATCCCAAGCAGGAGTAGGAGCTCTTCTGGAGGTCTAAGATTGCTAGCTCCCCTCAGGAACTGCTTCATCAAGGGGTGAGAAAACATGTGTTTCTCAAAAGAACAATGAGCAGAAATTGCTGAAGCGTGAATTTTGATTGAAGAAAAGGAAAGTCCACCATTAAGCAATCCTGCTAGGTAGTCAAGAATGAGGGAAAGAGAAGGGTGAGAAGAGTCTTCTCCTTTAGCTAGCATCCAAGAGCAAAGTCTCTTCCATTTATCTGCATAGGATTTCCTGGTGCTAGGCCGCCTGGCCTCATGAAGAACTTCAACCACCTGTTGGGAAAGATTTAAAGTATTAGCCAGGTAGTTAAAGGCAGAGTTTGAAGATGAGGATGAAGGAACTTTCCCTCTTCCTGAACCAACAGATCTGGTACCAGGGGAAGATACCAAGGTTGAACCTGGGAAAGGCTGCGAAGAAGGGGATACCAATGCTGCCTGGGCCAATCTGGTGCTATCAGAATAGCCTTTGTTTTTTTATCCCTTATCTTTAGTATCATTCTGGGAAGAAGAGGCAGAGGAGGGAATGCATAAACTGAGATGTGTCTATGGGAAGAACAATGCATCCACCCTCCAAGCTTTGTTGTGAAACTCCCTGGTGCAGAAGGTTGGAAGGACATGATTGGTGTGAGAGAAGAAAAGATCCACTTGTGGGGTGCCCCAATGCTGAGTGATGTGATGGAAAATGTCCTTGTTCAGTTGCCACTCGTGAGGATCCAGAACCTGTCTGCTCAAATGATCCACCATGGAGTTTAGCCTCCCTGGAAGATACTGGGCTATTAGATGTATGCCCATGGAAGCTGATATGGACCATAGTCTCATGCTTTGTCTGCACAAGGGGTAAGTGTGAGTCCCTCCCTGCCTGTTGATGTACCACATGACTGTGGTATTGTCTGTCCTGATCAACAGAGTCCCAGGGTAGACTAGGTCCTTGAAAGCCAGCAAGGCCTGCTGCACTGCCATCAATTCTTCTAAGTTTAGTGCAGATGAATCTGCTGGGTGCTCCAAGTCCCCTGTATGCCCCTGCCTTCTAGATGAGCCCCCCATGCAACACCTGAGGCATCTTTGGTGAGAGTCTGCCTGGCAGGTGGTGGGCGGAAAGGCAGATCCTTGTTCTGAGAACAGGCGGTTGCCCACCGGAGGAACTCCATTTGTAGACAGGGAATTAGAGGAAGAATCAAGTCTGAGTCCTGTATGTGTTGACACCAAAGATTCTTGAGGCACACTGAAGTTTTCTCATATGCAGCCTTGCATATGGGATCATCAAAATACATGAAGCCATGAAACCCAGTGCTTGCAAGAATTGCCTTGCAGAGAGTTGGGTCATGCTTGCCAAGTTCATGAAGTAAGCCGAAAGATCTTCTTGCTTCTGTTGAGGGAGGAATACCATCTGGGTGGCTGTATTCAGACAACAGGTGAGAATGTTCTTCACAAAGTCCAAATCCTTTTCTAGTTGTTCTGGGGAGTTTGCTTGAAGGAAACATTCATCCAGGTAAGGATACATTTGAATGTTTCTCTGCCTGCAAAAAGCAATGGCTTGAGCCAGGCAATTTGTAAAAACTCTATGAGCAGTAGATAAGCCAAAGGGCAGTGCAGAGAATTGAAAGTGTTGCAAGGAACTGCCTGCAACTTTCCTTTATTGGGATGTGCAGATAAGCCTCCTTGACATCCAAAGTTACCAGCCATGAATCCTTTCCCAGCATTGGTAGCAATTATTGAAGAGTGAGCATCTTGAATTTGGGAATCACCAGAAAAGTGTTTAGAACAGATAGATCCAGAATAGGGTGCCAGGTGTCCAAGTCTTGAATAAAAACCTAGGCCTGCCTGATTTGCAGGAACTGGCTCTATATAGCCCCTATAGTCAGTAGAGAAGAAATTTGAATTTCTCCCTCTGCCCTGAGAGTTCTAAGTATGTCTGGGCACTCTTGCAGAACAGGGAAGGTGTGAAAATAATACTTGTAACCTTGGTTTACTATACTGAGCACCCATTTGTTGTCTGTGATGGCAGACCATACCTCTGTGAACCTGGCTAACCTTCCCCCCCAAAGGGAACCCAGGGTGCGCAGAGGTAGGCACAAGAAAGCCAGAGTCATTCAGAATGTTTGCTTTGGGAAGCTGGCTTAGAACTCCCTGATTTAGCAGAAGAAGAATGCCATTGTTTAGCCCTTTGAAGGGCAGAAGCCTGCCCTCTGGAAGATCTGAAACCCCTAGGCCTAAAGCAACCCTGCATGCCAGGATCAGGGAAAGACCAATTCTTGGGAGGATAATGCCTACTAAACCGAGGAAGCTGAACCTGAAGGAAATCTTTTACAGTTTGCATAGATTTCGCCTTATCCTCCAACTTCTTCAGTACCTCCTCAGCCTTATTACCAAAAACATTGTCTTTTTGCACAGGAACATCCAGCAATTTAGATTTAACAGGTTCAGAAAGAGGCTGCTCCCTGAGACAAGTATGCCTTCTAATAACAGAACCAGTGGCTGCTGCTCTGCAGGAAGCCTCCAAAGTGTCAAAACCACAATGAAGTGAATGCTTATTAATCAAAGTGGCAGAATTCAGTAAGTCTTGTAAATCTTTGTTCTCCGACATGGAAGGAATATCCCCAGGTTTATCCTTAATAGTCTCCAAAGTATGTTGCTGATACTTAAGCATGTGAAAAAGACAATTCACAGATCTCCTGGAAAGAGTTGCAGAGGTATAGACTTTTTACCCCACCTGTCCAAGGCCCTAGACGCCTTATCAGAAGGCACAGGGTTTTTGGCAATAGTAGCCTTAACACCCTTGGGGCCTTGAGAAATAATCTCAGGATCAGAAGTAGGGTTTTTGAAAAGGAATTGATGAGTATCAGGAACCCTATAATACCTATCAGGTTTTCTGGGGGCAGGAGGAACAGAATTAGGAGTTAAAGAATTTTCCATGAAGACATCATCCACAACTTCCAAAACTGGAGGTATAGCCAGAGGCTTATGCTGTGGCAAATCCAAAAATTCAGATTCTTTTCTTAGACTGAGGAAAATCCTGACATTCCCATTTAAAGTGCTCCCTAAGAGTATTCAAAGAATCCCCAAAGGAAAAATCTTCTGGAGGGGAGGCAGAAGGGATAGAGTCCTCAGCATCAGAATCCTCAAAGCCAGAAAAAAGTTGACAATTTCCTTCTTCACCAGCAGACATACTGGAAATCTCAGAATCTGAGACAGAAAAAACATCAGGAGATAAATCCCTAGCCCTCTTGGAAGCGGGGGGATGAGAGCCCCTAATCAGGGAAAGAAGATCACCAGCCATCTTTACCAGCTGGGGCTGATGCACAGGAGGGGAGGCCGACGCCTGCTTGTGAGTAGATTTGCGGCTGGAAGGTTTACTAGCAATCCGGAGGGACTCAGGAGGCTTAGCAACTGCAGAAGTCGGAACTAAGGTAGTCAGTCTGGTTCTGGTCTCATGTCCAAAAGAAGAAGCGTCAGAAGTCGGTGCCTGCATAGTGGCTCCGGACCCAACTGAGGTGGTGACAGGAAAAGGGTCTGAAGATGAAATAGCAGCCTGTGGCATGGAGGACTCCGTAAAGGTCTTGGCAGAGGCCTGTGACTGAAAATATGCAGACTGCAGGGGCTGCAAAAGCACCTCACTGACTACCGCTGTACTGACGACCAATTTCACCAGTGTGTCAGTCAGCAGATTTAACCCTAGGCCTGTCGCAGTCCTTGTCTTTGCGTTTCCTAGGTATATCCGAAATTGGGAGAACAGAAGATGCCATACCGATGAACTTAGGCCAGACTACGAAATGCTTTTTACAAAATCTTAGCTCTACGGCATATGGCCCACGGGTTAAAGGAAGCACAGAGATCGCAGTTAGGGACATCGTGCTCAAGGCCCAAACAAGTTATACAATAGGAATGGAAATCATGGTGCGGAATCTGTTTTTTACAGGCAAGACAGTTATTAACTTTATCTGACATTCGTTAAAGCAAGAAAAGAGGATCCCCAACAGGGTACTTATCTGAAGGCATCTTCAACTTGGTAGTCGGAAAGCAAAATGAAGGTAAATGGCCGACCGACACTAGTGCGAATTGCATCTGCTTCAGGCTCTGCAGCAAGAAAGACTGAGGAAATGGCGTCGGCTGTCTCCCTGACGTTCTGACATCAGTTTTACAGCTGACAGCAGCCAATGTCATATACCAAGGACTCTGGTATTCGGGCTGACTGAGGGCTACCGGGAACCAGATAACCCATATGTGAGGACTGCAACATTGAAACACGAAGAACATCAGCATTCCCTACACCAACAAAATCCAATAGCTAGGAAACATTCTAGATTCACAGTCTCCATACATGATAAAATCAATGTCAAGGTCAAAATAAATATAATCAAATGTTAAAAAATATGTACATGGTCAGATGACAGCATGCCCCAAATTTCTGTTTTCTCTACTCCATTCCAGATTATATGTCTCTTGTACTCTGTATTGTGGACTGGTATCTTGTAACAACAGTGGAACAAATTTACCATCAATTAACAAAAACTAACCTCATTTCATTATCAGGTAAATAATGCTATGACCTTCTAGTCTCCCTAAAATGGGCAACATTTAATCAGAAATGGGAATGTTATTTATTAGACAATACCCAGTATTTTTTTTTCACCAAGTACTTATCACCTGATCATTTCATAGAGTGGTATAAGCCATCTATGAATTTAAGATCATCCAGTAATCTCCCAGGTAAACTAACTAGAATAAGCAACTGTGTGATTCTATAGATAATGTGTTGATAGAGTCAGCTTTTTCTCAAGTTAAAGAGTAGCACCTTAAACAAACACTATGTATAATTAGTCAAATGCACTTCTGAAAAAGAACATAATGTAACAACTAAGTTATAGTGCTACCACCTGTCAGCTCAAGTACAGTCTCCTAAGAGCCGTAAACAAGTTCTGACTATTTGCTTGTGTACAGTTTGTTAGCTAAATGATCTCATTAGCCTAAAATGTTTATCGACTTGCCACACAGCACATCTTTGGTCTGTTCAAATTCTCAGCGACTGATAAGTATATGCTTGGCTCTGTGGCCCAACAGTATCTAATAATAACAGTCTTTTATTTATGCTGCTTTATCATGCATTTATTAATATATCCATCAGTGAGGGACTTATTTATTTTGATTCTATACCATGTTTACTATATAAAAAAGAAAAATGTCAAAATGTCAACTTTCCATCTTTGTAGCGCAATTATATCTGATGTACCCACTGTTTTATTATGTTTCTCTCTTCTTTAGGTTACAGTTGTATTATTAGATTGTGTTGTACAATGACAACATTATTTATATTTTATGATTCTTTAGCATGCCTAAAATGTTATAAACAAAACATAATCTTTAAACTGCATTGGGATTCTACTAAAAATGGACCACAACCCAGTGGTCTTTCCAGTCTTCATTGGAAATTGTGGTACTCTATCTTAGTACATCACTTTTCCCTTACTTTAATGGCATTACTCACTCCTTCTGGTGAATTTTCCCACAGATTTATATAATAATATTATTGTTTCATCACATTATAAAACCACATCCTTCTACATCTCTTTATATCATCAGTCTTGATTTCCCATGTTATTTATTTTCATCATAACTTCTGAGTTCTTCACTTACATATTATTTTTCTCTTTTTCTTATTTTCATCATCTCCCAAGACTTTTTGGACTTATATTTAAACATTCTCCATATTAATTTCTTGTTCTCCTCCTTTACCCATTATAATACTCTATACAAGTTTAAAGAAGCAGAATAAACAACTGGATTTAGTAATCCCAATCCTCCTTTACCTTTATACTTCATGTTACTGGGTTTTAATCTTGAATCCTATATAAAAGAAAACACCAACTGTACAATTTCCTTTTAATATTCTTCTGGAATTATAGATGCTTTTTTTGCCATCAGTACAAATAACCTGATAAAACTTTTTCCTGAATGATAATCTATACATCCTCCACTTTTGCAAAATACAAATAAATTGAAAAAAAAACAACAAAAAAAAAAACAACACAAACCTTTATGCAGGGGGGCAAGCCCCCCTGCACCCAACACCCCCAATACTTTTATATTCTCACTCCAAGATCGCACTACAGTGGGGAAAAGGGAATATTCCCTTATCCCCGCTGTACCGCGATCTAAGCAACAGCCCCTGTTGCTGTTCACTTAGTTGCCTTTTTGCGAAAGTGCATTTTTGTAAAAATGCACTTTCGCGAAAAGGAGTTCACCTAAATTACGTTTCGTTGAAGCATAATTTCGATGGGTCGAGGTAGATTTCTTCATAACATCCCACAAAGCATCATGTTCTACTGTATCAAATGCTTTGCTAATATCATCTATCATAAGTTTCATGTCCTCCCTTTTATTTATCATCCACAATTTGTCTCACAACCAGTAATAATTCTTGACATTCCTTCCCTTTTATACCATATATAATTTTGTCCATAATATCCCTCATCCTTCCTTCCATTCCCCTCTGTATAACTTGCATAAAAGTTTATAATCTGTGTTATTTAGTGTGATGGGTTTCCAATTTTTATTTTATTCTTCCCAATTTTCTTCCATATAAATTTTAATATCCCACTACACAATTCTTCATAAACAAACCCTTCCTTTGACCATTCATTTAGTACATTTACAAAATACTCTCTGTACTCATCCATTCATTTCTTGTACATTCCATTCCATATACCATCTTGGCCTGATACTGAATCAACATTTACTACCCTACGAACTTCATCCAATTCACTAGTAATTTATTTTTTAGATTCTTCATTAACGTGTTCTACATTTTTTACTCCCCATTCTCTCTTTTCCTTCTTTCTTCTCTTATACACATTCTCCACATGCTGTACTAAAGTACTCATAATTTGCGCTTGTATTCTTTTTATCTCTTTTTTTTACATTTTTATTTCCCTCATTATGCTAATATCCTCCTTTACTATTTTACGCAAATGTGCAGATACACTCGCCCTTATCCCTTGTAAATAATAGTTCTGCCTACACAGTAGTGCCCTAATTTCTCTCAATTTCTTTTATATATTTCTTTTTTCATATCATGATATTCTCTTGTATTATTCTCTAATATATTTCTATACAATTTCCTATACTTCACTTTCTCTTCTTTTCTTATATCATCCTGCCATTGGGAAACACTTTTTATACTTATTTTTAAATTCAATTCACCATTCAGACCTGTTTTTATAGAAGTCCTTGGTTAGATGATCTTTCTAAATAATTGCAATACTTCCCACTCTCCAATTTCTCACTTATTATTTTACTCATTTTCCTACTTTAATATACTCTGTTTCTTCCATCACTTCCATCCATATTGCTAAATGGTCTGAAAAAAACCATCACAACTACATCACCACCTTCTACCCCTAAGTCTTCCAATAGTACATGAGAAAAGGTTGGGCGCCAGGCTGGCAACTCGACACCGTAAAACTCCACTGCCAATCATGAGTGGACAGGTGCCTCCAAACTCTCCATAGCTTTTCTCTCTTCCTCCATGTTGCTGCTTCCCTTACACCCCTTCATTGCTGCTGTAAGAGCCCTCCAGCAACATCTAGCAGTTCCAAAGAGCAGGGGCATTTATTTCTATACAAATAACTCTTATTTATAAAATATTTACATATGTACAAACATATATAAACAAATCTATTTAAACATATTCATAATTTCCTTTATAACCATGGTAAATTTTCATCTCTATTAGAAACCCACTCCCTTTTCCATAACCACCATCTGATTTTACTTAATAACTCATTGCATCCAAGTGACACCTCCAAGTGCATCTGCAGTGAACTCCTACTGACGCCTCTAGGCATCAACTATTGCTTATTTATATTTGCAGTAGTAATTCCAAAACCATGCTATGTGCAAGGTTTTAAAAGATTTCATCTTAAAGCTTACACAATGACAAATTCAACTGCGTTAATATTTGATTTCTCTCTCTAGTGCAGGTAAATAGATATTAACCGTTAATAAAAGGATAAAATCAGTGGCAGAGTGAACAGCTTCTCCAAAACCGCCAAAAGTAAATATAAAGGATAAAAAAGTGTAAGGAGAAGGTGAACACGGCAGGAATGTCAAGCGTCACGTAGTAGATCCAGAATTGAATTCATCGACTTCACTCATGTGCAAAAAAACACTTCCACAGTCCACCAATAAACGAACAAAACAGCTTTATTGTAAAAAGAGTAAGCGCTTTCACCTGTATGGCTTCTTCAGACTCATACTCAATGCTGTCTGAAACAAGTTTAAATATTATGCTAGGCGGGAAAAACTCTCAATTAAGCATTCATTAAATTAGCGCTCAATTAAAACTAACAACGCTGAATCAGGTAACAGCAAATATACTATGCACTGTTTAAAAGCATAAAAAATTATTGTTAAAAAACACACAAATCTTATGTACTCTAAACTATATGAACAATATAGCCATGAGAGAATCTTTCAAAGACATGAAAAATGTATAATGAGGATGAATGAACCTAAAGCATCTAATGTAACTGTGTAAAGAATACATATTGGAGGAGAAGAAGGTGGTGAAGCTGGGAACAAATTAGTGGACCTTCAACCTTCTCATTTTAAGGAAGGGTTTAACTGATAGATAGATACTGAGAGATAGTAATCTTAAACATTCTTATATCAAATATAATTTGACTTTTTCAGAGAATATTGCTGTAAAGAAACTGTGTAGAGATTCCACGATATCTATTAGACTATATGTACACTTGGTGTAATCTTTCTGACTGACTAGAAAGCACAAAAATAGGGTAAAGATGTTATTTTCTTAATACAGATCATGTACATCTTCTGTGCACTTGAATCTGGCCCTATATGTTCTCCAGAAAAGACATCTGCTTTATTTCTTATGTTGTTTTTTTTCCCATTGAGTCCTACTGTATTTCCAAATGTTATACTTAACATACAAATTTCATTTACTGTACTGTAAAATATATACCCCTGATCTCTACTACATCACCTAAACCTTTACTTTTCTCTTTATTTAAAGACATTTCTATCATCTCTAGACACTCACTTGTGTAAATTATTACTCCTTTTATCCAAATTTTGTTTTTTGCAATTATAATGTCATCTGTATATGTTAACAGAACTGGAATTCTTAATCCTTCAGGTGTTATATACCCCACTGTCTTCATTTTGTAATTTATTTCACATACTATCATATTCATAACTAATGCAAAGAGTATACAACTCATTGGACATCCATGTCTTACACCACTCTTCATATGTACCTCTTGGCTTGACCAGCCATTTACAAGTATTTTTACTTTATTACTATACACTGACATAATTTCCCAAAGTTCTCACTTATATTATATTCTTTCATTATTACCCATAAGTTTTCATGTCCAATTGTGACAAATGCCTTACTAAGATCTCCAGTAATGATTTCCACTTCTTCTTTTCTGTTCATTTCATCCACAATATCTTTATCATTAATAATTCTTGACAACCCTTCCCCTTTATACTATATATACTATCTTCCATATTTTCCATTTAGTTTCTTTTGTATTATTTTTATAAAGATTTTATAATCATTATTATTCAGTGTTATTGGTTTTCAGTTTTTTAATTTTCTTCTAACTTCCTTGTGTTCTTTTATCTCTAGCCATATTGAAAACTGATCCGAAAATCCTGTCGCAAATACCTCACCTTCTACTATAACTAAATCTTCTAATACTATAAGATAATCTATTTCAGTTTTATACATACCCATTTTGTAAGTCCACAAATTTTTGCCCCAAGTTTTAACTTACTACATTTTGTCTAACATGTTTCTTATATCATTTCTTTTCTTTTTACACTTGCCTCTTAAGTCACAGTTAAAGTCTTATTACTACATAGTCTAAAATCTGATGAAATATGTTTTCCCTTTCTTTACAATTAGTATGAGCAATGTTGTAATTCTTTATACTTGTTCTTTCCATTTTAAATCTACAATCATTAATCTTCTGATTTTTGCTAAAGTTACATCTAATATCTTTACTGTATTTCTACAGAATAATCTATTCCAGTTCATCATTCATTTCCCAAATTCCAAATTATTTTGTAATCTTTCTTCAGTTGTTAAAAATCTTGTGTTTTATAATATAATGACATCTACATCACATATATTACACCAATGCACAGTTCCTATTCTTCTTACTATATTCTTAATACTCTTCACATTTACAGAAAACACTCTAAAATGTTTCACTTTCCATTCACGGTTTCATACATTTATAACTAATTAGTAGGCTAGTTTCCTTAACAGACCATTGACAGTCTAACTGATTTCCTTCCCAAAGGCAAGAATCAAACACCATGCCTTGTTTGTGAGTCAGACTCCTTAACCATTATATCAAGTCCCAATCTTTAGCTGCATATATTTTTTCATCCATTTCCTTTCTATTTTTTTGCACTTATTCCTCTAAATTTTCTTTTTCTATTACCCTTTTACCAATAGAATTCTTTGTTTCCCTTTTACTACCTCCTAATTTATGTCTTCTTTATCACTTATTTCAGAACCTTCATATATATCGTCTTCATTATTTTATCATCTCATTTTTCGTCTATTTCTACTACTTCTAAGATTTCTTTTTTTTTTTTGCTCATTTTCTTCTGTTTCTTTTTCCTTACTATTATTTTCATGTTTGAAATCCATCCACAAGTGTCCAATGTTGTTAAATTTATAACATTTCAATTCACATGTTTTGCATCATGTCCCATTTCCCCACAAATATAACATTTTCTTTTGCCATAGTTACTTATCTAATGTCCATGTTTTCCACAAAAAAACACATGTTTTGTGTTGTCCTCAGTATTTTACAACAATTCTATTCCACTCCATATTTATCATGCTTGGTATATGTACATTATTTTCTTTTTCTATTTTTAAAACAGCATTACAATTACAGGCCTCAGTCAATAAATCCCTTTTGTCATAAACGTTTGCAATGTCTAGTACTTCTTTACATAAATATCTGAAATGTTCTTTCAAAGTCTCTCTCTTTCTCCCTCTGTTTGAAATTGCACATGAATCTTATTTTTGTTTCCCTGTTAAATGCTTTTATCAGGTAAAGACTCCATGGGTTGTAGTCTATTTTTTTCATATTCTCCAAGAAAATTTTCCATTGAAAAAACAGTCTCAAATATAATGTCACAAAACTTCTGTTTGTTAATAAGAATAAATGCTCTTAGCTCATGTGCCTTTACTCCCAAAGGAGCTATTAAATTATCCCACACTTCACACCTGTCCATTTCTTTGTCTTTTTTACTTTGAATCCTTACCACATACTTCCATTTTTCATTTTCTTCTACCTTTTCTGCTATTCCACGTTTGCCTTCTTTTCTTTCTCTGCATATGTTTTCTTTTCCATCTCACCACTGTTCTTCAGGATTGTCTCTGCATCCTCCTTTTGTACTTTCTCCATAATGTTTCCCCAGGAAAAATCTCCTTCATTTTCTGGCTCACTCTGCACCAATTCCTGACTGGAGGGTTGTAATGATACATCCATCATTTGTTGACTCAACTCCATCAAACAGGTTTCTTTGAAACTTTTCCTCAGAATCCTCTGCACACTCTCCAGTCTCAATATTTGCTTTCTCCTTCATTTCCTACACTATTCTATCATCTCCTTCTCTGCCCATCTGTCTCCCAGTTTCTCTGGGCTGCCTCAGCACTTGGAATGGAAAGAGGAAGTGCTCCTCCAAATGACTCCCATTCACAACAATGACAAGTACGGGAAGTTCCCCAATGCCATAGCCAAACTTACCATAGTCAGTATGACTACTACCTCAAGTCTTCTCTGAAAAGAGGCCACTGGCCTAGTAGGAATAATCTAATCAACAAAGAATAAATAAATGTAGGCAAAACAGTGGGCTTGCATTTTGCTTAAAGATTTGGAGAAGCTTAATAAAGGAGGTTTGGTAAATCACTACAAGGAATAAACAATTCTAACTGTTAAATGTTTTAAAGGACAAGGAAACGCAATAACACCAAAACAGCCACAGAAGAAGATAGCACCATTCAATTAAAAAAAAAAACATTCTTTGTATTCTCAATACCATAATGACCTTGTTGAGGGCCACAGCAGTGAAGCTATAAAACCAGGAAAGACAAAATTAAATTAAAATTAGAGCAATCATTTGAACTAGGCAGTTAACTGCCACCATCATGCCCCTTACTACCTTTTTGCAAAGGAAGTTGATTTACAGTATTTAAGTAGTGATCAGTCATTTTCTGTCTGTAGTGAAGGTCTGGGAGGTTATGCTCCCAGAATCCTGTGTGGGGATGGTCCCCTGTTGTGCCTTGGCATTATGGTCCTGGATTTTAAGGTCATTAAAACTTCTGAGAATATGGTTGTTGTGTTGAAGGGTGAAGTGCTTTTAGATGAAGAGAACCCACTTGCTCATGGATTTTTTCCCCCTTTCACCAAATTCATGTTGGCTAGCTTTGGATTGTTGGGCTATCCCCACCAGCCTCAGGCCATACTTTCTGGCAGCAGATTACACTCCAGATCTTGACAGACATTTTTTAGCAGGCTCTCTCAGAATAGGGGGCTGTATTGACAAACTGGAGGTGCAGGTAATACTGCCTTCCCATTTTGAATGGAATGCTGAGACCAGATCCTGTTGCTGCTTTGGTCTGACAACTGTTTTTTTGCAGAGGGGCTGTGCACATCTCCACAGGCAAAATCCCTTCAGCTGATCACATTTTAGGAAGTGAGTGTGCTGGCAGACTTCCTGGACTCCACTTTCAGTCCCTTCTGGAGCTGAGGATTTTGGAGTCCTTCATGTCAATGTTTCTGGTATGGAGCACCTGAAACAGCAGGCCATTTGCCCCTTAGGTAATGTGGTCCTCCCTTTCTTCTAGAACAGTTCAGCAGGCAAGGAGAGTAAATGGCAGATGCATTCTACCTCCCTATTTGCCTTCCCATTATCCATGTGAATCTGGTCCTCAGTGCAATATCTGGAGAAGACAGAAGCTTACCTTGATTACTTCATGATGATGAATGATTCTGGGTGCGCAGGACACTATCCTAATATAAGCCAAGGAAATTCTAAAACTGCCTCCTCAAGGTTGGCATGAAAACAGTATCCTTATTTATAGTTTCATAGTTTCATAGTATAGTACTAGGCTATCTGCCCTAGGGCATTTATAAGCCTAGCCAAAGTGTATGTGGCTTTCGCCACCCCATGTAATGATACAAAAGTGTACAATTTAAATTAAATTTAGTTTACTGTGCCTCTATCTAGCAATGACACAGAGATGACCCCCGGGGTAAACCTATGATCACCCATCCATTCGTCTAGATTTCTCTTGAATAGAGTCAGTGAGGGGCTCTGCCTAACATGGACAGGTATCCTGTTCCAGAGTGCGGGAAGCCTCTGGGTTATGAATCTCTCCCTCCAGCATGTCCTGTTCATATTTCTGCTGAGGTTTAGATCTTTAGCTCTCGTGGCTCTGATGGATTTGGATTTTTTGAGGTGGAGCATGTCCATTAATTCTGAATTGGACATGGTCTTGTATGTAAGGCACAGATCACCTCTGAGCAGGCGGTATGCTACTGAGTAGAGCTGGAGCTTTTTCAGTCTGGCAGCATATGACATATGCTGGAGACCCTTGATCCTCTTGGTAAGGTACTTTTGGGGTCTCTCCAGCTGCTGCAGGTGCCGGGTGAGGTACATACCAAATGGAGCATTGTACTCAATCATAGGCCTGATAAGGGAGGAATATAAGGGTACACTGACATCCTTTGATCTGGATGTGAATCCCTTCATGATAAGGTGGGCAAGGTAGAAGGTCTTTCTAACCACTTTGGCGACGTGGGTGTCAAATGAGAGGTCACTGTCAACTTGGGTCCCCAGGTCTCTGATTACTTTTTCCATACTTAATGGATTACCACCTATGTGGTAATTTGTGGGTACTTTGTTTTTTCCAAAGGGGATGACTATACATTATTTGGCATTTAGTTTAAGGCCATGACTCTGGCACCAGTCGTCTGTTTCTGTGAGGCCCTTCTGGAGGATGCATGTGTCAGCTGGTGTGTCGACTATGGCTCCTAGTTTGCAGTCGTCTGCGAATTTTGTCAGCCACAACCCCCCTATGTTTGCCCTCACATCTGAGAAATAAATGCCAAACAAGAGGGGTCCCAAGACAGAGTCCTGTGGGACTCCACTTGTGACTGGCTTAGAGTCTGACATAGCTCCAGCTATTCTGACTTTGTGGGTTCTGTCCTTTAGCCAGTTTGCAACCCATCTTGTGACAAACGGGTTTACATTTAAGCTGTTGAGCTTGTCTATGATGCCTGAGTGGGGTATTGTGTCGAAGGCTTTTGCCAGATCCAGGTAGGCTGTATGAACTGCTTTGCCTTCATCTATGGCTCTAGTGACTGTTTCAAAAAATTCCACCAGGTTTAAAAGACAGGATCTGCCTTTTACAAAGCCGAACTGGGTAGGGTCAATTGTCTGTAGGTCCCCGATGTCTTTGTTTATGAGTTCCATAATGATCCTTTCCATAGCTTTGCAGACCAGGCTGGTCAAGCTTATGGGGCAGTAGTTTCCAGGGTCTGTAGAGGTGCCACCTTTGTGGAGTGGGACCACTGTAGCTGTATGCCAGTGTTCAGGGATGTATCCTGTAGCAAGGCTAAGATTAAACAGCGTTCTTATGTGCGGGTTTAGCTCCTCTAGGAGTTCACGTAGCACACAACCCGGGACACCGTCAGGTCCCATGGATGCTGTATTTTTAGCTTTGCTGAGGGCAGCTCTCACCTGGACATCTGAGATTTCAGGGAGGTTGCAATCATCTGAGATATTTATTTCGTCTTTTGGGGGAGAGGGAAGGGAGAAATTTGCACTGAACCTGTCTGCCAGTATGTTGGCAATATCTGTGGGTTCAGTGTATTTTTTGCCGTTATGAACTAACTCTGCACATATCTGAGGGTTTCCTTCAGGTTTCTAACATAACTGAAGAAGGCCTTGTGATTATCTTTAGTGTCCTTAGCGATTTTTCTCTCGAAGTTGGCCTTTGATGATTTTATTAGCGAACGTAGTTTTTTGCTAGTGCTGATCAGGGATGATTTTGGAGTCTTAAAGGTGATTGGAGCCTCCAAGAAACCAACAGTCATTCAAAAAAAGGTTCTTTGGTGCAAAAAGGTAATCAATGTCACTAATAAGTTTTTAGTTATTCTGACTTGCTTCTGACACCTTCATGGTGTTAATCCTGTTATGTTATGTATTGTTATGGTCATGGTTCTACCTCTGGAATTTCTGGTCTTAATGACCTCATGGAAGGAAAGATCATGGCCTAGAACTGGCTGAACAAAGCATCTTTTTAAAAGAGTTCTATACCTGTATTCGCTTTAGAAGAACCACTCCTTTCCATGAAACTAAATTTCAAGATTAAGTTTGCCCATCCTCCATTTGAGCATGCTGGTTTGTCTCTGAAAGTCATCTCTTGGCAGACTATCTTCTTGGTAGCCATCACTTCTGCTGAGATGATCTTAAGTTGGTGGTTTAGGCCTTATTTCACCTTTTGCAGTGGTCATATGCCTCTCAGAACTAACTGATTCTTCCTCCTGAACTGGTACCAGAGTTGTTTTCAAAGTATCTGGCAAGGAAAAGTGTGAAATAAGCAAAACCTATTTAAATGGATTACTCTTTGTGTTGCCTTCATTTGGCTTGCAGCCTGTTGGAAAAGGCTGCTTAAAGTGCATTTCATCAGGGCTTTCCATCTTCATTGCTATTGCTTGCATAATGCCTCCTTTGAGATCATTTATACTACAGCTGCCAGAGTTGTCCTCAAACCACTATGTTTACCTGTCTGCTTTCGTTCTGAGGACAGAGGCCACTGGAATAAGTGCTTGGCTGGCTTTGTTTTTACTTGCAGACTCTCTTCAAGTTAAAAAAAGAAGGAAGCTGGCTGGGCTTGTCAGGCTGTATGTTTGGAGGGCACCTCCTCTGGCATTTTCTGCCTCCAGAGGGATGGTGGACAGGCAATTTTTATTCATTTATCTCTTGTTGACCAGGTCAGTCACACTAGGCTAGTGGCCTCTTTTCAGGTGAGACTTGAGGAGGTATTTATAATACTAGGGGAAATTTGGCCAGGGCATCATGAAACTTCTCCTACTCTTTTTGATAGGTGATGTAGGATCTTTTACATCCATCTCAGCTACCACCAACTCACGCAGATAGGACCTCAGTTTAACATGTCATCTGAAGGATGACAAACTGAGGAGTGCATCACCCTCCAGAGCCTGATACTTTAAATCAACTTCAAAATATCTTACTGAATAAAGTAAATGTAAATGTGGAAGGGTTCCAGGTTAAATCTGCTTAACTAAGACTAACCGTTTTTTCTCCCCTCAATCATTTACGCCCACAGCCATGTTGTAAGTACTCCAAGCAGGTTAATTTTGCTTTACAGTATGACTCTAACTGGATATTAGTTAACGTGCCTGTAAATCCTATGTTCTCTATAATGTGATTACTATCATTACTAATTATCATCATTAGTGCTGGACACAAGGATACAATCTTATTGTAGAGTTTTAATGTGTGTAGCACATTTAGTGCATTCTTAGCTACTTACCTCAGAAGAATTTGTTTAGAGAATCTGAGAGATTCACTCTCGTTTTTTTACATTTAATTCAGACACAGAAGTCTGGCTGCTCATACTCAGTATGTTTAGTTTATTCACCAGTGATGCACTCTCAGGCACACAGGACATACACATATTGATGCAGCTGGTGACTGGATTAGTGAGGGTAAGGAGCTAATTAAGGATGAACACATTGACACACGCTGTCCAGAAAATACATATATATATATACATATATATATATATATATATATATATATATGGGGACACAAGTGATGACACCTCTGTGTTGTGGTGTGTCATGATAGGAGGGGAACCTGTAAGGTATGTCACTCTACTCACTGATGTGTGAAGAAGCTGGGATGGAAATCAGTTGCTCCATCTTCTACATTACATGAAGTACATTCTGGATTATTTATCTTACTTCTCCTCATTCCCGCTGGTATGCATAAGCTAAAAACTCCACAACTGCCCAGTTCACTAATTCACAGCTGTTTGATACAAAAACACAAGTCACCTTCTGGCATGTTGCACTTGCAGTATATAACAACTGAATCTGGTGAGATGTGTAACATTATGGTGCTTACAGTGTATAGTATCTGAATCTGTAGAGGTGTGTAACATTGTGGTACTTACAGTGTGTAACTTCAGAATGTGCAGTGGTGCACTATGATACTTGCAGTACTTCACCTCTATGTTTGTAGTGGTTTGTATTACTGTAACATTTGTAGTGCATAACATCTGAGTGTGTAGTAATATGTAATACTCTGGGATTTGCAGTGTATAAATTCTGAGTGTGATGTGGTTTGTAATATTGTGGTAGTTGTACTATACACACAATACTACAAACCATTTGTAGTCTACAATATATGAGTGTGAGATGTATAACATTGTGACACTTGCACTGTGTAATATCTGATTGTGTAGTGCTGAGTAATACTGCAGTACTTGCATCTTAATGTGTACTGGTGTTTAACACCAGTACTTACAATGTATAACACAGAAATGTGCCGTGGTTTGTAATATTGTGGTACTTGCAGTATAACATATCTGAGTGCATAGTGGTGTGGAACACTGTGGTACCTGCAATCTATAACATTATGGCACTTGCAGTATATAACAGAGGATTATGTTTGAGTCTCTGAATATACCTTCTGCATTATGTGTTTGAGACATAGATGCCAGGAGGAAAGCGTGAGAGATGTGGCATCCATGGCAAGAACATATAATCAAAAGTTGTGATCAAAAACTTTATCATAATTATTTGTAGCGCATGCAGCTTTATCTGTTCCTTGTACTACCAGTTACAGAAAAAAGCACAAGAGAGTTAAGTGTTTGCGGGTTTGCAAAGCCCTTGAAAGCTGGAATAATACTTTAGTGCTGTCAGAGGGACAGCAGACATAAAAAAAGTGCCCCACTGAACAATGAAGAGCTTTTAAAGGTGTTCTATACTTCATTGTGCCACTTATTTTGTTTGTTTTTAAGTAAGGCAGAGTGAAGTTCTAACATACATTTTTGTTGAATACTTTTGTTGAATGTGCAGAATGAAACCACTTATAATTGTAATTACAGTACAGTATTTCTTACTACTTGTAGCCTACCTCACTCTGAAAACAGTCTTTGAACCATACTGTCTAATTAACAAATGTATAAAAAATAAAAAGTAAAAAGTGTCAACAGTCTCTGACCTAGCCTTAGCTCATAATAATATGTGTGAATGCTTTCATTCACACTTCCCTTTTCAGCACCTGGCATCACAATTAAATGAAAACGCAGTTTTACTAAAGTCTTGCAGAATCTGCATTCAAACATATAAGAGATTCAATATAGTTAATAGGCAAGAAGAATGATTCAGTGAATACACTAGCTATTGTAGTAATTCATGTGATTTGCAAGGTTTTCAAAGCCATACACAGTGTACAGAAATCTTTCAGGGCCCCATATGTTCTACAAAAAAACTTTCACAGCCATACACGGTATACACAAATCTTTCAGGACCATAAAGCTTATACAGAAAACCTTCAGGACCATAAAGGTTATACACAAATCCTTCAGGATTATACACGGTGTACACACATCTTTCAGGGCCATAAAGGTTTTACACAAATCCTTCAGGACCATACATGATGTACACAAATCTTTCAGGGCCTAAATGTTATACACAAATATTTCAGGACCATAAATGTTATACACAAATCCTTCAGGACTATAAAGGTTATACACAAATCCTTCAGGAGTATACATGGTATATACATAAATATATTATGCACAAATCGTTCACGATTCTACACAGTATGCATACATCTTTCCAGGTCGTGCATGTTATACAAGAAAACATTTAGGGTCATATACATTGTATACAAATGTTTTCCAGGCTATACACTGTACACAAGTCCTTCACGGCTTTGGACAGTCTATACAATTCATTTAGTGCCACTTATACTGTACACAAATCTTTCAGGGCCTTATACATTGTACACAAATCCTTCAGGAGAATACAGAAGGTACACAAACCCTTCAGCACCTTGTACAGTGTATACAGTTCATTAAGGGCCATGTATAGTATACAAAAATCCTTCAAGGACAGGAATATTGTACACAGGTTTGACAGAGCCATTTGTATTTTACACATATCTTTCAGCAACATACACAAGTCTTCACAGACAAACATACAAATCCCTAACAAACCCACGAATAGGCCAACATACAGAATTTCTTCACAGTCATATTTGTTATACATAACTCTTCTATGATATTAACAGTGTGAAACTGCATAAACAGAGCCCTTGTATGCAGCTCTAGTGACCTAATGTTGATTAACAGTCTGGGATTAAATTTGCTCCCTAAGGTTTGGTGAAGGAAACTAGTGATGTATGTGCTGAGGTGGTTGCCTGCCAGGTCCTGATGAGGACCAGGCACTTATAGCAGGTGGGAAGTTCTTAGGTTTCTGGCAGGCCCTAACAGAGACCTGGGGCTTGCAATAGCTAAGCAGTTACTGGGTTGCTGACAGGCTTTGACAGAAATCATGGGATTACAATAGGTAGGCAGCCTTTTGATAGCTAATGATGCTATGCACACTTCTCAATTTTAAAGATTTTCGGAGAATGTCCAGATTTTTGCCTCATATTTTTGGTGTGTTTTTCATAAAATTTCTGTTTTTCTGGCAAATTACTGGGATAATCTGAGGACTGAAGTCACCAAATAATGACATACATTTGAGTTTCTTCAAATCATTCAGAAAATGTATATTAATACAAACCCTGTTACTCTAGCAACTTTCTTAGTTTGTAAGAGCAATATTTAAAATCTGTCCCTATTTTTGGACTTTGTCCCCCCATTTTGTCAGGCTTTGTCCAGATTTCTTGCAATAAGAGGTTGAGAGGTATGATGTTAAGTGTCTTGTAACAGGTAGACAGTTCTTGGGTTGTCTGCAAGGCCCTATCAGAGACTAGAGATTTATAACAGGTAGGTAGTTCTTGAGTTGCCTGGCAGGTCCTGATGGAGAACATGGGCTTGTAAGTGGTAGCTGCACTTTGGTTGCTGGCAGGTTGTAATAAAATGAATAAATGGAAGAAACACCACACAAGGAACTCCAAAAACAATATAATTGTAAGAGCTTTTGTTTACTAAAATAAGCAAACTTCTTCAGACAAATCATTTTAAAAATGAAACACTTAAATACATCTTGAAATTGAAAGCTTTGGTTAGATAGATTTACAGTTTAATTCATTTAGGCTTTTATATATAGTTGGGCTTTTTTATATTTCTTATGTATTTTGTATTTTGTATTTTTCATTGTGAGTTACCTATTGTTGAATGTACCGTGGCACTTTAAATTGAGGCTTGGTTTCGTTTTGAGGATATGATGTCATGATTAATAATTATATTTAAGTGTTTCATTTTTAAAATGATTTGTCTGAAGAAGTTTGCTTATTTTAGTAAACGAAAGCACTTACGATTATATTGTTTTTGGAGTTCCTTGTGTGGTGTTTCTTCCATTTATTCATTGTGTTTGCAGTTTGTGACTTTTTACCAGGTTCTAATACAGATCAGGAGATTGTAACAGGTAGGAATTTCTTGGCCTTGCCCTACCAAGATATTTTGGGTATGTGCATACTATTCACATTAAAGAATCAGTCATTGTATAGAGGATGGCCTTGGGAAACCTATCACCCATTCTTCATCCCAGCAGGGAAACAAACAGGTAGTGCCATCAGCTAACCTAAAGACTAAGGTTGCATATACTCTGTTTGGTTCTTCTGGGGTATGCATTGTTCACAAATCCTTTAGGGCCAGGGACACTCTGTTCCATTCCTTAAAGGAAACATACAAGGCAAGTAATTTTATTTGGCCAAGTAACAACACACAAATTCTGTGCCACAAAAGCAGTAAATACATGTACTCTAGGCCCACATACTACCAGTTTAAATTCAGCCCAGGGATCAGTACATCAGACATAAGTCTTTCACAAGATCTGCTGTGGTAGTTAGAAAAACCACAAACATGTTTTCTGTGCCACACACAAAGAACACAAGTCCTACAGGACAATATACATCACAATGAAGAAATTCTTCAGGGTCACATGCACTGCTGTTTCAGGGTCAGAGAGGTAATATACAGGTCAAAGGTCATGGAGATCATATACAAGTCCTTCAGAGCTGCAAACAATAAAAATGAGTCATGCAGGGGCAGAAATACATAAACAAAATGGCCACTTAATTAATATATTTAAAAACGTACCCAAAGTGGTTGCAGGCTTAGACGACTTTGCACAGGAACAGCTGCTGTAGCATTAAAAGAAGTACATGAAATGAATAAGAGCTAATACATGCATACATAAACTCTTAATCACTATTTTTAGTGCAACTTGTTGACAGCATATATCCCACAAGCCCTGCGCCTATTTCACAGGAAAGACCCAGGATGTGACTCCAGCAATACAAATAACAAATAGCCATGCATATAAAGTAATCATCCCCAAGTTTGAATAGAGACAAACACAAATTTAAGAATAATCACGTTAGGAAGTCATCATGTGTAGGATGCTAACCACTGTAATGCACACAGATTATAAAGATAGCTGTTTATTGCAAACACATGACAAATGTACATGACAAATACTTCTCATGTGAAATCTGTAGCACCCTACCTCCTAAGGTATTGATGTTTAACAGAATCACCAGAAAGACTGGCTGGCTGACCAAACATGTCACTGCACTGTGCCAGTCCTCTACCCCTAAGCACCAGAAGGTGGCTTGTAATTTGGCTCTTAGCTCACAGCAATGGGAAGGGGGATATAAATGGTAACAAGTGCACAGCCTGAGTTAGGTTTCATTAATTATCTGAAGTTTTATGCTCACAGTTAAAGCTTCCCCATGGATTAGGTTACTAGCCACAAGCCAAACAATTAATTTGTAAAGAATTCCCCAGTTTCTTTATCTGCCCTAAGGCAGAACACACTGTGATAATGAAGACATCCGGAAGAAATCATACAACTCATGTTAAACTATAAATTATATTTGTTAAGCATTGTAATTTATTTTATACCAGTTGTATATATAGATGAACTTACCTAGATAGCAATTAGGGTTAATTAGTGGAGTAAGGTAAGAGCGGATAACCCAAACCTTGCACACAGAAGACAATGCTGTGGCCTAAATCTTAATGACACTATTTGGTACTGCAGATTCCTGAAGAAATGCAGACCTTACCGTTACAGTTCAATGCTTTTAATAACACTTTCCAATTAACACAAAAGTACACAGAGAACATAATATAAACAAAGGGATGAGCAAAAACAATATATCAACGTGAGCTGAGATCATAGTAGTTTGAAAACTTCAAACTTCTGTATTAGAAATTCAGTGCAGAGTTCATACACCGTGTTGCCTTAATGAACAAACTATGCCTTCATTTCCAATTTATATATATCCATCTTAATATAAATAAACTATGGATGAATTTCCATTTTATATCTATCCATCTTAATGAACAAACTACAGCTTCATTTCCAATGTATACATATTCACCTTAATAAACAAATGATGACTTCATTTTCAATTTATATCTATTGATCCTTATTCCTTAATTTCCAATTTATACCTACCTACCTTAATAAATAAACTATGGCTTGATTCCCTTTTTATGTCTGGCTCATTTCCATATATGTTCCTAAATAACATTAACCAACAAATATGTATGTCAGTTTTTCCAGTTTGCAAATCTTATACACATACAGTACATGGGTCTATATTAGAACATCAAAGTTTCAGAACTTCAAATGTTCTAATATCGGCCCCAATTAAGCGAAAACTGATAACATCGAAAATTCAGAACAGTGAATTTTTTCCTAGGGAAAAAATGTGCTGTTCCAAAACACATACACACAACACAAACACACCAAACAAACAGCAATGCACACACATACACATAAAATCTTACATATAACCCTACACTAAACTGTACATACACCACTATCTATCCACTTACCTTAACCCAAACCCTAACCCTAAGGTCCGTCACTATTACACACACACACCTCACCCGCGCCCTAAACCTAACACACCTACCCCACCCTAACCCATATGTCTACACATTTGCACACTTACCTGACCTATGCCCTAACCCTAACTCACCTAACCCACCCTAACCCTCATGTCCACACAATCACACACTTACCTGAACCCGACACGTAACTTTCCACCACAGTGCTGAAAATAGTGAAGTGACAGGAATGGATAACCAAATTCTTTCCCTAGGAAAGAATTCGGTTTACTGAAATTTTGCTATTTTCAGCTTTTGCTTATTAGGGGTCGATATTAGAACATTCGAAGTTCTGAAACTTTGATGTTCTAATATAGACCCCAATACACTATGCATGGCTAGGGAGGGCAGACATTAAAGCTATTTTTATTAACATTTTTTAAAAATAGTTGAAAAATGAAAAAATGTGGACAGACATATTATTTTTATTGTCCCTTTATTAATTGGGTTACACCTGGTCCTTACTCTTCATTTCAAAAATGGACTGTAGAATTGGCCATTCTAAAAATGAAAGACTTGGTTCAAGCCCTTAACATGAGCTGTAAGTCTTGTACCATATAAGAATGAACTCTTTCTGGCTACTGTCTCTCTCAGATGTAGGAAACAGAGCATTTTGACAGGGCTCTATGGGTAAGACAGAAACAGGACACAGGTAGTCCAAGTGATGGTAGCAAGAAAAGTTTTGGACTGTGGGCACACTTTAGTTTAGATTTTGCCTGCTCTATTTGTTCAGAGAGATCTGTAAACTGATATGTCCAGCATCCTTTGCCCTTTTTGGGCAGTACTCTGCAATGTCAAGTTTCTAGAAAACAAAGCCATTACAGCTGATCTGAGGTTAGCTGTTGACCTGAGGGGAAATGCCTGATGGCCAGGCCAGTACTAAAACTGTCTGCCTTAACTGTGTTTACTAACAAATCAAGGAAACAGTGCAAAGGTTTATGAATATTTTCATCTATTTCTTAACTAGGTAAGCCACTGGACAAAATCTCCCTTTTCAGTGGCAACCCAGGTGCACTGTTTGGTTAAGTGACTTACTCAGCATCAGACAGTAAGCAAATTGATGTGGACAGAATCAAATTCTGTATCTTCTGACAACATAAAGCAGTTCATTAACAGTGAAGAGCTTTAATTCACTCCACTGATAGACATTTTTACCTTTTAATAGCTAGACAGGACAGTCCACTTAGTGCAGGACATCAATAGTTATGACTGTAAAGTAGTGCGTGCAGTTCTGCAGGTAGAAATTCTCTTATTCTACTGTTACCTGACTGAGACTGGGTTGACCCCTGATGGCTGACTAACTCTTTTATTAATAATTTGCTAAACAGGACACACTAATTGTGTCTTGATGATTTCCATAGCCAAGAAAACAGGTTACTGAAGGTCAAGGAAATTCTGCAAATATGTCAAGACTAACACCTTTTGCAAACTTCACGACTGTGACTGGTCTATATACAGTGTAGTGACCTTCCTCAGAATATTCAAATGAGTGTAATCCTCTACTTAGATGCTCAGCTCAACCTTCAAGATAACATTCCTGACTTTGTTGTATATGTATATTTATGCCCATATGCCCATAGAAACAATATAGTTCCACCATTTCAGAGAAAAGTAATTTGTCTGTATGTGAGCTCTGCAGTAGTGGCTGGCGAATACAGGAATGTCGAAATATGGTTGGATGATTTCCGTGTTGCTGAACGTTACTTGAGCAAGACAGGTGTATCAGCGAATGCTACTGTGCATTCGCTGAAAAGAACCTTGATGTTAATAGTACAGATCGCGGTACAGTGCGGACTGGGAAATCCATCCCTTTTCTTACTGTAGTGCAATCTCGGAGTTGGAATATTTATTTAGCAAGGGGTGTGGGGGGCACAGCCCTCCACAGGGTGGGTGCAGGGGGGCTTAACTTACCTCCTATGCGGACATCACATTCGCTATTCATTCTAAATGTCAAATTGGCTGAATTCGTTCATCAGATTTGACATTTAACCTAATTAGTATGCAGAAATTTGGCAATATGGTTCGACGCTCTAAATGGAATTTGTTTTGAATGTCAACATTTTGATAGTAAACTGGTCTATGTAGGTATGTCCTGCCTACGGCTAGGTTACCCATGTCTGCCCCTGTATTGCTGTAATGGTGCTTTCACGCTGTCTGAGATCCTGAGATCAGACTATTTATATTGGTCCCCAAAGTACTATCCAAGTACTTTCACACTGTCTGAAGTCAGATTGTACTGGTCACCAGAGTACTGTCATGGCATTTTCAGACCATCTAAAGTTAGCTCACTATATCAGAACCAAACAGTCCTAATCTGGTACTTTCACACTGTTTGAGTTCAGATCATCTATGTTAGTCATTATAGTTCTGCCCTGGCACTTTCACAATGTCTGAAGTAAGGTTTATACTTGTCAATGTAGGTCTATCTTGCAACTATCAGTCTGTCAGACAGAAGGTGGTCTATGACAGTCCTCTTAGTCCTATATGCATATTCAGACTGTCTGAGCTCAGGTTGTTGATGTACCTCTCTTATATTCCTATACTGGCACTTTTGGACGGCCTGAGCTCAGTCTCTTTGTCTGTCCCTTATAGTCCTACACTGTCAGTTTTACACTCTCTGAAATCAGATTATGTTTGTTGGTCAGTGTCATCCTTTCCTGACACTTACACACTGTCTGAGATTAGGTAACCATTGCTGGTCCCCAAAATCCCATCATGGTACTTACACATTTTCTGAGGTCAGGTCATTTATGCCTGTTTCCATAAGCCTATATTGCCAATTTCAGACTATCTGAGAGGAGGGCTTCTATGTCAGTCCCCATATTCCTATACTTACACTGAAAGACTGTCTAAGGGAGACTGTCTAAGGGCAAGCCATCTAAGTCATCTGGTTACACAGTTTGACTTGTCCTGATATTTATTTATGTATTTGTCTTTGTTCACTAGGAAAAGTCCAACTGGGTAAAACTCATTTTCAGCAGAGACATGGGGAGAAAAGCTCCATATCTGGACAGCGCAGTGGTGTAGTGGTTAGCGTTGTCACCACACAGCAAGAGGTTCTCTGGTTCGATTCTCAGCTGGGGTGTCTTCGGTGTGGAGTCTGCATGTTCTCCCTGCATTCATGTGGGTTTCCTCTGGGTTCTCCGGTTTCCTCCCATGTTACAAAGACATGCGTGTCTGGAGTGTATCACCCCGGGTCTCTGCTGAAAATTGGCTCATTCCAAGTCGGACTTTCCCGGTAAACAAATGATAAATAAAATAAATTTAAGTTACACATAATGCACAATTATAATTGCAGGGTAAAACATCTGTACATGAGCTTATTTATGTGAAGTTTTAAATATCTGTTACATGAACATAGCATTTTAACACAAAAGAAGAGAAGTATTAACATATATTGGCTAATTATTGTACAGAAAAATAAAATACATTCATAGTTAATGTATTTATAGCATGATGGCTGCAAGGAAAAGATCGAACTGGGATGTTTTGAGGTTAGTAATAATTTACAGACAGACAAGTAGTAATATAGCTTAAAAATTGATGATAAGAGAGATATGAAAGGAGAAATTATGGAAAAGAGCAGAAGGATAAATGGACCGAGGAGGAACTGTAGTTAGTGGTGAGGTGTGTTTGGTTATATGTTTTATAAGCTGACAGATGAATATATTTGTTGAGGATTTTTGAGAGAGGTGATAGGATAGCAATAGGTCTATAGTTTGTTACCTCTGTTGAATAATGGATTTTTTTCCAGATGGATGGGACATACTTATCAGTTATTGATTAGCTGATCATAATGGAGACAAGGAAGGCTAGTCCTTCTGCATCTATTGTGAGGAATTCTTTGGGAAGGTTATGGGCACCTGTGGTTGTAGCTTTTAAGTTGGCTAGGAATTTTTTTATGGTTCATGTTGGAATGGGCTGAAACCTAAAAGACAGTGTGTTGCTTTTGAGAACAGAGGGAAGTTGGAAGGGTGAAGTAAGGTGGCCATTGATTGTTGATAGAACTCACTGGATAAATTGATTGGTGAACTGAATGACATGAACAAAGTCAGATGGTGCTTGTTAGGGCAGATAGGTACAACTGGAATCTTACGTTTTCTACTAGGACATAATTACCTGCAGAAAAGGCAGCATTTACCTCTGAGATTACTGTAAGGTGTGAAAAGCCGACAGTGCCATAATTTCTACTTTTTAATCAGTTTACTGTATCCAGCTCCCTGGGACATGTGAATGATTCTTCACAGCAGGAGTGTGAAAACTGTGTTCAGTTCTTTTTATGAAGCACAACCAGCTATGGATGGAATTCATTTAATCTGGAGAATGGCAGAAATCATGCATGCTGTACAGCACCATTCTGGATGATGCCCAGGTGTTGACTATGGTGCAGGTGTACAAATTTAGTTTTCAGAGATTCTTCCACCTATTTAATTTGAGCCCACTCACCTCCCTGTTCTATTTTCTAAGTTACACACAAAAATTTATTTTTATTTTTAACATTTGTTTATCAGAAAAGTCTTACTGGGACAGAGCCCATTTTCAGAGGAGGCCCAGGAAGAAACACTCCAGACGCATGTCTTTGGAATGTGGGAGGAAACTGGAGCACCAGGACGAAACCCACACAAATGCAGGGAGGACATGCAGAGTCCACACAGAAGGCACCCCAGCTGAGAATCAAACCAGGCAGCTTCTTGTTGTGAGGTGACGAGGCTAACTGCTGCATGACTGCACGGCGCACATTACTTTCAATAAGACTATCAGAAGTCTTATTATGATAGTGGGGCTGCTGCAACTTGTGACAGGCACTTTGCTTCTATTAAAGCTCATAAACTTGATGTGCACTGAATTAATAGGCTGTCTGGAACTAGAGAAAGGTTCCTAAGATTGTAAGCACAGACCAACTAATGAATCATGTCTCTGAATTCCAGATGTATGAACTGCTCTAGCACAAATGTAAGACCATCCACTTATTAGACTTCATGCAGCACAGAGATTACTTTTATTGTAAGAAATTTTATAAATGACCACCTCCTGTTGTCCAGCTGTATGGCTATTATTTCACAATACCATTGATCCTAGTTGCACTAGCAGAGGATGGACACAAGGTTCACTAAGAAAACTATCTTTTAATCTGAATGTTTACTCTGAGGCACACCGAACAGGTGTTAGACTGAGGTAAGTTTCCTGCTGTCTGAGACAGGTCTGTAATTACAGTCTTATCCATGTTGTTGACAAAGCATGTGGCACCTTTCTGGGAAATCAGTGAGTGATACAAGCTGAGGTTTTGTTGTTGCACTGAGATCGGTGAGTGCTGCCCATGCTTGCTCCGCTGAATTTCATGTACTATAACTGAGCTGAAGAGCCACCCATCTGGACCTCAGATGGATCTGAACCTGGAAGGATCAAAGTGCTAAGGTAGTGGGGTCTCAGGTGCTGTTCATGTTAAATGCAAAACGGAAAATTCAGGCATTGCTTTTGACTATGAAGAAGACAGATTATACTTGAAAAATACTACATGAATAGCTTGTTACTACATTTAGAAATATCACTGAGTCATTATCACATTTAACAAGGGTAATCTGGGCAACTATAACAAATGCAGTCATTGCATGACTCTTCCACAATATCATCTGATGTACTGTTACAAAATGAAGAGGAGGAGACTCAGTTGCAAAGAGGCATTCATGGTCAACATGTACTGAACCAGTGATGTGAATAACAGTAAAGAGCTACATTGCATTGAAAATCATGTACTGCACCAGTGATATGACTCACACTAAACAGCTATGTCACATTGAAAACCATGCATTGCATCAGTGATGTCACTCACAGTAAAGAGCTACAACTCATTTAAAATCATGTACTGCACTGGTGTTGCAACTCACAGAAAAGAGCTAAATTGCATTTACAATTATGTACTGCATTGGTGATGTGACTCACAGTAAAGAGCTACGTCACACTGAAAATCATGTACTGCACCTGTGATGTGACTCACACTAAACAGCTACGTCACATTGAAAATCATGCATTGTACCAGTGATGTCACTCAGTAAAGAGCTACATCTCATTTAAAATCATGTATTGCACTGGTGTTGCAACTCACAGTAAAGAACTATATCACATTTAAAACTATGTACTGCACTGGTGATGTGACTCACAGTAAAGATCACATTTAAAATCATGTATTGCATTGATGATATGATCAACAGGTGATGTAAACAACAGTAAACTCACATTTAAAAGTGTGTACTGCACCACTGATGTCAGCAACAGTAAAAAATCACATCATGTTTATTATATACTGTCCCTGTGATGTGACTGACACTATACAGTCATCACATTTAAGATAAGTATTTTCACTACATCACCTTCAGTAAGCTGTATCTGTAATATCTGAATGATTCTCAGCTATCTTTCATAGTGTATAGGGAAGTCTTCTCTGAGGTGCCATGGTAAGCTATAATATTCCTTTTTGTAATTTCCTACACATCTTCTACTGGCACTCTGTGCTCTGCTGTGAACACCCGTACTGCTTGATGATGATACACATAACCCTTCACTGGGTGGACCTCACAACTTGAATGTCTCAAAAGACTTTGGGGAGAGTGGACTCAACTGGGGAAGGAATAAATGAAGGAAAGAATTGAACATACTGTAGCTGGCCAGTCAGAAACCCTTGCCTGAAGAGCAATGTTCAGTGATATCTGTGTAAGGGATGTATGTACCTGTATGTCATAAGCTGAATGTCACTCCCACTTTAATGCCTGGAAGCATGTGTGTCTCCTTATTTTCACCAAATATTATACAGACTGTGATTTATTCCCTCCCATGCCAGGTTGTTTAGGTTGCTTCTCCCTATCCATCCAGTTGTCATATCAGTGACTTTGGTCTATTCCTGAAGCCAGGTCACTGGCAGCATAGATGGATGCTTTCTCTTTGTACCATTGGGTTGGCAAACTAAAATATTCTATACACTGTGTATATAAAACTACGTATGCCATTCCAGTTAAAGGGAGTATGTGCATATAAAACTACTTACATGATCCCAGTTATGGGGAGTATGTGCATATAAAACTACTTACGCCAGCCTTGTTATGGAGAGTATGTGCATATAAAACTACTTATGCAATCCTAGTTATGGGGAGTATGTGCATATAAAACTACTTACATGATCCCAGTTATGGGGAGTATATGCATATAAAACTACTTACACCATCCTAGCTATGGGGAGTAATGTACATATAAAACTAGTTATGCCATCCCTCTTATGGGGAGTATGTGCGTATAAAACTAGTTGCGCCATCCTAGTTATGGGGAGTATGCACACATAAAACTACTTATGCCACCCCAGTTATGGGGAGTTTTGTACATAGAAATCTACTTATGTCATCCTAGTTATGGGGATTTTGAGCATATAAAAATGCTGACACCATCCTAGTTATGGGGAGTATATGTATATAAAACTGCTTATACCATCCCAGTTATGGGAAGTATGTCCTTATAAAACTACTTATGCCAGCCTAGCTATGGGGAGCATGTGTATATAAATCTAGTTACGCCATCCCAGTTATGGGGAGTATGTGCATATAAAACTAATTGCCCCATCCCAGTTATGGGGGATATGTATATATAAAACTAGTTGCACTATCCCAGTTATGGGAAGTATGTGCACATAAAACTACTTATGCCATCCCAGTTATGGGGAGTTTGCGCACAGAAAACTACTTACGCCAACCTAATTATGGGGAGTTTGTGCATATAAAACTACTTATGCTATCCTAGTTATGGGGAGTATACTGCTCAGTTACATTCAGGAAGGATCACTACTTGATACTTTAAAGAATTCTTGGATTTACAATTTTATATTTAACTTATGGCCTTTCATGACATATCCATTCTGGTATTCATATACTATATATATATATATATATATATATATATATATATATATATATATACACACACAGAAAGAAAAAAGCAGTTCTATGCTGTATACTCTTATAAGTAAACAGATTCAGATGGAATACTATTTTATCATATCTGCTCAGTCTGTAACATTTATTAAGGACAGTATACAAAATAAATAGTAATGATCAGACAGCAGAAGTGCGGGGCAGACAGGAAGTGTAAAGCACATGTAAAACTGCTAAATACTGTTATGTCAGTATAATGTGTAAGTACATACGTACTACACTTGTAAAATTAGTACACACTGCTACATCAGTATACCATGCAAGTTTAATGTAAGGATATACTACTGCACTTGTAAAACTACTAAACACTGCTATGTCAGTATACTGTGTAAGTACAATATAAGGACATACGTACTACACTTGTAAAATTAGTACACACTGCTACATCAGTATACAGTGCAAGTTTAATGTAAGGACAAATGTACTGCACATGTGAAATTACTAAACATTGCTACATCAGTACATAGGCTAAATATAGTGCAAAGACACGTATTACATTTGTAAAATTAGTAAATATGTATATATCAGTATATAGGCTAAATAGTGCAAAGACATATGTACTACATTGTAAAATTACTAAACACTGCTACATCAGTAGTGCAAAGATATATGTACTTTGCTACTAAAATTAGTAAAGACTTCTACACCAGTAAACAAAATAAATACAATGTAAGTATGTGTATACGGCACTTGTAAAGTCAGTAAACACTGCTATATCAGTATATAGGGTAAATACAGTGCAGACATATTTACTGCACTTTTAAAATAGTGCACACTGCCGTATCAGTATACAGAGTAAGTATAATATAAGGACATATGTAATATACTTGTAAAATTAGTACACACTGTTACATCAGTATATAGGCTAAATACAGTCCAAAGACATATGTGCTGAACTTGTAAAATTAGAAAACACTGCTACATCAGTATATAAGGTAAATATAGTGCAGACACATGTACTGCACTTGTAAAATTAGTAAACAATGTCAGCATCCTACAAGAGGGTCTTACACAATCAAATGATTGGTGCCAAAGTCATGGCCTTAAACTCATTGCAAAAAAATGCAGTTTCATCACTTTCAGTAAGAGTGATGTTCCTGCTAACTATCACATCAATAGCAACACCCAACGTATGCACTCAGTGGTGAGAGACTTGGGCACACAGGTTGACAGCAACCCTACCTTTGATCACGCTGTCTCCACAGTGGTAGGAACAGCATTCTATATCGCTCATTACATAAGTAAGGACATTGCCAGCAGAAACTTCCCTGGACTCTTCCCTCATCAGACCAATAATTTAGTATAACACCCCTTTTGGTATGTACCTTTCCAAGCACCTGCACCAATTTGACAGACCGCAAAGGTTCCTAACAAGGAAAATTCAAAGTCTTCACATCTGTCCTATGTGGATTGTCTGAAATCACTGTCACTTTACTCTGTTTCATACAGACTACTCGGAGGCGACCTCTGCCTTGTGTGTAAGGCAATCTCTGACTTTGATTTATTGGAAATGCTGCATATTCGCAAGTCAAATCGTACACATGTTACTCGCTCTAAAAACCTTAACCTGGTATGTGACATTAATAGAACCTGCTGGAGGGACAGATTTGTCTCCCAGAGGTTACCACACCTTTGGAACAGACTCCCACTTCATGTCAAACAGAGCACCTCATTAGCCTTCTTCAAATGCAATCTGAATGACTGGAAGGATAACCATAAACTCACTCTGAGGGTTCCACCTTTGTCCTTCTTGGACAGGGGCAATAGGTGGTGATCATGGAAATAAAGGTAGCAGCTTGCAAGGCTTGTAAGGACCCTAGGGCCATTAGCCTAGTAACTTCCTATGATCCTATAAATGCATCTGCATCAGTACACAGTGTAAGGACAATGTTATGACATATGCACTGCATATGTAAAATTAGAATACACTGCTTCTTTGGTACATAGGATAAATGCAGTGCAAAGACATATGGACCGCACTTGCAAAATTATTACCACTGCTACCTCAGTAACTTGGGTAAAACAGTGCAGAAATATTTACTGCACTTGTAAAATTAGTCCAGACTGCTACATCAGTACACAGTGTAAGTATAATGTAAGTATATATGTAACACATTTATAAAATTAGTAAACACTGACTCATCAGTATACAGTGTGGGAACATATGTAAAGCATTTCTAAAAGTAGCAATAAATATGTACTGCACTTCTAAAATAGTAAACAATGCTATGTGTAAGGACTATATAAGGACATATGCACTGCACCTGTAAAATTAGTACACACCGCTGCATCAGTATATAGGCTAAATATAGTGCAAAAACATGTATTGCACTTGTAAAATTATTAAACACTTCTACATCAGTACACAATGTAAGGACAATCTTAGAACATATGTAATGCACATGTAAAATTAGTAAACAGTGCTTAATCAGTACATAGGGTAAATTCAGTGAAAGGCCATAGGTATTACACTTCTAAAATTAGTAAACACTGCTACACCAGTATCAGATTAAGGTTAATAAGGACATAAGGACTGCACTTGTAAAATTATTAAACACTGCTACATCTGTATATAAAGAAAATATAAACTCTTATGTGTGATTACAGATGATCGACTCAAATTCGACCTACATGTTAATAACTGTATCCATAAGACTCATCTAAAACTGGGCCTCCTATATAGAAACAGGAAGTTTCTAACAAACAAACAAAGCAAAAGTAACACTCTCTCATACTTATCTCCTACCTAGTCTATTGTATAGCGCCCAAATTCTCACAGATCTTAACTCTTCTCTCCTTTCTAAGCTAGAATCAACCTATAACAAAGTAGCCAGATTTGCAGCTCACCAAACATATAAATCACATCACTGTCTCTCATTAAAACACTTAAACTGGCTTGAATTACCTCACCAGCTCCTCCTCCCTCAGCTCCAAATTATTCATTCCATTCTATATCTTCCTTCCTATTGCCCCAGCTTATCAACTGTCATCTCACAATACTCTCCCACTAGATCACTTCGTTGCTCAGACTAAAACCTCCTACAAACCTATAAACTTAAGACCAAACAGTGATGTAACCTCCTTAGCTACCATCCTACCATCTCTTGGAACAGGTTGCCATTAGATATTAGGTCCCTCAATCACCATAAAAAATTCAAAGCAGCCACTAAGGAATACCTAAAAAGCAACTGGTCCTGCCACTGCTCTCTACCCCCTTAATCTCATACTATCCTTAGGACAATCCTCCACCCCCCCCATGTTTCTTTGCTTCATTCTCCTCATCTCCCTTTTTTATCTTTAGCTCTGTCTTGCTATCACTACCTCCCTTGAATTTGTACATCCTTACATTGAAGTCATAATCCTTACACCACAAATTAAAACACTCATCTCTCACCTCTCTCACACAAACCTGAAGTATAGCTACAACAAATAATACTATCTATCCTTACTCCTTGCTCATTGGACATAATACTGTTGTTTCAGTAATGTTGCTTCCCTACTTACTTCTATTGTATTAATTCCTATGTTTCTTTATTTCCCAATACTTTTTAATTGCTTATGCTAATGGTTATGCTTTTTTAAATGCTAATGTTGTTGTTATTTTTTTGTAAATTGTTTATGTCTAAACTTAATAGTAAACTATGTGCAGCTTTTCTCCTCGGGCCTCTGCTGAAAAAGGGCTACTCAGCTCAGTCAGACTATCCCGGTCAACAAATGTAAAATAAATAAATAAATAAAATAAAAAATAAATAAATATAGGGAAAAGACATATGTACACAGTGTAAGGAAATGTTAGAACATATGTACTGCACATGTAAAATTAGTAAACAATGCTTCATCAGTGTATACAGGCCAAATACAGAGCAAACACATATGTACTGCACTTGTAAAATTAGTACACGCCGCTACATCAGTATACAGCTTAAGGTTAATGTAAGTATATATGTACTACACGTAAAATTAGTAAACACTGCTTTATCAGTATATAGGGTAAATGCAGTTTAAAGACATATGGACAGTACTTGTGAAATAAGTACACACTGCTAAACCATTATATAGCTTAAATACAATGTAAGGATGCATAACAGTCTACAGTGTAAGTATAATGTGTGTGTACTGCACATGTAAAATTAGTACACACGTCTGCATCAGTGTGTATGGTAAATATTGTGCAAAGACATATGTACTGCACTTGTAAAATTAGCAAACACTACCATATCAGTGTACAGTGTAAGGACATATGTACTGCACTTCTAAAAGTAGTAAACAATACTATACTAGTGCAATGTATAAGGACAATATAAGGATATATATACTGCACTTGTAAAATTGGTAAACACTGTTAATGTACAATAACGACAAATGGAAATGCTGCTTCTTCAGTATACCGTGTAAGAGTAATGTGGGAACATATCTACTGTACTCTTACAATTACTGAACACAGTTACATCAGTACATTTGCAAGTATAAAGAAAGGACATAACCACTGCACCTGTTAAGTTAGTAAGCACTGCCACATCAGTGTACTGTGTAAGAACAATGCATCAGTTTATTCATTTACATCAATATGCAGTGTATGCAAAATGTAAGGAAGTACAATGCCCTTGTAAAATTAGTACATACTGATACATCAGTATAGTGTGCAAGAAGAATACGAGGATTGTAAATTTAATAAACACTTGGGTGGATTCAGAAAATGTTGCTGTTATCATAGCAATGAGTGGCCATGTGCAGGGGGTGTGAGATTCAGTAAAATAAGCTTCTAGATGTGGTCAGGCCAAAAAGAACGGTCAGATGTAACAAATGATAATGGCCCTTAAATGACATGGTAATGAGCACCATTATTAAAATGAGCATCTTTCTGTATGCTAATGAGATAAAAGCAAATGATGCAATGATTCAGAAATATATAAATGTCATGTAATGGAGATGCAATTGCTGTATATTTGAATCTGGTCAAATGCTTGTGATCAGACAGAAGGAATCACCCAGTAATGTCAGAGATTGGGCGCTTAGCATAAAAGGCATTGTGAAGGGTCAGTGTCACATGTGTGTGTGTGTGTGTGTGTGTGTGTGTGTGTGTGTGTGTGTGTGTGTACACGCTGGGGGGACACGGGTGTTAGTGTGGGTCTGCAGAGACAAAGCCTCAGCACTAGTTGGAACACTGCAGCTCACTCTACTGGACAGGTCAGGACATGTACAGAAAATTGTTCAGCATCCCATACACTCCCCCCACCCAAAGGAGAAGGCTCTACCAGGAGTTGAACTGGATTTATCATGTATAAGGGGATGCCAAACTCCTGAGTATGCTGTGCTTTGAATGAGATGTTAAACTTAGGTCCTATCTGGATGAGCTCATGTGGATATAAAAGATCACACAGCTCTTATCGAAAAGAGCAGAGGATGTTCTTGGTGCCCCGGCCAAACATCCCCTGGTAAATGTTAATACCACCTCCCCCAAAATGAGGTCATTGGCTTAGTGGGACTAACCCAGTCAAGAATTTTTTAAATAAAATAAATAAATAATGCAATCTGTGGAAGAGTTGGTGGGCAAGCAGGGACATAACCTTTATGGATGAACAGATTCCGTCAGAATTAAATAAATGATTTGAATAGTTAATTTTATTTATTTATGTATGTATTTATCTGTTGTTGACCTGGTTAGTTTTACTAGGCTAGTAGCCTCTTTTCAGGGAGAACTGAGGTGGTAGTTATACTACAATCGGCCTGGATTAAAAATCCCGACATCTTTAACTTGAAGGTACATTTTGTATTGTTTTCTTTAATATCACTTGAGCCGTCAGTTCTAAGGTTTTTAATACTTGATATGAGTATGCTCATGGAACAAAAAGAATTCAAGGTTTCTGAAGAATTTGAATGTTCAACCATGATGGCCTATCTGCTATACCCACTTGTTTGTAGTTATCTTTTGCCAGCTGGGAAGGTGACACTGAAACTTGCCTTCTAGGTCTGCTGGGGAAAAGACGAGGGGAGGGGGGTGTAACAGCAGTAAGTTCTTTATCTTCCTTTCCATGCTGAACAGCAGTTGAAATGGCTTTGCCTCCCTTATATACAGTGTTTGCTGAAAAAGTACTGAAAATGAGCTCCATTTACATGAAACATCTTCTAATTCATAATGTACTGAGAAGCTGGAGGTGCATCACATACATGTAATGAAAATGTTGTTGTAGCTTTATTTTCCTAATCATCAATAATATCACATGTTGGCTGATCAAACAAGAAATGTTATGCTACTGGAGCATTGAGTAATTTGACTTTGACATGCTCATTGCAAGACCCTATTCTGAGCTATGCAACCATTTTCAACAGTGTATTTGACTATAACTGACTGATAGCAGTAGTGCTTTGAAAATATACTGCAAGCAGTGGTAGTGTCCATTTTCAAAGTGGGAGACATTCTTTCTCTGCAAAGTTTATCAGATGTTGAGGGATTCCTCAAAGGACAAGTAAAAAATATTTCATAACATTTATATATCTATAACAGACAATTATCAATTCCATGAACTCCAACTGTACCCTGACTCAGCAACAGGGTCCATTCCTGTCATGGTATTAAAAACCCAAAACATTTGGAGAAATTAAAGAGATATATTCTGGTGAAGACCCTAAAGATCATGATTAAAAACTCTTCTCATCTGAATCCTTAAAGGAAGAATGAATCTGCATCATAGAAAAATCTTCATCTTCACTAGACCAATCAGGAGAAGGAATTCATCTATTTTTATTTTACCCTTATAACCCTGCAGATGTTCCTACAAAATGTTTCATGCCTGATCTCTTCATGGTTTTTTGATGGTCCACTGAATGAACTAGCATAGTACTGTTACTAAGCTATTGCCAACGCTACCAGACAAAGGTCATATAGTTAAAGCAAGGATAATACCAGACAAATGTCATATAGTTAAAGCAAGGGTACAAAATGCAGAGGGGCAAACTACATGTAGCTATATTAGGCTGAGCCTGAAAGAATCTGCTTAAGTGCTCAACTTGCCAACTATTCAACACCTTGGATCTGACATGATCACAGGTGATACCACTAAAGGTACCTTCAAAGGTAATGATAATGTCTTAGTTTCTGGTAGCACTGGTAAGGAGGATTTTGCTACTTTTGTTTATGATGGACTGCCTACCAGTGACCACAGTATGCTTCTTCAAGTCACTGATTTCTGAAAGATGAGTCAAAGGTAAGGCAAAAACACTAAAAACACAAAAATGTTTTTTGCAAGAGGGCAAGTCCACCTACATCCCCCATGCGGAGGATTCCTCCCCAACAACCTCATAAATCATATATACCAACTCCAACAGTGGAGGAAAGGTGAAGAATCCCCCAAAAGTGCTCTGCCAGCTTGTACAATCCAACACACTGTGTTGAAACTAACCATAATATTAAATTTATAAACTAAAGCCACTTATTCGCCAATGTTGTGGCAACCTGCAACTTTATCTACTCCTGAAGAGTCTATTCCCCTTCCAAAAATAAAAAAATCTCCTTGCTCTTCAAAGTAAAGCAGGACAGTTGCAGCACTGTTTTTGCCCAGCAACACCACAAGGAAGACTAGCCATGGAGACTTTACTAACAATATTCTGACCAACTTTATCTGTTTCAGAATACTCTAGTCCCTTCCAAAAATCAAAAGATCTCCTGGCTCTACAAAGTAAAGCAGTGTGGTTGTACCATTCTTTTTCTGCACATCAACACTGCAAGGAAGAGCAGCCACAGAGACTTTGCTAACAAGTACGTCAGGTAGCATTTAGACTATACCACCTCCAATACAAATACTTTATTTCCTTTCCTACTTGAACTATACCTAATACAGCATTGTATTGTGGTTATGACATATATCTAACGTTTCTAGTATTGGCCTGCTCTCTGGCAAGCATGCAGCTTGTGAATACCCCCCCCCCCGAACTCCCGAGTACAGCATGGTTTCTTCTCTTATTTTTACAACCCATTTACTTGACATTTACTTTCTCTAATTGGCTTCTCCCATATTTACCTTTTTAGTCTGTGTTGCTTATTTTGGCCATTAACTGACTACTTACCTCCAGTAACTTTGCCTAAGTTATTATTAACACTGAAAAGGTGCATAAATCATTTTACAATGCTAAGTCTCACTTATGAACAGCTTTTCTGAATTTTGCTTTCTCAGTATATTTCATAAATACCTGCTCTGTTATAGATTGTTTTTCATTTACTTTCACCAGTAACATGGGTCAGCCTGCTCCATTCCACCCTTGCTTTGCTCAGGCATCCCTCCACTCCTCTACCCTAACCCCATTCCCACCCTCCCCCACTACTCCTACACTTATACTTTAATAACTCCACCCTCTTTTTTGGAAACCAGTCAGAACACCCACCTATTTAACCCTATCCACCAGCCAACTCCCAACCAAGCCATCCCTTAAAGTACACTATATATATATATATATATATATATATATATATATATATATATATATATATATTTATATATATATATATATATACATATATATATATATATATATATATATATATACACACACACACACACACACATATATATATATATATATATATACACACACACACACACACACACACACATATATATATATATATATATATATATATATATATATATATAAAAACACACACATATATATATATATATATATATATATATATAGATATATATATATATATATATATATATATATATATATATAAAGCACAGCTCTCAACTAATACTCTGCCCTCTAAACACTACACATTCCCTCTCTAACACCAGTTTCTCTTAACTACATCCTAGCACCTAACAATGCTTTTAATATCCCATCTAACAACTCTGTTAATAATCATTAAACATGCAACATCACTACCTCCTCAAACTCCAGTAACTTATTCCTCATCAGATACCTTGACTGCCACTTACCGATCTCATCATAGCAGCTTTTCTAATATCTCCAAGCAATTATTTCTCTATACCCTCACCTACTATTCAGCTCCAAAACTCCTAAACACCGCACATAGGAAACCTTACCTTATACCTCTTATATCTACTTCTCCAAAAAAACTGGGCACACTGCTTTCTTATCTAATCACTATACTGCTAAATTGTGGAGACACCCACCCCAACCCAGGTCCTAATACTCAACAAGACATTAGAACACATCCTAGAAATTTAAATATTATGCCTCTTAGCTTTAGAAGCCTATGCAATAAAATATCCCCCTTGCATGCTTGGATAGACAAGTACAGACCAGACATCCTAGCCTTAACCAAAACCTGACTAAATTCTAACATAAAAGACTTTGAAGTGTTACCTCCCTGTTATGGCATAGCTATATTACACAGAAACCATAAGAAAGGTGGAAGCATAGCCTACTTTACCTCAACACCTTTAATATAACACCATTTACTAAGAACATCCCTACATTCTCCATTGCTGAAATGCTCATATCTTTCGTAAATCTTAACAGTGACAAATGAATCTGCATCATTGTTCTCTATATTCCCCAGGACATAATATGCTCATTCTAGAAGGCATACTATCCTGGACTTCCCAAAACATGAAGCTTGAGACTATTATTTTAGGTTATGTTAACATAGATTGGCAATCTCTCTCATCACAGTTATCAACAAATAGCATCAACCTCTGTGGTTTCTCTCAACTCATTAACTGCCCTATTAGGCACAATAAATAGTACACTCAACAATCTACCTTAGACTGGATTCTGGTGTCACATCCAACAAACCTTACCTCTACTGGCACACTTCCAAATTCCCTAAGTGACCACCTACCCACATTTGCCATTAGAGCCAGTGTATACCTATCAAAAACATACACTCTAAAATCTGTCCACAACCTAATTTTATTCAAGACAATTTTAATGAATTACTTCACAAAATAAATTGATCACTGCTAAAACGTCTCCCTTCAGAGGAAGCTGTGCACTATTTCAACACCAGCTTTCTAAATATACTCAACACTCTAGCTCCAGTACACACTAAAAGAATTAGAAAAATTTCTTCCCCTTGGTTAACCAAAGCATGTAAAAATCTAATGAAAAAAAAAAGTCATACAGCCTGGGTCTCTGTAAGTAAATTAAAAAGAAGCAGATCCAATAGTTTCCAAACAATTACATAATCAAGTAAAAAAAACAGGTTATCAAAGATAAACAATTATACTACATCCACCTACAACATGAGCACAAAACTAACGCAAAAAAATTCTGGTCTGCTATCTCAAACCTACTTAACCCTGGGACAAAAAAGACCTTTGCCCTTCACTCGGCGTCCACTCCTTCTCAAATAGCTAATGACATTAACAATCACTTTATACAATCTATAGTCGACCTGATCTCAAACAACCCCCAATCCAGCCGCTTCTCTTCTTCTTCTACCCCTAGCAGTGCCCCTTTTATTGTATTTTCCTCCTGGAAGGCATCTTGAAAGCCAAGGTGCTAGAGGTTGTTTTTTTTCATTAAAGTTGGTGACCTGGTTTTGTTTGTGGTTTATTTTACTACTTTTAAGATTACTGATCAGTCTTCTAATATACTAACTTCTTATACTCTTCCCTCTTTTTTACAGCTGTGCTTTCTCTGTTTCACAAAAATATGGTTAGCACCTCAAGTCCACATTAAGAAATGAACTAGGAAACTTCTACTACTGACTACTGGCTGTATCACAGAATGAACTGTCCTCATATCCTAAGGTTATTTTGGAAAATTGGAAAATAAGTTTTATATTGTACATTGCATGTTGGAAAATATGTATTACATACGTTGCATGCCTCTGTGCTGTAAAAATGGTGAGTCATCTGCTTCATCACATGAATCTGTAACAATTTCTCTGTATTTCACTGTATTCACCATTATCTGTTAGCACATTAGAGTGTATGTGGAGCTTTTTTCCCCAGGCCTTCACTGAGAACGGGTTCTTTTTCACCCAGTTAGACTCTCCTGGTAAACAAACGTCAAATAAATAAATGAAATAAGTACCATTAATGACTGCCTATCCCAGTTTTGGGGAATCATTTTAATATCACTACGCTCCTCAGAACTATAGTTGCAACTGCAGATTTTTCATCCACCCCCCAGTCTTTTCTGCTTCCTTTGATTTAACTTTCTGATGAGCTTTTTCTCCCCTCATATCAAACTCCCTGTTATCAATTTTCTTAAAATGAAAGCGTTATCAGAAAATATAGTTAAAGAGCACAGTTGGGGTACTAAACCTGAAACCTGCCCACCATGATTATAATTTAATGTTTTACCTGTGTCTGTTTTGAGGTCTCTGAATAAAAACAATACATATAGTGCTTCTCCGGCATGGATGTGATATGTGAGGCACTAAGACTGGTATAAAAGAATGAAGAAGGAAGTGCATGAGAGCCTCTCACACCAATCGCGTTTCCATGGAGAACTGCCAGGACCAGAGCAGGAAGTAACAGAGCTGTGGGCACAGCTGGCAAAAACACTGGTCAGGAAAGAAGAGCAGAAGAATCAGGAAGGCACTAATATTCTGATTTACTATTACAGTGATCCTCTCCGGAGAAGGTTATAGTATTTATCTGCAGTTAACTGGTGCAAAACATGGCCTGATTTAAAATGCTGTGGTTGAAATGCAAGGCTGTCGCACCTTTTGTTAGCTACCAAAAATGCAGTGCAAGTAAGCATCACCACAGTAAAAGTTTTGGTAAACACATCTGGACGTGGTGTATCAAGCCATGAAAGTCATTGATAAAGAGGAATGTGAAAGCTACAGTTTTACCATATTAGTTAACCTACAAAGAAGACTTTTCTTAATGTGTCCTAGGCTGAGAAAAACATATACAATATATACAGAATTCAGTACACTTTTCAGCAAAATTTTGCATTTATGGATGTCCACACCCCCAGTCAACAAACTCCATCATGTAAAGTGCTGCCTATATAAGTGCATTTGTCCATCAGAACTCACCAGGCCATCTCCCATGCCAATAGGAAGTACATTCTTGCAAATCAAGAAATAACAGAGATTTAACATCATGCTATTAAACAATTAATTGAAGAATACATATTTGCTCAACTTACAGCAATTTATGGATGTCCACACCACCAGTCAACAAACTCCGTCATGTAAAGTGCTGCCTATATAAGTGCATTTGTTCATCAAAACCCACCAGGCCATCTCCCATGTCAATAGGAAGCACATTCTTGCAAATCAAGAAATAACAGAGATTTGACATCATGCTATTAAACAATGAATTGAAGAATACATATTTGCTCAACTTACAACAATTTCCAGCAGGTGCAGGTTCTGGAAGAACCACTCATCTGTAGGGGATTGTAGGAGGGTATTCCTGCCACATTAAAGAGTCTCTTTTCATAGATCAACTCATATGTTTGAAAAGTACATCATATAAAGCATTAGGGATTCCATGTATTACTAGCAGACTAAATGCACTCAGAGAAGGGTTTCCAGTAGGAGTGGGTGTATATCAGCCAATTGCTGTTCATACTTGTGATGGACTACATTTGCAAACAGGCTGGGGGAACACAAAAAATAAAAGATTCTGAATGGAGACAATTACAAACTACAAGCAGACTCTGAACAGGATCTTCAGAAAATAATATAGGACCAGAATGCAAAACTGAAGGCATATGGGATAAAACTGAGTACAGACAAGACAGCGGTCATGACAGCAAAACAGATGAAATCAGAAGAAGCTGAGAACTGAGGCAGAAGGGAGAACAGTGGAACAGGTTAACATATTTTGTGTGTTTGGAAGGTATGTTTGAGGAGAACAGAAGTCTGAATGAAGAGGTAAAATCTAGTATCAGAGGTATGGCAGGCATCTGGTGCAAAGTGTCAGAGATAGTATGTGACAAAAATTGTTAAAGAAGCCAACAAGTCAGGTGTACAAATTAGTGGTGTGGCTGGTGCTTCTGTATGGCACAGAAACCTGGTCAGTAAAGGCTGATGGAGGAAGATGATGGAGACAAAGTACCTGATATACAAGTCTAGGAATACCCAGTTGGAGCTGAAGTGGTTCAACTTACTACTCCACCCAAAGATGAGAACTGCTTCCATTTTGACGCATGGATCTGCTAAGTGACTTCCAGGCAGCCTCACTCATCTCAGGGATTCCTGTAAGCAAATGCAGAGGAATGATACGGTCTGCAATGAAAGCCAAGGCCAGAGGCAAAGCTGGTTGCCCCAATCATGGGAAGCATCCTTGAGTAGGACTATGAGAGCTCTTTATTACTTCTATAATTCTCCTAGCATGAATCCTTACCTGTCTTGGTCAGCAAAGTGTGAATGGAAAGAGTTTTGGTCTTCCTTCCTTAAACTTTACAGTGAGTTGTGGAATCACTAGGAATGACTGGAATGTGTACAGAGTAGCAGAATCAACAGGAATAGCAGGATTGTGTGAAGGAACATTCTAGGTTGAGGAAGAGAGAATATATCTACTGCTACCCTCCCCCCACCAAACTGAGCTAAGCAGCAAAAATAGGAGCACCATATTCATCTTAGTAGTAAATAGGTCAGTTTCTGGAAAAGCGCCAGTTCTAGACTGTCCAGACATGGCCTCTGAATTTGAAGCTCAAGAAAAGACCTGATGAAGCATCAGCCAGCTCATGTATACTCTTGAGAAGTGAACCTCTGGGAGAAAGGATCTCCATGGGACCCAATGCCAGATGAGCATCTAGTCTCACTTCATGGAGAATGGCCTTGTCCTGCATCTTGCTTGATCCTTGACTCTCCTTGTTTAAGTACCAAGTGATGGACTGATTGCCTGGGTGGGGAGAGGTGTTCCCCAGGCATTGAAGGCCAAAGAATACTGTTCTGGATCTAGCCAGGCATTGTGGATCCCCTCTCACTGCAGGCTACACTCGCCATATCATTTGGGAACCCAACCTGCAAAAGAAGAGTCTACTGTCAAGATCTACGAGTTCAGTTGCAGTAAAGGAAGGCCCACCTGCAGATGTGGTGTGTATTGTCTTACACACAGGGATACAATGTGGAAATCTTTGAGGTTCCTGAATAACTTAACCCCTTGTCTACATTTTAGCAGTCACTTCTTAAGGACTATTTTTGTATACTTATACTTCTGTGTTCTTCACAGCCTTTGTTGCATTTTGAGCCTCTCTGACCAGCTCCTGATTTCCTACCATCTTCTGTGATCCCCTTGCAAGTGATATCTCCTGGTGTACCCTGTTCTGGGAGGGAGTGCAATCCATCACACTGCAGTGTATAAAATGGGATCAAGCCAGGTCTGTCACAGTGCGGTATGCTGCAGAGCTTTTATACTTAAATCCTGCCTTCCACAGCACACTGTGTAATGTCACCATGGGGGTTGTGTAATGGATGTTGTGAGGAGGAATGTCCTGTAGCCTGGTTGACATGGTTACCAATTACCTTACTTTGATGCCTAATGCCTCAACCAGTTAATTCTAGTCTCTGCTGGGAATCACAACATTTCTGCACCCTCCCCCTTGACATAGATGAGCATATGTCTTGTCGTTCCTCCTTTGTCTTGCAATTAACGCCTTCAGCACCCAGACCACAAGTTAAGCCTGGACTAGCTAACTTCTTTGTTTCTCCTTTCTACTTTCTTCAGGAAAAGTGTCAGGATATTGTTTATTGCAAAGAAATAATTAGAATTAACTTAACTTATACAACCTCTCCATAATGCTAGATCTATTACAAGATGGAGTGAAGTCCTGCCAGTTATGAAGTGGAAGCCCTTAAAATGAGATGTATGCATTGGAAGAACTACTGTACTGCTACTTAAAGTCTGTCTCTGTGGTGCAAGGGGATGGAGCCTGGACTGAAATCCAGGTGACTGTGATTTAGTTAGTAGCCCTGGCACCTGTGGATCAGGCAGAGAGGAAGAGGAGTGAAGGGGTATGGCCCACTTGCCTCTTTCAAGGGGATGGATGGGGGGTTTGGGGGACCCACAGGGCTGTGTGTTTTTTCTGCGTCAGACCATGGAAACTGCACCCATGATGGAGGGTAGGATTGCTTGCTGGCAATGCCCCTTCTAGAAATGATGGATGACAAGTGCAGTAAGCCCATTGCATACCCTCTTCCCTTGTAAACCAAGCATTTGCTAAGGGATGCATGGCACAGCTGAAAATCCTCAAACAATCCCAATGGTCACCTAATTGATGTCCTCTTTTGCTTGTCCCTTGTCCCAGGGAATGCATGTGTTGATTGGTTAGGAAGGGGCTGATGATCATCAGGTAGTAGAGATAAAAAAACCCTCAAAAGTACTCACTGTTTCTTTCTGTCAGTCTCTTACAATGGCTTGTCCAGAGTTATTTTTGGTTAGATCTTTGTTTTCTTTTAATTTACTTAATTATTGTTTATTGCTGTCCTTTTGGCAGAACTGCTCTGAACTGCATCTCTGTGCACAGGATTAAGACAGTTTTCATTTGATTTGATGATTTTTGTACATCTCTTCTACAACAAGAAAGAAAAACTTTATAGTACTTGATTTAATTTAGTAATTGTAATCTAAATTAAAAAACAAAGTTTGTAAAGAATGTTTAACCAGGTGTCCATTTTGTAAACTGCAGTAGTGCTTTTGTTTGAAAAGGTTAATTAATGCCACATTCTAAGTGTCTGAGAACCACTGGCTCTTGTTTTCTGGTTGGTTATTTTGTTTTAATTAAGTGCTATTTATAATGCTAGTGTGCATTGAGCTATGACTCTAAAATTGGCACAGTACTGAGTAGTGCGAGTATTTTTATTTTCCTCCCCAATCCAATCCATACTAGCCAACCATCATTTCTGCCCTATTTGACAGTTGGCTTGATTGTGCCCAGGCATTTTGCTTATGCTTATCTTTGTCTGGCTGCTGTGATTTGTTTCTAGCTGTGCTGAAAGCATCTGAGCACTGCGTGTTTCACTGTTGGTACCACTGATACTATTCTGGTAGTATTCACCCAGCACTTTCTTTGCTTCCTTCTTTACTTAGTGAGCCAACACTCACAGGACTGAGCAATATGGAAGGCCAGCAAACCTGAATCCCCCTCCGTCGCCAGCCTCTGTGTACTTAGTATCCCAAAGCACTGTATTAACTGCCTTATGCTCACTGATAATAAACTACTTCTTAACACACAGAAAGCTTTGCCTGTGAGAGGTTCAAATACCTAGCCAATACAGAGGCATCCCTCTCATGACTAGCACTATAAGGTCACTGCAAATGCTACCCCATTCTCAAACATAAAACAATGAATTGTCATATACTGATCCCATAAAGAAATCCTTGCCAAAGTGTATTAGAACTAGTAAGAACAGGTGTCAGCTGAAGCCTCTGCTCACCTACTCCATGTACAGCTACATCAGCAAGTCATCAACAGCCAATTTGCTCTCAATCAAACATTCATAAACTATATTCTGACAAAAGTGCTTTTGTGATTGGGGATTCAGTTGTTAGGCATACAAATTCCCTACTCACCAGGCTGGACAATGACAAGGTTACTATTAGCTGCCTCTTGTATGTGTGGATCATACACATTACAAGGGCTTTCAAGACTCTCCTGACAGAAATATGACAATGAAATGGTAGTGGTTCATGTGGGAGTTAATGATGTGGGGCACAAAACAATGAGTGACATGCAGAGAGAGGTAAGTTAGAACTGGGACTAGGGTGACCTTCCTGCCCTCATCTCCTTTATCAACACCATCTCACAAGCCAGAGACCAGAACAAACTAGTCTCTTGCCTCTTTCTTGATCTCTCAAAAGCTTTCAACACCATCTCTCACCTGCTCCCCTTGGATAAACTCTCTGAACTCAACCTATCTACCTGAACTATCTCTTGATTCGCTAGCTACCTCAGCAATCGCTTCCAGTCTGTAAAATGGCTTTCTGTAATCTCCCCATAAACATGGGAGTCCCCCAAGGTTCAGTACTGGGCCCACTACTATTAAATATTTTTACCAATCAATTATCTGCCTCCACTCCACTGTCTTCTCTGGTACAGTATGCTGATGACTCAACAGTCATCTCCATAGCTGATACCCTCTCCGATCTACATACTACAACTCAGAACTCCTTTCTGTCTATTGAAAAATGGCTCAACCAAAATCATCTAATCTTAAATGCAAAAAAGACTAAACTCTTATTTTTTGTCCCAAAATCAATGTATCATCTAAAACCTACTTTATCTCTTCTTACAATAACAGACCATTCTGAGTAGAAACCCACACCAAACTGCTCGGGCTCATTATAGATGGGGAACTAACATTGGACAGCATGATGCCTGGGCACTTCTATGGGCTAGGCTTGTAAAGGCTCCAGGGCCATTAGCCTAGTACACACCTATGAACCGCTAAAATCTGACCTACATATACTTAGTAACATTAAGAAAACACACCAAAAACTTGAACTCCTCTACAGGAACAAATCATTTTTATCTAGTAAAGCCTAGTCAACCCTATCCCATGCCTATCTATTACCAACCAACCCTTCTCTATGGGTCTCAAGTACTCATCAACTTACAAACCACCCTTCTCTCTAAATTAGAAACCACCTATAACAAGGTTGCTAAATTGGCAGCAGAACTCCCATACTTTTCCCACCACTGCCTAGCACTCAGGAAATTAAACTGGTTAGAGCTTCCCCATAACCTTCTCCTCTCTCAGCTTCAGATAATACACTCTATACTGCACCAACCATCTTTCTGTTCCAGCATTTCCTCTATTATATCCTACTACTCCCCACCCAGGACACTCCTGCACTCAGAACAACATCTCCTTACCATATAAAAGCTAAAGATCAACTTCGGCTAAAACTTTTACAGCTATGCACCAGCTGGAAACTGGAATAAACTTCCACTTGACTTTCAAAATATTAAACCCAAGCATCAGTTCAGAAATGCATTAAAAAAGCACTTAAGCAATATAACACTATGTCAGTGTAAATATCCACCAGATTGACCTTTACCCCTCTCGGCCAACCTGTCTCCCTCCCCCCTGCCTCACCTGTATCCCCCTACCTCCCTTCTCTTCCACCTAATTTCTGTGTATTACTCCTACATGTTCTTTGTGTTTCACTGTTGCAGTCATCACACTTGGGTTATCTGCCTGCAGGTAGTCCTCAGTTGGCCCGGATACCAGTATCTTGGGATTTCTGCTTTGGATGATGTCGTTTCTTCCATGACGTCAGGTCATCAGGGGTATAAAACATGCAGCCAATGCCATTACATCAGCTTTTCTTGCCAAGTGGAGCCTGAAGCAGAAGCAGTTCATGAGTGCCAGTCGGCCGCCTCCTGAAATTTTCATTTTTCGAGTTTCAGACCTGAAGTCTTCTAAAAGATAAGTACCGTGTTGGGGATCCTTTTTTCTTGCTCTAACCAATGTCAGAAAAAATTAATAATTGTCTTGCCTGTGGAAAGCAAATACCTCACAGAGATTTTCATTCTTAATGTATCACCTGTTTAGGCCCAGACCACGATATTACACACTGTCGATTTTATGCCCAGTTCAACACCCGAACTATTCATCAACAAGCTATTTTTGTCACTGAATTCTTTCGCTCTCGTTCTCCGTATTGCAAAATTGCTTTGATAAGCCATCGGACTACTGATCTTCCAAAAAAGCATAAGGATAAAGACAGAGACAGACCGCATAGGTCCAAAACTGCCGACGACACTTCTGCTAAGCTAGTCATCAGTCTGCCGGTACTCAGTGAGGTGCTTTTGCAGTCCCGGATACCCGCTTCTACAGATTTGCAGGTGTCTACTGAGACCCATTCGAAGTCTGGTATGTCATAAGATGCTTCTTCGACTGTGGAACCTGCGGATGTCTCTACCTTGGATGGGTCCGGAGCTGCTGTACAGGCACCAGCTTCTAAGGGTGTATTCAGGCCTCTCGATGTTCATATTAAACCGACTACTTAATTTCAAACCAAAAATACCAAATTTCTCAGGCCCAGAGAATGCACTACGCCTAGGAAACTGACGACCAAAGCGCATTCTCAGGCCCCCATGCCAAAGAAACAAATGCTTAGAATGGCTGAATACCTTATTACTTTAATTAGGGGAAGCCAGCCTTCCCCCTCCAAAAGACCCAGAACTGATTTTCCTTCTGATTCTTCAGATCATGAGTCCGATGACTCTGATCCTTCTGATTACCAGGACATACCTTTATCTACCTATGAGGATTCTGATGCAGAGGAATCCATTCCCTCTGCTTCCCCACCAGAGGATTTTTATTTCAGTGAAACCCTGCATACTCTCAGACAGCATTTCCACTGGGAGTGCCAGGACTACCCACAGTCCAAAAAGAGACTCAGGGAATTTTTAAACTTGCCTCAGCACAGGCCTCTAACTATCCCTTCTGTTCTGGAGATTGTAGATGATGTCTTCATGGAATCCAGTCTTACCCCTGATACTTTGCCACCAGCTCCCAGGAAACCTGGCAGGTACTACAGAGTACCTGACTCTCACAAATTCCTATTTAAGAATCCCACTGCAGATCCAGAAATCATTTCCCAGGGATCTAAAGGCATTATGGTTACTACAGCCAAAAACCCTACCCCTTCAGACAGGGTTTCTAGGGCTTTAGACAGATGGGGTAAGAAGGTATATACCTCTGCTACTCTTGCCATCAGGGCTTTAAATTGCAAGTTTCACATGTTAAAATATCAGCAACATATCATGGAACTAATTAAACAGAAAATGATGTAGATTCCTGATTGTGCAGAACATAAAGATTTACAAGAGTTAATGCATTCTGCTAACCAAGTTGGAAAACATATTTTGTAATGTGGATTTGATGCCTTAGAAGCATCTTGCAGGGCTGCTGTCACTGGGACTGTTCTTCGAAGGCATGCTTGGCTTAAGGAACAAATCTTGCCAGACCATATCAAAGCAAAATTACTAGATGCTCCATTAAACCATAAACATCTGTTTGGTACTAAAGCAGAAGAAATCCTCAGAAAGATGGAGGAAAAAGCTAAATCTATGCAAACTGTTAAAGATTTCCTACAGATACAACCACCTAGATTCAGTAGGCATTGGTCTTCTAAAAAAATGGTCTTTTCCAGTCCCTCACAGACCTTCTCAGTCCAAACCATGGGGCAGCAGACCACCAAGACTACAATCTCAGGGTATACACAGATCTAAACAACGGAGTGCTCCCACCTCAAAAACAGGGAGTAGTAAGCCACCATCCTATGGAAATAGTCCACAGTAACTTGTCCTTCATTCTTCCAAGCCTTGCCCAAGTACTTGCACCCTTAGGAGGAAAACTAGCCCTGCACGCAAAAAACTGGGGGTACAATACCCGGGACAGATGGGTCTTGAATACTGTATCCGAAGGATACAGATTCTACTTCAACTCACTGCCAACCCCAAGCGGATGGCCAGATCTCCCCACAAACCAGTGGGCAGAGGCCCAAAAGCAAGTACTTTCTCTTCTCAGTATCAAGGCTATTCAACCTGTCCCAGCAGAGAAAGGAGACAAGGTATTTACTCCAGTCTGTTTCTAGTACCCACAAAAGAAAACTCTTGGCGCCCTATCCTGGATCTGTCTATTCTCAACACCTTTCTGGTGGTGCCAAGATTCAAAATGCTAACTCTCCAACAGCTGCTTCCTATGCTAGCCAAGGACTCCTGGCTAGCCACCCTAGACTTAAAAGAAGCTTATCTGCACATCCACATAAGGTAATCTTGCAGGAAATATCCACGTTTCAGAAAAATACTGCAAGCCCTAGAGTTCATGGCTTCTTGCATTCTACTAATTCCATATGCAAGACTGCACATGAGGAAACTTCAATGGTACATAAAAAGTCTCTGGTGTCAACATTCTCAGGACCTGGAAACAATGATTCCTATCATTCCTTGCCTAAGGACGGAGTTCCTTTTGTGGGCAGAGGCCTGCTACCACAACAAGGGACTCCCATTCTCTCAACCCCCCACAACACAAACCCTAACAACAGATGCATCAGACTATGCATGGTGGGCTCACATGGCAAGAAAATGCATTCAAGGCAAATGGAGCCCAAAACAAATGCACCTGCATATTAATCAAAAAGAAATGTTAGGTGTACAGAATGCACTGCCAGCCTTCAAATACCTTATTCTTCCAGGGCAACTATTGATAAAGAGAGACAACACCACAGTTATGTGGTACATAAACAAGCAAGGGGAACCCATTACTACCCAATTTGCAGGTTAGCCATGGCTCTGTGGAACACAGCCTTGAGCAATCAAGTGCACCTGCAAGCTCAATTCCTGCCAGGCAAACTAAATTCACTGGCAGATGACTTAAGCAGAAATCTAATGGACCCACATGAGTGGGAACTGGAACCCAAATCATTCAAGCTTCTGATCCACAGGTGGAGGGCACCAGAGGTAGACCTCTTTGCTCCCCCGCAGAACTATCAATTGAGCAAATATTGCACCAGAACTCCCCACAGCCAAGCATGGAAAGTGGATGCCCTGTCCCTTACATGGGAAAACCTCTTAATCTATGCCTTTCCCCCTCTGCCCCTCCTCTAGAAGGTTCTACTACAGATCAGACAGAACAAGCCAAGGACAATCCTGATTGTACCAGACTGGCCTTGCCAGCACTGGTACCCACTTTTTCACAGTCTGACAGTAGTACCACCATGGCACCTGCCTCAGACCCCTTCCCTGCTGTCCCAGTAGGAGGGTCAGATTTTGCATCCTCAGCTGCAAACCCTGAACCTAGCAGCCTGGCTCATCCCCTGAACACATCACCAGCAACCCTCAGTAAAGAGGTGCTGGATGTCATTCTCGAGGCAAGGAGGCCTAGTACTAGGAAATCCTATTCAGAAAAGTGGAAAAGATACTATTCTTGGAGCCAGTCTCAGGGAATGGACACAACCATGCCCAACTTACCTCAAATACTAAACTACCTAACAGAACTGCTCCACAAAGGCCTATCCTTCTCTTCAATTAAAATTCATGCCTCTGCCATCTCAGCTCATTACAATACTGAGCCATCACCTCTTCTCTCACCCTCTGGTCAAACAGTTCCTGAGAGGAGCCAAAAATTTAAGACCCCCCCAGAAGAGCTCCCACTCCAGCCTGTGATCTTAACTTTGTATTGGAGAAGCTCACACTTCCTCCCTTTGAACCTGCAGCTACACTAGAGTTAAAATTCCTCTCTTGGAAAACAGCCTTACTTCTAGCCATAACTTCAGCAAGAAGAGTGTCTGAGTTGCAGGCCCTTATGGCTGTGGAACTCTTCATTATCTTCCATGCGGACAGGGTTTCTCTCAGGACTAACTCATCATTTATGCCCAAGGTGGTATCTAGTGTGGCTTTAAACCAATCCATTCATTTGCCAACCTTTTTCCCTAATCCTCAGAATAAAGGGGAAAGAATCCTGCACTCTCTGGATGTGCACTGGCAGCTTAGGTTCTACCTGGACAGGACTAAACCTTTCAGAAAATCTGACCAGCTGCTAGTCAGCTTTGCTACAGGGGCAGAGGGCAAGGCCATTTCAAAGCAAACCATTTCTAAATGGATAGCACACTGCATCCATTTCTGCTACAAACATCATGGAAAACCTACCCCACAGGGGATCAGAACTCATTCCACTAGGGCTACCTCAACCTCTACAGCATTTCTCAGGGGAGTCCCTACCAGGGACATGCTGGAAGCTGCAACCTGGAGTTCTGTACACACTTTCACCAAGCATTACCACTTACCTATTTTTTCTAAATCCAGAGCAGGATTTGCCACAGCAGTCTTACAAGGCCTGCTAGCCAGCCCTAATGCTTCTTGACTACCTCCACCCTTCCTCAGCTTTGAGAATCAACCCAAGTGTGATGACTGCAACAGTGAAACATGAAGAACATAGTACAGTTGTGTACACTTACCACAAATGTAGATATTTGAGTGTATTCACTGTTGCAGTCCTGGTTACCCTCCCTCTAGCCCCCTGACTTCTCGATGCTTTCCACCTATCCCTTTTTTTTGGCCATATCTTATAACAATGGTATTTACTTTTTACTGGGGGTGTTTCACACCATGTAATTGCTTCCTATTTTGGGGGCTCCTGACATCTGGGGCAAGAAAAACTGATGTAATGGCGTCGGCTGCATGTTTTATACCCCTGACGACCTGACGTCATAAAGAAGCGACAGCATCCGATGCAGAAATCCCAAGACTCTGGTTTTCGGGCCGACTGAGGGCTACCTGCAGGCAGATAACCCAAGTGTGATGACTGCAACAGTTAATACACTGGAACATCTACATTTATGGTAAGTGTACACAACTGTACTTTCTTCAATCTCTCTCTACCTTGTACCTGCAATTAACTACAGACATAAACACAAATGATTGTACTTAACTACTTCTTTCCCATGACTACCTCTCAGCTGAACTAAAGATAAAGAATGTGAGCATTTCTATTTCTGCAATATTTACTCTGCACTGCAATAGTCTATAGATTTGAGATATTTTAGAAGATATTAGCAATCTCATGTTTTATTCTCTAATTTGTAAATTTTGTTAAATTTTGTAAATTGTGTTTTATATAACTATGTTTTGATCTCTTTTTATTAGCTATGTAATTGTGGAGCTTTTCTCCCTGGGTCTTCATTGAAAAAGGGCTTCGGCTCAGCTGGACCAATCTGGTCAACAAATGTCAAATAAATACATAAATAATAAATACATTTTGTATACATGTAGCATATGCAGGTAAGAGTCTGGTCTAGAGTGGAATCCTTCTTTTATCAAAAATGATGCACAGGTACAAACAGAAGATAATTGACGGTAACAATTGACTTATTAGCTGGTATCATTCCAGGGGATGGTGGTTCCTGGATGAATCTGCCTGGGATGAGATGATTGCTATTCCTACTTGTTTTGCAGTGGATAACCTGAATCTTTCATTCCATGGTTTCCATATACTAGCAAAAGCCTCTGCTTTTCCCATAGTGCCTTTTAGGGGACAGCCCACCAACTAAACATACCAACTTAGCAGATACATCTAACCCTAAACAGAACCACATTAAGGAGGCTCTTCTGCAGGAGTCTCAATAACAAATTGCCTGAACTTGTGGCACTCATGCATCTGGAAAATGTCCACATATGCGTAACTACAGAAATTGGTTTTAAATGTAAAGAAAGCATTCCTTTCATACCCAGGTTTTAAACCACCATGCCTTCAGGCCATATGGAAATGATGGTAGTGTCTCTTTATTTGTCAGGGACTAAATCTCATTTAGCCTGATACCCAAAGACCCACAAACTGAGCGCCAAGCTTTGAAAATTTACAGCATGCCACAAAACCTCTCCATGTTCTGAAATTATCATGTCAGATTTCTGGAAGTCTTAGAAGAAATTCGTATAAGCAACTCCGTAATCCTAAGTGACTTCAACTACCCCACCATGAACTGAAGCACCTATATCTCTAACATGGGGTATGCTCAAAGATTTTTGGATTTGATAAACAAGAATTCTCTGGATTGAATAGTGAGCGAACCCACTTTAGGCCAAAAAACTTTTGATCTGATCCTCACAAATATTGTCTCTGCTTGTTTCAATCCACTAGTCTTACCTTCACCAGTCATTTCAGACAATAAACTCATGACATTTACACTCAGAAATACCATACCCCAAAAAACAAATGTCTCTGTATTTTAGGACTTTAAAACTGTGACTCTGATACAGTTATATGATGAAGTCTACATTTATCCATGACATCACCATCATTGACCCTGACATAGTAATCATCTTCACTAAGATGTTTTATGCCCACTTAGAGAAAGTTATTGATCTAGCAGTCTCAACTAGACCCTAACACAATGGGGAATTTTAAAAACAATCCCCCAAATGAACAGTAAGTCTCCTCAGAATGAAGACAGTATAAAAAATGTCACCGAGAAACTGAAGAGCACTATAAGGACCAGTAAAGAAACCCATGAATGGAGATTGGCTTCTCAAATTAAGGATAACTACACGTTCTTCTGCAGCTAATGTTAGAAAACTCAGAAACAGCACACAACATTGCTATGAAATTTTCCTTAAGGGCCCCTCCCCCTGCAACACCATTGACATTACAAATATATTAGCAAATAAGTTCATCCCAAACTTCACCCCTGAAATCCCTATTCAAACACTACTTAACTCACCCCTATCATCATTTAAGAACCAAAAGCACTTCCTCCATGGGTTCTGACAATATACTTTGGTGCTTAATAAACAGCATCAAGCATGCTCTCACCAAACCTCATCTTAAATGGTTAAACTAAGCTGAACCCCAGGCTACGTTCCTGTATCCTGGTGCACTGCTTTGGTTATGACTCTCCACAAGGGTGGCCCTACCATAGACCCTAGAATTTATAGAATAAATTAGCTTTACAAACCTGATCTGTAAAGTTATGGAGCATATCATAATTGCTCTCACAACAATTTGGCTTCTTCAAGGAGCAATCATACCTGTTAAATCTTTTTAAATTATTTGACATGGTCACACAAACTGGTGAAAATGGTATGCAACTCATATAGCTTATTTTGACCTACCAAAAGCATTCAAAACAATTCCTCATGTCAGAAATTGTAAGGAAACTATCTGCCTTAAACTTGTAACTTAAAAGTATGATGGACTGCCAACTGGCTGAAAGACAGGAACCACATAGATCTTGTGGCTGGTGCTTCTTCAAATAATGCTAAGATAACCAGTTGACTCCCACAGGGGTCTGTACTGGGTCTACTAATATTTGGCATGTATATCTCTGATCTCAAAACCGATAACCTGAAACTCTGGTTAACCAAATTAGCAGATAACAGCAAACTTGGTGCAATTGCCAAAATCCCTCAGATATCCGAACACTTCAGAAAGTGCTTATCCTTGTTAATACCTGATATATGGGTAATGGATGTAAACTGAATGGTAAGAACTGTAGTATTCTTTCTGACAACATACAGTGTAAACAACACTCCCTTGATAAATGAAAAGCTAAGGCGTAGGCACTAGGGCTGATAGCTTCCTCTCCCTTGATTTTCATATGGCAAATGTAGTCAGGAAATCCCTCTACTTAGCACAAGTAATAGCCAAAGATTTTCTGTTTTCACCCAACGATGTTACCATTCCCCTGTATTCAGCACTGATCAGACCCATTATCGAATACAACACTCCATTTGGGATGCACCTTGTGACAATAGGAGGTACTGTGAGCCATGCCAGGCGAAGTAGGGCAGTGTATGTATGTCTTCTTCCAGCACAGCTTGCTGAAATGTTGTAAATAATTGTGTGTCATTTTTATATCAAACTAATTGGTACAGATGCTGGTGCTGAAAATGTATTTGTGAGGTTTGCTTGTGTTAAAATGCATCAGCAGTAAACCCTGCTGGAATGAAAACAAAAATAAGGGAAACATAAATGAGCTGTTAAAACATTAAAATGTAACCCCACAGTGCTGAATAGGACCAGAAATGGTTAGTCTAGAAGAAGCCTTTCTTCATTAACTCAGTAAAAAGAGGGGAAGCCTCAGGCACTGCCATAAACATTTAAGATGTGTACTGTAGTTCACAGGATTGACTGCGGTGGTGGTGCTGTGGTAGCATTGTCGCCTCATAGCAAGACGTTGTACCATTCAATTCTCAGCTAAAGCGTCTTCTGTGTGGAGGCATACGTGAATGGGGCGTGTCTTCGTTGAAGGTTATGTGTCAGGGCTGGTAACCCGGTATGTAAAAATCCACTACCAATCATTAGCGGACCGGAGTTCCGCTGTGGCGACCCCTAACCGGAAAAAGCCAAAAGACACAAACAAATTGTAGTTCACAGGATTCTAACCAGAAAGATCTCCAGTCTTAAGAACATTAGGTACCAGGAGAGGCTTAAATACCTGTCCCTGTACTCCAAACCTCTCAACCTGTTAGCAGAAGAATTCTGGACAAAATGAAATATAATGTGTGTGTGTGTGTGTGTGTGTGTGTGTGTGTGTGTGTGTGTGTGTGTGTGTGTGGGGGGGGTGAGGGCACAGGATCAAATTGTAAATATTGCTCGTATAAACTTAGAAATTGCTAGAATAACAGGTTTTGCAAGAGCATGCATTATGAACCCTGAATCTCAAATGTCTGTCATTATTTATTGACTTCATTAATCCATGATTTACCAGAAAACTACAAATTTTATGAGGAACAAAGCAAAAATATGAGGTAAAAATCTGAACATTCTACGAAATTCTGGTCTGTTGAAAAGCATGCAGTACTCTGTTTTACAGATTCCTGAGGGGTGATCAGTACTCGAGGCACCATTAGAGATCCGGTTGTCATTGACCTCCTGTATCCCAGCAAGTAGTGCAGTTAACATATAAAACCACAGAAGTGAACCTTCATCAGCTGATAGAATGTAATAGAGAGATCAGCCAGCTCCTTCCAACTCTATGAAATAAACTTCCTCTGCAGGTTAAGCAATGCTATTTAGCATCTTCCTTCAAACTAAATATGGAGTACTACGTGGGTACTCTCAAATTTGTTCCAGGACTAATTGGCTCCCCCCTCCTTGAGAAAGGAGGTGAAGCCTGATGCTGGATAATGACAAAGTGTACATGGTCATTAGACTAACCTAACATTGAAACTCCTATGAAGCCTCTGAATCCTATGGGTATGTCCCAATATTCTGTGTCATCATGATTCCGGAATTAGTAATCTGCCAGTCAAGGTTTTACCATCTTGTGTGTTGCTTGGATTAACCCTCACATTTTGAAATATGGCCTTCTATTTTACAAACAGCACTATTTCTGCATTTGTACCCGTGTATAAAGCAATCTATTCTGTGCTCCATCTTCTAGCTTTTTTTAATTTGCTGGGAATGAACAGTTTTATTTAGTGAGCTTTTGTCTTGCAATTCTCATGAGCTTGCAGTAAAATCTACACAATGCATGTCTTTCATCCCTTACTACTAGCATATTAAAGACAGAATTCTGTTTTAAGCGCAATTTGCAAGCGATAACCAACTCTCAAAGGAAACAACTGCAGGAGTCATAAAATATTGATCTTTACAAGTGCTACTAAAAATAAAATCAAAATGCTGAAACTAGGAAACTGTTAGTTATCAATAACTGCTTTTTGGGTCTACTGAAAATCTAACATTCGTTAAAAGAAACCATCTAAGGTATAACAGCAAATAGCAAAGCATACATCTGTGGACTCCTCAGAAAGTTTAATCTAGAACAAATAAAATCATGCAAGCCTGAGGCACGTTTCATGCTTCACTTAATTCCCAGAAGTATGAAGAGCTTAGCTTTTTTTACCCAGAAAGAAAAAAAATGATTAAAGTAAGGAAAAACAGAGTCACAGGTACAAAAACTAAATTCATATTCTATGCGTTACACACACATGCACAAAATCATCTACCCTCAAGACTGCAAAATTACTGACTTGGTTAGATTTCACACAGGCTTAAACTGAAGGCAGAGAACCATTACGGCTTTTGTGATCTGCTGCTCCACAGCCAAATTTTCTCAATTTGTGATGGAGTGAGGTTATTCAAGCAAAGTTAAGGGTAATGAATGATGACTTTCTCCATATTATAATGATAACAAATATTTCTGTATGTGTGTTTGTATGTACATATTTATACATTTATGAGTGTGTATGTATGAGCACTATGTGCCTGCATATACATGTGTGTGTATATATGTTTATATATATATATATATATATATATATATATATATATATATATATATATATATATAAATGCACATATATGTATATCACATCTATCTGTATGCATGTGTGTGTGTCTGTGTATGGAAAGCAGGAAAGATGTAGTCAAAAAATACTAGGTCAAAAATTGAAAATGTTAGTGGTTACTGGGGAAAAACACTTCATTTAAGAACAGTCAGCATTTGGCATGAGGAATGATTGACCTCCATCCTCAGCAGGCACAGCAGCAGCTTACAGCACAGTACATTATAAAGAATAAAATGCAGTAAAGTAGATGACATTAATATGCATTCCAGCATGCCAGTTTGCATTTTACCATGCTAAACTATACAAAAGTAGGACACACTACAGTTCACAAGGGAAAAAATAACACACTGCAGTACAGTATAAAGTGATACACTAAAATAAACTGGAGCATTTCAGCACAATACACAGCAGCACGGCATTACAGCACAGAGCACTCCTCACTACAGCAGCACAATACAAAAAAGTTTACTGTGTTGCACAACACTGAGTTATTTTACATTGAATTACCTTATAGCATAATTTTTGTATTTATTTTTTATTAACTCATTTATAAACTTAGAAAATTAGTTGGTTTTCTTGGATCCTTTTCAGTGCAGATCTGGGCCACAAGAACAAGAGTACAAGCAAGGTATTTTACCACTTTAGAGTAGTCAATTAGCGAACTGCGGTGGTGATGCTGCTGTAGCGTTGTCGCCTCACAGCTAGACATTGTCCTGTTCGATTCTCAGCTAGAGCGTCTTCTGTGTGGAGACATGCGTGAATGGGCATACCTTCGTTGAAGGTTGTGTGTCAGGGATGGCAACTCAGAACGTAAAAATCTACTGCCAATCATTAGCGGACCGGAGTTCCGCTGTGGCGACCCCTAACCAGGAAAAGCCGAAAGACACAAACAGAGTAGTCAATTAGCTAACATTTTTGGAAGGTGGGAGGAAACTTCGACCCAGAGAAAACCCATGCAGACACAGAAAGAACATACAAATTTCACACGGACAGTGAGCAGACATCAGGATTGAAACCTGGATCATGGAGCTCAGGAACTATAAGGTAGACATCCTAACCTGCATGCCACTCATCTTCTCTATATACAGACTAAAACATAACAGTAGACATCCTAACCTGCAAGCCACTCATTTTCTCTATATACAGGCTAAAACATAACAGTATGAAGCATTACAGTTGACTACACCACACTTCATTACATTACAGTACTCTGCATTACAAAACACCACAAAAAAACCTTCACCTCTATTGAAAACTACCTCCATAACTCCCAACTATTTCTAAACCCTAAAATAACTATGCTTCTGCTCTTCTTTCTCAAATCACATACTCAAAGACTATACTAATTTCAAAATATCCTCCCTGAACAATACAAAAATTGAAGTAGCCTCCCACACAAAACTTTTAGGAATAACAATGGATGATAACCTTAAATATGATCTCCATATTCAAAACGGTAAATATGATCTCCATATTCAAAATGGTATAAAAACATACCAAAAAACTTGGGATTATTATACAGATCCAAGAACTTCCTCACAAATCCCACCAAAGTAACTCTAGTCACCACTTATCTCTTACCTTCACTTTTTTATGGAGAACTGATCTTCACAAATCTTCCTGCTTCCCTACAAATGAAGCTAGACCAGCACTATAACAAAGATGCAAGGTTTGCTGCATTCTAAATAGTCGTGCACCTCCTAAGGGAGAAGACTAATAAATAATGCAGTTTGTCTATCCAAAAAGAGTAGAATGCTAAAGCAGGATAGAGAAAAAGCATGGAAAGAATGGCAAAAAAATAAAAAACCTCAATATCTTGAAAACTTCAGAATGCCTCACAGCAATCGTACTAAAAAGCATATAAATAAAGACAAAAAACTATACTGTAATAACTTTCATTATAATAGTAAACACAACCCTAAAAAATTTTGGACATCCACTAAAGAAATCTTACATCCCAGCCAAAAATTCAACCAAAACCCTATCCCAATAACTCACCACTCAAAAATGCAATACACTTCAACTCTTATTTTACAGATAGTATAGCATCTCTAAGTATTTGTCAACATCTAATCCTAACTCTCCCCAACAGCCATATATAACCATATCCACTTTCACCTTCAAACCTGTGCCCACATCCTATATAAAACTACTCAGACAAACAAACCACGCTCTTCTTCAGCTGATGACCTTCCAAGAGAGTACCTAAAAATAGTAGCCAACAGCATTGTCTATCCTGTCTCAATGCTTATAAATAGGTAAGTCCAGGAATCTCATGCTCCCTCTCTCTCTCTAGAAACAAAATTACACATTATCCCTCTGCACAAAGGAGCACATTCACAACAGTCATTAATAACTTTAGACTTATAGAAATCTTGTCTCTCCTTGTCAAAATGCTTGAAAAATGTATTCAAAAACAATTGCTAGATTATCTCCTGCAGCAAGAACTCCTATCTCCAAACAACACAGCTTCTGTCCTTCCCATAGTACTAGCACTGCCCTAATAACCTATAGACACTGTCAATAAATCAAGAGATAATGGCAAACTAGTCTCGTCCTTATTTTTAGACTTGCCTAAAGCCTCTGATACAGTTTTTCACAGCCAATGTCTACTTCAAATGTCCTCACTAGCTGTCTCTCAGCCCAGCCTTCTGTGGTTCAAATGTTATCTGCCCAGTAGGTACCAGTCAGTAAAATGGCACTCTGTGCTCTCTCCTTACCTCCCAGTCACGACTAGTGTACCACAAGGCTCTATCCTTGGTCTTTTCCTCTTTAACATTTTCACAGCATCCTGCATACATCCACATAATAGGCCACCCTAATACAATATGGAGATGATTCCACTCTCATTTGCACATCTCACAATGTGCTACTCCTCCAAAAAAATACCCAGGAAGCTTTAACAGCCACTGAAACATGGGTTCATAACTCACAACTCATGTTCAACCCAAAAAAGACCAAACTACTACTTTTTCCCACAAATCTCTCTCTCATGAAAAAGTAAAATTTAAAGTCCTCTGTGTTGATAATACAACCATTGAAATCACTTCTCATAGCAAACTATTAGGGGTAATAATAGATGATAATCTTACATTCCACCTGCATATACAAAACCACATAAGAAAATCTCATCAAACCTAGGGATGCTTTACAGAGCCAATAACTTTCTCACTGACGCAACTAAAACTACACTTGCCACTACTTATCTCCTCTGCACTCTTCTTTACGGCACTCCCATCCTTACTAACCTCCAGGCTTAACAAAAATTAAAACTTGAACAATGCAATAACAAGCCAAATTTGAAGAAAATTTATATAAAGATATTGAGCATAACAGGAAACCATTTTACAGATATATAAGATGTGGATGGAGTAAAGACATACAAATTTGTAAGGATTCTAAACTTTGTGAATATTTAAAAATTTAATCTCAGACACAATAGATTATAGATCTGTTTACAAAACTGTAAGTAAAACAGTTTGGCTTCAAAAAGGGGGTAATAAATTGTCCTAGTGACATCTAGGTAACCTAAGATAGTGAAATCACCTAGATTACAACGAAAAAGAACTATGCAAACTAGATCCAAACAATGTACAGGAAGGAGACAGAATTTGTAATTGGACCTGGTCTTAGCAGATCGTGATTAAAGAAGCAATCAGTAAGGAGAAAAGAGAAGCACTAATCCCAAGATGCCTACTGAGAGGCAGAATATGGGCTCTACAATAACTGGTGGTCTTGCAATAGATGCTTAAAGCTGAGAAAGAGACACAGCATAATAGCCAACAACAGAAGAGACAAACACAACATCTAGCTGAGTCTTCTGCCTCCCTGCCCTACACAGAAGGTAAACTTACAACCTACTGGACGTGGTAAAGAAGCCAGGTTTATGCTGCCAAGGTCCTCATACACCAACCCCCTGAAAGAATTACCTCTGCTGTTCCAAGGGGATTTATACTAAAGTATGGCTGTATTTAGGTTTTGTTAACCTTAGATGCTAGACCCACAACCCTACTAGGTGGTTAGAACTTGCTCTAACTGTGATACTGCAGCAGCCACCCTTTCCTTTCTCTGTAGCCACTTATCCAGCCTTCTTTGTCCTCCTCTAAGCCACGATAAAGCCACTTTTCATAGGCTTCCCAGCCCTGGGCTCCACTAAGACCTTTGCTGTACTTACAAGATTTGGCCACTAGAAGGAGGCCTGACTCCTCTTTATATTTCCCTGCCATCTGAGTAGCTCCTGGTCAACCATCTAGTGTATTTTACACTTTACTTCTACTTTCTACCCCTCTCCCCCACTACCATTTCTGCCTCCCCACCTCTTGCCTTTCAGCCTATACTCTCCCTCTGTGCACTCTGGCTACTTGCCCTGCTATCTACATAGCTGATTGTTTCCAACCTTACCTGTCCTGCAAAACACCTTCCTTTGGCTCTACCTACTCCATTCGCCCTGCGGGCTCACTCCGCTCCTCTACCCTGCCCCCAATTCCCACCCACCCTCAGTACATCTACATTTATACACACTAACCACACCCACTATCCATGTAACCAATCACATCCTCCAACCCCTTAAAGTGCTACAACCCACCTCCCACTAGTCATCATCTAACTAGACTAACTGTACTCATCCCTGTATACTAACCGGCACACAATACCTCTACAATGCCACCCAACACTACCCTTACACACTTGAAACTCTTACTTCTACTATCACTCCTACCCTTTTTAGCCATACCTTACCTACTTACTTTCTATGAGCACCTTAACTGCCTAAACTTTTATAACCCCATGAAGCAAACCTTCACACCAACACTTATCATTCCTCATAGCCATAATCACACATCCTATCCACCAAAGTATTTATCAGCCAAAAAACAAAAGAAAGAATATAAGGTGAAGGATCAGATGAGATGGCAAGAAATATGGAAAATGCATAAATATAGTTGCAAGTATAGAAAACTTCTGGAAGAACCTCATGTTGATAAGGAACAAACACAGGAATGATTAAGGAGAGGCAAATTCAAACCAAGAGATGAAAGGTTAATATTGGAGGCCCAAGATAGTGGGCTGTGTACACATTGGTTTACAGAGTCCACTGAACATGTGGGAGAAACAGACAAATGTAGGTTTTGTAAAACTGAATTGGAAAAAGTCGCACACCTTGTTGCTGGTTGTGACATACCAATGGCAAAAGGACTGTATACTGAAAGGTAAAATAATGCGGCAAGACTGTTGCATTGGGGATTGTGCAAACATTATGGTACTGAAGTGGCTGAAAAACACTGGAAACATAAGTCACAAAGCATCATAGAAAAAAGATGAAGTTTACATCACATGGGATCATCCAATACCAACAGTTCAAAAGATAGATGCTAGAAAACTGGATATAGTGGCCCATGAAAAGAAGACAGAAGTAGCATTGATCATTGAAATTGCACACCCAGTGACTACAATGTCTTGCATACAGAGAGACAAAAAGTCATAAAATATCAGGATTTGCAGGCAGAAACAAGAGCAATGTGGAAGAAAGATACCCAGACAGTTCCAATAGTAGTAGGAGCAAAGGGTCTTATAAAAAAGAAACTACAATAATATTTAGATATGTTACCAATACATGTAACTCCATACAAATTGCAGAAGGAGTCATTACTGGGCACATTGCGGGTGCTGCGAAGAGCACTTTTGGATGACATCAAAGATTGAAACAATACTAATTTCATGAACTTTAGTTGTACTTTTTCTTAGGAATAGGGCCATTCCCATCATAGTATTAGAGACCCAAAAGATTTGGAGAAATTTAAAGGAGAGATACCATTATATCTATTATTTACTAGGTTATATAAATATGGGGAGATTTCTCAAGACTGGAGACACACACTTGTTGAACCTGTCTTTAAGAGAAAGAGGAGTAGGACAAACTCAGTATCATACAGACCCATAAATTTACTTTCATGCAGTGGAAAAATAATGGAGAAAGTTATATTGGATAAGTTATTGTCAGAACTGGAAAAGTTGGGACTTGAAACTATATAATAGCATGCATATGTTGAAAACAGATCTATTGCCACTTATAACATGATGTTGTATAACAATATAATAACAGCTATGGATGAAAAATGGTACCGTGATATTTTATTTAGATATAATTTATATAGATTTAACTTCAGCATTTGACAGGGTCATACACAAAACACTGATCAAAAATTTTGAACAATTAGGTATTGATGTACTCTTGATAAGATGGGCAGCTGCATGGCAAGTAAATAGGACATGGTAAGTAAAATAGAGTAATTGGACAGGTGAAATTCAAGGTTACAGTCAAGGAATCCCACAGGGTTCCTTCCTAGGCTCATACTTGCTTAGACTGTATATTTCCGATCTATCTTTTTCATCTGAGGTATTCTACAGTTTGTATGCAGATGACATGAAATTGGGTAAACTGATTACATGTGTTACAGATAAGGCATGTCTGCAAAAGAACTTGACTAAATTGGCCATTCGGGCTCAGAAGAAGAATATGTTCCTAAATACATCAAAAATTAAGCATATGAAATTTGGAAGTTATAAACTAAATGGTGAATATTTAATACACCACACAGTGATTGGAACTGTAGATTTATTTAAGGACTTGAGGATATAGGTAGATCCATCTCTGAGTTTTTTCTAATCATATCAACCAATTAGTTAATGACAGTTAAAGAACTATAGGTTGTATAAAAAGATTTAGAAAGTCTAGGAAATCAGAAATATCGGAGTCATTGTTTGTTAGCTACATTAGAACCAAACTTGAGTGTGGAATAACAATATGGAAACCCTGTAAGAAAACAAGCATGAGTAAACTGGAAAGAGTACAGCAGAAATATACCAATGGCATCCATGGATGTGAAAATTTAAGTTATTATGAAGAGTAAAATATCTCAACTTGTACAATGTGTCTCATACAGATATTTCAGATGAGACCTTATTCAGATGTATAGGTCACTTAAGAGGAAACCTCATTCAGATATACAGGGCATTTAGAGATAACTACCTCTGGGAATGTTTTGGGTTATCAAAAAGTAGTAGAGGATCATCAGACATCATTGAAATTGCCACACCTAGTGACTATAGTGTCTTGCGTACAGAGAGACACAAAGTCATAAAATACCTTGATCTGCAGGCAGAAACGAGAGCCATGTGGAAGAAAGATACCCAGACAGTTCCAATAGTAGTAGGAGCAACTGGTCTTATAAAAAAGAATTTAGAAGTAGTGAACGTAAACTCAAAAGTAATCCAAGCAAGGCAGGCAGTCTGTTTCCAGTCAATAACTTAATAAAGGATTTTCAACTGGAACCAGATTGCCTGCCTTGCTTGGATTACTTTTGAATACTTAGTAATGCTGTCCAATTATATATTTTCTATTATTACTTTTTGTTTTGTTTTGACTTAAGACGAGTTTACGTTCGCTACTTCTACTACTATTGTCTGATCTGATTAATATACAGTGATTAACTAGAAATACATGGACTGAAAATCTTCCACACAGAGAAGTTTCTTACATCGTTTTGTTTTTGGACCCACTACACTTTAGTGGGTTGTTTTGAGACTTCAGGGATACCACAGAGATTACTTGCTTTTTATAAAAAAAAAAATTTACAATCATATTTAGATATGTTACCAATTCATGCAACACTGTATGAACTGCAGAAGGAGTCATTGCTGGGCACATTGCTGGTACTGCGAAGAGCACTTTTGGCTGACATCAAAGACTGAAACAATACTAATTTCATGAACTTTTAATCATATTTTGACTTAGGAATGGGGTCCATTCCCGTCATGGTATTAGAAACCCAAAAGACTTGGAGAAATCAAAAAAGAGAGAAGACTCTATAGGAATGAGAAGTGTACTAACTGGTTCTCTGACAGAACAGCTGATGCATGGAACAGACTACCAAATTACTTTAAAGAAGCACTAGTTTAGACATTTTAAGAGCAGCCTGGACACTTATTATGGGAACAGCTGTTTTGGTATATTGAGAGGCTAGAATGGCTTTAATACTCATGCTTGAAATATCTGTGTGTATGTATGTATGCAAAGTTGAGAACATCAATGTTCGACAACATAAAACCTTATTATTATAGTATTTCAGTTATTTATGCTATTTCAAATAATATTTAGGTGTTTCATATAGAAAATAATTGCTTTACACTACTATAAAAGAAAAATTGGTTAATGTTTTTGATCCTATAATCTCAGGAAACTTGGTATTTTTTAGTTTTGAAAGACACAACTGTGCAAAGACAAATTGTCCTGTGTAAAGATGGACACGTGGCAACTCTACTAACATCTCAGATACTATTTTGCTGTGCAAAGATGGACACGTGGCAACTCTACTAACACCTCAGATACTATTTTGCACAGCTCTTCTACAGAACTTAATGCTCAGTTCATTGTGTGATCCCTAGCATGACAACAGAAATTGGATCAGATCCATGCTGGTGATTAATTTTCATTAATGGCTCATGATCTGAACATGAAATAGTGTCCCATATAACTTTACATTTTTCAGACAACTTAGTGTAAAACATCAATACTTACTTTCATCTGAATATTTTTTTAATGAAATAATGGCATTTATACTTAATTGTAATTTATCTTTTTGGGATGGGGATGTTGCATAAATAGTGCCAATGATCCCTGGTGCAAAATCATTATCACAGTTTTCCATGGCAGATCAGCTGCACTTACAGCATTCAAAGTGTATACCTTAATGTTCGTTAATAAATATGTAATCCATTTAAACTGGCCTCCTTCCTGGAAACACTGCATTTCATTGTCCAGTTTATCTGTGCTTATGATGACATGTCATTAATAGGATGGCAATGCAACTGAGCACTTTCTTTAAACTCTTTATCTTTGGATTTTGCACTTTCTGGTAAGTCACTCACTATATTTAGCAACCTTGCTATTGTTATTACATTCACAGATTATTACTGTTGTGCACCTATGATCTGCAAGCACAGTTTTAATGCAAGATTGTTGTAATAGCCATTATTATGCCTGGCGTATTATACATTGTCTTATGTATTATAGTCAGTGTAGTATTATGTTCTACTCTAATGTGTACAGCAAAGACTGCATCCAAATGTAGTTCATTTGTCACAGATGTGTACAGATTGCCAAATTCACATTATGTAATGTCAATAGTGTTGGAATTTCAGAATTTCAAAATCATGCATTTTCAACATGTGGAACATTTGACCATTATTCCTCTATATTGTTCAAGTGAACGTAATCTTGCCACAGTAAACCTATATGTATATATGTATGCGGTGGTGGCACACAGGTTCTTAACTGTGCCTGAGTTTGCAGAGTGGCCCTGATTCTGTCTCATATCTTGGTTTGTCCTTGCAAGATTTGTGATTTTTCTGGAAAATTTATGAGGATTGTAGCCAGTAAATAATGTCAGACATATGAGTTTCAGACTTAATAGACTTCCAAAAAATGTATTTATTTAACATTTGTTTACTGGGAAAGTCAGACTTGGAACAAAGTCTATTTTCAGCAGAGGCCTGGGGAGAAATGCTCCAGATGCATGCCTTTGTAAAGTTGGAGGAAACCCACACGGACAAAGAGAGGACATGTAGACTCTGCACAGAAGGCACCCCAGCTGAGAATCGAACCAGAGAACCTCTTGCTATGAGGCAACAATGCAACTGCTGCACCACTGTACCGTCTATTATCCCTGACATATTATACATTGTCTTATATATTATAGTCAGCATAGCATTATGTTGTACTCTAATGTGTACAGCAAAGACTGCCTCTAAATGTCATCCATTTGTCATAGATGTGTGTAGATTGCCAAATTCACATTACGTAATGTCAACAATATTGGAATTTCAGAATTTTAAAATCATGTATTTTCAACAGTTGTAACATCTGACCATTGATGTTCTATATTGTTTAAGTGAATGTAATCTTGCCACAGTAAACCTATATGTATATATGTATGCAAAAAGTATGCTAATGCAAAGCCTATTGTAGTAGCAACTTTCTAATTTAAGGGCATATTTGTTCAAACTTTGGTCCTTTGTCCCCTATTATTTTTTAACCTTCTGTTTGATTCTTGAGCAAAGTGGTTGAGAGGTAAGTTGGGGTGGTTGCAGTGGGCTGCACATTATATTCTGACATCACTGAGCTGGGACAACACGTTCCTCTGGGGCAGTTATTTATGTATTTACTTATTAGTTTGATCACAATCAAACACTGAGGTATATATTAACAATCATGTAAGTGACTGTAACTGATGGCCACATCATGTGTGTGCATGTGGCCACATCTTTTGTGTGTGTGTGTGTGTGTGTGTGTGTGTGTGTGTGTGTGTGTGTGTTGTTAGCAATTGTTATTTTTATCTTATTATAGTCTGATATCTAAAATGTACACATGCAATTAATTTAATTGATTGGTATGATGACTGTTGGTTGGGCTGCAGCACTCCGGGCACATGGTTCTCTTGTTCATAGGTTCATAGGCAGGTACTAAGCTATCGGCCCTAGGGCCTATACAAGCCTAGCCAAAAAGGTACCCTGGCTTTCGTCACCCAAGAAAATTATTTTCCTGTGCCCCTGTCGAGCAGAGCCACAGAGGTGATCCCTGGGGTGAATTTCCTATTTCCCATCCAATCATCAAGATTTTTCTTGAAGAGTGGTAATGAGGAGCTTTGTTCGCTATAGATAGGTAGTTTGTTCCAGACTATGGGAAGTCTCTGGCACAAGAATCTATCCCTCCAGCATGTTCTGTTTATTGTGGTGACAAGGTTTAGGTCCCTAGAACATGTAGCTCGGAGGGATTGGGATTTGTTTAAGTGGAGCATGTCCAACAGCTCTGGGTTTGACATAGCTTTTTATGTTAGGCAGAGATTGCCTGAGTAGACGGTGTGTGATGGAGTTTTTTGAGAAGGTCTGCATAGGGCATCTGTTTGAGGCCGGTAATCCTCTTTGTGAGGTATTTCTGCTGCCTTTCCAGTTGTTGTGGTTGTCTTGTGAGGTACATACCAAAAGGGGGTGTTGTACTCTATAATGGGTCTAATGCGTGATGAGTAGAGGGGAACAATGACCTCTTTTTTCCTGGATAAGAAACCTTTTATGATGAGGTGTGCCATGTAGAAGGATTTCCTGACTACTGTGGCAATGTGATTATCAAAGGAGAGACTACTGTCCACCTGTATCCCAAATTCTCTTATCACACTTTCGGTGTTAAGTAGACTACCACCTATGTGGTAGCCATGGGTACAAAGTTTTTACCAAAGGGGATGACAATGCACTTTTTGGCATTGAGCTTGATGCCATGGCTTTAACACCAGGCATCTGTCTCAGTGAGGCCCTTTTGTAGGATGTCCACATCGATAGGAATTTCAATTATGGCTCCTACTTTGCAGTCATCTGTGAACTTTGTTAGCATAAGACCTTCTGTGCTAGCCTGTACTTCAGAAAAGTAAATACCAAACAGGAGAGGTCCCAGGACTGAACCCTGTGGTACTCCACTTGTCACTGGTCTGAAGTCATATTTGGAGTCTGCTACTTTCACAGTGTGGGTTCTGTCAGTGAGCCAGTTGGCAACCCATCTTGTGACATAGGGATTTATACCTAGTTTAGTGAGTTTATCTATAATTCCAGAGTGGGGGATGGTGTCAAAAGCCTTGGCGAGATCTAGATAGGATGTGTGAACCACCTTACCCTTGTCTACGGCTTTAGTGACTGCTTCAAAGAAGTCTATCGGGTTAGGGAGACATGATCTGCTTTTTACAAACCCGAACTGGGTGGGGTTCAGAGTCTGGAGATTACCTGTGTCTTTGTTTATAAGTTCCATGATGATACATTCCATGGCCTTGCAGACCAGGCTCGTTAGGCTAATAGGGCAGTAGTTCCTGGGGTCTGTGGGGCTTTTTGGAGTGGGATAACCGTCTCTGTGCGCCATTCAGTGGGCACAAAGCCTGAGGTGAGGCTATGATTGAACATGATGCTTAGTTGGGGTGCCAGTTCATTCTGTAGTTCATGTAGAACGCAGCCTGGGATGTTATTAGGTCGCATGGATACTGTGTTTTTGGCTTTGGAGAGTGTGGTTTTTACCTGTGCAGCCGTGATTACAGGAACTTTGCATTCTTCCGGTATAGAGATGGGCCCTTTAGGGGGTGAGAGGGGGGTAAAGGTAGCACTGAACCTTTCTGCCAGGATGTTGGAAATATCAGTTGGTTCTCTATATTTAGTGCCATTGTGCTGTAAATCAGAGCAGATATGAGTGTTGCCATTGAGATTCTTGACATAGCTATAGAATGCTTTGTGGTTGTCTTTAGAATCAGTGTCAGTTTTGTTCACTAGCTTTGGAGGATTTTATGAGGGATCTCAGCTTCTTAATGAGGCTGACCAGGGAGTTCCTCCAATCATGGGAATTTACTCTTTTTTGCAACAGTTTCTTTCTTCTGTTGTAGAGTTTGTTTATGGCAGGGGACCACCAGACTGGCTTCCATTTTTTGGAGGATAGCATCTTAGTCCTGTTAGGGATAGCACAATCCGTGCACTCATGTAAGTGCTTATAAAGTGCATTTGTGTAGGATTCAGCAGTCGTACCTCTATTGTCCGTCTGCATAGGTGTCATGAAGTTTGCCACTTCTCTCTTAAGAGTGTGAAGTTGGCTTTGGAGAAATTTTTTACGGTGGTTTCCCGAATGGGGGGTAGGGGTGGGTTGTGTATGTCTAGGGTGATTATCTTGTGGTCAGATCTGACCAATGAGGAAATTACCTCTGGTGTGGAACACCGGTCTCCCATGTTGGTAATGACCAGGTCTAGGATACTGTTGCCCCTGGTGGGGGTGTGGATAAGTTGATCCAAGGCATTGTAATTTATGAATTCCAGAAAACGTTGAGCAAAAGAGTTGGTACATGAGTAGTTTTTCCAGTTAATGGTGGGGTTAGTTGAAATTGCCCATTATTGGGGTGTTGGGTTGTACCCTAATATTTCCAGTGTATCAAGAAATGAGGCGTGGGAGTCCTGGGGCATGGTGGGGGATCTGTAGCAAATTACAGTTTGGACTGTGGTCTTACCCAGAGTTAGTTGCATTTGGATAATCTCAGATGCATCATGCTGAGCAACTAGCCTGGAGGTGTGGATATCCTTAATGAATATGGACACGCCTCCACCTTTATTGTTTTGGTTCAGGTTAGGTGGCCGAAAAGTGTGGTATGAATTATAGCCTGGTAATGCAGGGGTGCTCTCTGGAGCCTTGAACCAGGTCTCTGTCACTGCGCAGATGTTGATGTTCTGTATTTTAATGAGTGCCTCGAGTGAATGCATTTTGAGGTTTAGACTTCTAGCATTCAGTAGCATTACCCTCAGATTTTGCTTGCTTGTACCTGTTACAGTGGTGAATTTGTCATTTGAACCTTGCCTAAAAAAGGCACTATAAGGGTGGCAAGAGCCTTAGCCAGTATCCGGAATCCCAAGGGCGACAGGTTCAGGCCATCTCTGGCAAAGCATTGTGGTCTGTCGATCATGTCATCCCAGGCAGACAGATACTGGATCCCCTTAGAATGACACCAGAAGCTTAGCCAATTGTAAATCATTTTGTCATTGTACTGTGATATAATTCTGGGTGATAGCAGGATGCTACTCAGGGCTAGGGTCATACCTGCCTGGGCTACAAGATCAAAGAGCTCCTCCATGTCTCTTTTCATGTAGTCCAGGGAGGTACATCTCAGGTCATTCACACCAACATGGAGAATGACAGAGTCATATTTGTACCTGTTGTGGAGTGACCTGAGTGCATGCATTATGTGGAAGATCCTGGCACCCAACAGGCAGCTGACAGTAACTTTCTCCTTGTTTAGCCTGGTCTCCTTGTTTAGCCTGGTGCGTGGAACATCAGTGTGCCTTACTATAGAGTCACCTATGACTAGAGTGTTGGGTACATTGTTAAGCCTTATTGGCTGTGGTGGAGTGGCACACTAAGTTTGTGGGCTGTGTGTCATTTGTATTGTGTTGGGGGGTGGAGGTTGCTTGCATTTATGCTTTGGAGGTCTCTGTTGCTTGAGCAGATTTTTATTGAGAGCCTCCGCTAATGTAGGTGTGTGTTTTGTGTTGCTATGTGTGTGTTTTGGTGGTGTAGATTTTGAGGGACTATGTGATGAGTGTGGTGTGGTGCAAGTGTTTGCCTGCTCCTCTTGACTGTCTAGTCCAGTCTTGGGTAAAGAGAGCTTTGCTTCCAGTTTGGCTATATAAGTGCATCTCTCACAGGTTGTAATGTTGGGTGGTAGGAGGAGAGGGTTGTCTGTGTACATGAGGCAATTGCTGCATTGCCCCAAGATGCCCACATTCATCAGGTAGACAGGAGAAAACACCGGGAGCTGACCCTTAGACATGCCTGGATAGGTGCTTATTTATTAAGTACTAAAACCTGTTCCCTGTTTCCTCTAGACAAGTGAGGAAAGTTGAGTGCTGTAGTAATTGGTAGCTTATTTAGTGCTTACAATGAGTTATGAACAAGTGCTGAGCTCAAAGAAACAGATTTGAGTTCCAAAACTAAAAAAACTGGCTAGTTCTAAGGGAAAATTTGAAGAGCAGACTTTACGGTGTTGGGAATAGTTTAACCCTAGCTAAGTGACGATGTATAAAGTATATATTTTTTTACTATAACAGTAGTAAATGAGCAAACTGATTCAAACAAATTAACCAATAAAAAGGTAAAAACTGAGCCCCGTTCCAGCAGTCTTCGATCAGACAAGTTCTAACTGCACACTCCTGCCACTAGGGTGCAGGGGAACCCTCTCCAAAAAAGATGGTCTGGATTAGTGCTCAAGTTATACAAACAAAGCCAGACTCAGCAGGTCTGAATTTAGTCTATGCTACAGCAAACAAGGTGTACCAAATTCAGAAAGAAACAGTTCAAATAAGCAGGCACAATAAGCCTTTAACCAAGGGCAGAATCTACCCTCTCCTCCCACAAGAGTGCAGGCCACACCTTCTTAATGTAAAATAACTGGCCCGAAGCCCAAGTGCTTAAACCAGAACTAATACACTTTTAGAATAACAGACACTAAGCCTTAAATCAGCAACTCCCAACTTAAAAGGATGTAAGCTACCTGCCCTGCCACAACAGTGCAGACCACAAACCTTCTTAATGTAAAACAACTGGTCTGAAGCCCAAGTGCTTCAACCAAAGGCTTAGAATAACAGTTACAATTTAATCAGGCTACCAACAAGCAGAATAAATGCAATAATGTAGGAAGAAACACAAATACAGTAAAAGCAGATGGATAAAGTGCAATTTTTTATATAACAACAGAAAATGAGCAAACTGACAAACAAATTACCCAATTAACCAGTAAAAAAACTCAAAACTGAGCCATGTTCCAGCAGTCTTCAATCAGACAAGTTCTAACTGCACACTCCTGCCACTGGGGTGCAGGGGAACCTTCTCCAAAAAAGATGGCCTGAATTAGTGCTCAAGTTATACAAACAAAGCTAGATTCAGCATGCCTGAATTTAGTCTATGCTACAGGAAACAAGGCGCACCAATTTCAGAAAGAAACTGTTCAAATAAGCAGGCACAATAATCCTTTAACCAGAAATTCCCAGCTCAGAAGGGCAGAATCTAACCTCTCCTCCCTCAAGAGTGCAGACCACAAACCTTCTTAATGTAAAATAACTGGCCTGAAGCCCAAGTGCTTAAACCAGAACTAATACACTTTTAGAATAACAGACACTGAGCCTTCAATCAGCAATTCCCAACTTAGAAGGATGTAAAAAATGAAAATACAACCAGACCTGATAAAGGATACAGCTCTCAGCCAAAACAGAAAATCTTCTATTTAATGTACAAAACACACAGAATGAATAAGTGCTTTCACGATCACACTGACCACTTCATCAGACTGAATACATCAAGCATAGCAACTTCCTTTTGAGCACATACTCAATTTATCACAATTAATCAATTATACAATTAGTAAAATCATCCTAAATATATAACATTTTTTTAAATTTGTATAAAAATATATATAAATCAATACTACAATTCATTTATAACTAATAATAACAACTGAGTACTTTTAAGAAGAGGCAAAAGCAAAATAAAGTGCATTTTTTTAGTAAAGTGCAAGGAGAGAGGAAGGAGGAGCAGAAGAAAAATCCAAGGTTAAGAACCTAAGAGGGTTGGCCTTCTCAAATGTTCTCTCTGTATTAAGTAGAGGGAACACCAGACTGGGAGGAGTGTCCCAGATCAAATTTACAGTAGGGGTTGGCAACTGCAAAGCCGCCAACTATAACAACACTACAAGAGTAAGGTGGGAGGGAGGAGAAAAAAACAGTTTCAGGACAAATGAGAAACATAAAATAATGCCAGAAAACATATACAATAATTCAGTCAGGCAAAATTAAGGCAATGCAGAACTCTGAAAGGTTAAAATGCCAAGAAATATACTTATCAATCAGTGATATATTTCCAGATTGTTTGAGAATCACACTTCAGCCAGAACACCAGGAGTTTCCAACAGTGTATGCAAGAATTTACAAACAGAAACTATTTTTAAATCAGCAAGCCTTGAAGCAATCAGACAACACAAAAGCTGTTTTTTTTTTTGTTGTGATTCCTTCTCTATGGAGTCTGTATGCTCTCCCTATCTGTACATAGGTTTTATCCAATTCCTCTGGCTTCCTCCCCAAATCCTCAGGTAAATAATGTATGCCTGTGTTTTTGGCTGTGATTCCTTCTTTGTGGAGTCTGCATGTACTTGATGTCTGTGTGTAGGTTTTATCCAGGTGATCTAGTTATCTCCCCAAAACATTTTTATGATGCATGTCCGTGGTCATTTGGGATTTTATTTTCATTCCAATCTAACACCAGAGGGGCACACAGAAGGTAAATATCTGTGCATCTGTAACTAGTTTCTTTAACCATTTCAGTTTCTTTTCTCTATTCATATTTTCAGTTCTAAGTCACACTGCTCTAATAGTTTTCTTAGAGAAATAGTTATCTCGGGTATATTAGGGACACATTTTGCAAATCACTGCATCATGCATAGAAACCTCTGTAATAACAATCATAGGAATGTCAAGGCTACTGAGTATTGTGACCATTATACCTTGTCAGTCCCCATCCCACACTGTACCTCCCCTTTCAATGAGCGCTAAGCCAGTCAAGCCAGGGGGTGAATTTATGATTACCCATTCAATTATCCCAGTCCCATATGAAGGAAGATAGTGTACTGCATCACTTTACCAGCGGGGGGGGGGGTCTATTTTAGAGATGAGAACAATGCTGGGGTAATGAATTTGTCTCTCCACCTTGTTCTATTGATCTGCTCAATCAGGTTTACATACCTTTTTCTAATAATGTTTGGGACTGTTTGATTTGAGAAGGTACAAGAGATCCTGTAATAATGAGTCTTAGGTTTCTCGGAAGGTAAGTTATAGGTCTCCTTTGAGGAGCATGTAAGACACAGAAAAGAGGGACAATGCTTCAAATCTTTTCTGATTGCTTAGGGATTTTAAGCCTGTGATCCCCTTTGTTAGGAACCGCTCAGGTCTATCCAACTGTTTGATATGTCTGGTGAAGTACATCTCAAAACGGGCAATCTATTCTATAACTGGTCTGATCGCTGATACATATAATGGGACAATAACATCTTTAGATCTGTATGATATTTCCTCCATTATCAGCTGCACCAAGCAAACGGATTTCCAGACAACCATTAAAACATGGTGATGAAAGGAGAGGGATTATCAAACCTAAGTTTCCAGGTCTCTATCTAAATCTTCATTTGGAAGTGGGGTAATGTCAATAATATATGCTGGGGCCATAGTCTGCCAAATGCATCAATATTGCATTTTTAACACTTACGTTCAGCCCATTTTCACTAAACCAGGCAATTATAAGTTTAAGTTCTGCTGAAGGGCTTCCATGTAGGGGGGCTTTGATGACAATTCCCAGTTTGCAGTCATCCACAAACTTGGTTAGCTATAAATCTTGCTTTTTCAGTCTATAGTTCAGAGAAGTAAATAATGAATAAAAGAAGTCCCAGTACAGAGCCCTGCGGGACAACACTGCTCACCTTCATGGTCTCTAACACTGACCCTACCAATTAGCTACATACCTTACTACATAGGGGTCTATTCATAATACATTTAGTTTATAAATTAGGCTAGCATGGTGGATGTTATCAATTACAATGACTAAATCAAGGCAGAATGTGCAAACAGAGTTGCTGCTGTCAACAATTTATGCCATCTTTTTAAAGCAGTTTACCAGATTCATTTATCAGGACTTACCTTTCAAAAAACAAATTTTCACAGATCTAGCCTGATGAGATTTTTAATGTTTATCTTAATTAGGTCTATTATACTGTGCTCCATTGCTTTACAAATGAGATTCATCAAGCAGATGAGCCCGTAGTTTCTGGGGTCAGATGTAGAGCTACCCTTATGGAACGGCATCCGCAGGGCTATAAACAACTGGTGGAGATGTTTTGCTAGGGCATATTTAGTACTATTTAACAAAGGGTATGCCAGCTGGGCTCATGGAGGAAGACTTGGATAGTACTTTTAGTACATGTTCTTAAGTGATGATGGGGGGATGGGGATTGAGAAATACAGGTATCGTAAAGTTTTGCATAGCTATCTCAGGAGTGAAATTTGCACTAAATTTATTTACTAGTACATTGGCAATATTTACTGGGTCTGAGTAGGCTTTGTCATTTAGTATGAGTCCTCTACATTGCTCAGTAAGGTTTCTTAGTTTTCTATCATGACTAAAGAAGGATTTGTAATTGTTCTTGTCTTCAGATGCCAGCCTGACTTCAGTTCATGAACTGCCATAGTAGATCTAACAGTCTTTTTTTTAAATTCTTAGTCAAAGTCATAATATTTCCTTGACTTCTAGGGGTCTTTAGATCCTTTGCATATTCTAATAAAGTTTTTTCCTTTTATTGTATATTTTATTTATATCTTTAGACCATCAAGGTGGCTTGCTTTTAAATTTCTCACTGTATTTAGATCTAGATGGAAATGACAATACTATACATTTATTTACGTGAGTATATATATATATATATATATATATATATATATATATATATATACGGGTCTACTTCAGTAGACCGAACTCTTACTTACCTGACAGACACCCAGAACACCAACACTTCATGTGAGGTAAGTAACCATTTGCCCATCCTGTTGAACTTTGCCCCTTCCCCTCCTGCAGCAGTGCGATCTTGGAGGTGGTATATTTAGTTTGGGGGGGGTGTGAGGGGCAAAGCCACCCACATTAGTGGGTTTAGTTTTTTTTTGGGATGGCCAAGTGGTTACTTATCTCGTGTGAAAAGTTGGTGTTCCGGGTGTTGGTGGTTTCTTTTCGGCCAAGTGGGAGGCGAGTAAGTGAAACATCAGTCTACTGAAGTAGACCCATACACACACACACACACACACACACATATATTTATATATATATATATATATATATATATATATATATAAGGGTCCCCTTCACATTGCCGACACTTCAAAATGCCAAATTTCATATGGCCGAGACCATATGATCGACATTTGAAATGCCGACAATGCAGAACTGGCATCTCCGTACAGTGTGGAATGGAAAGACTTCCATTCCTGCACTGTAGTGTGATCTCGGAGTTGGTATATTTAAGTTACGGGGGGGGTGTGGTGGGCGGAGCCCCTCACAGAGGGTGCAGGGGGCTTGCCCCCCTGCTAGCAGTGTTTAGGTAATCTTTTTGTTTTTTTACTTTTGTATTTCATATGTTCATCGAATTTTTGAGATGTCGAATATATGAAGTAGATCCGTATATATATATATATATATATATATATATATATATATATATATATATATATATAGGTATCAAACCTGTCTGCTGGGGTGATATTGTAATAAATGAATCTGAGACTTCATTGCAGAATTTGAGGTTTGTGCAATTAAAATCTTTGAATTGTGATACATTGGTTACAGGGAGTTAAAACAGTTTGAGAGAAAAAGGCTACTAACTTATGGTTTGACTTAACTGGTCATGGAGTTACCAGTGAAGTTGTGCAAGATGACACTTAATTTGTAAGTGCATATCCTGCAGTGGACATCTAGATAATCCAATCAATTGGTGGTAGTTAAAATCTCCCAGAGTTATAGAGTTTTTATTTATAGAGAGTTTATTCATGACATTAAGAACCTGACATGAACTTCTGGAGTCATGTAAAGTGTTCTGTAACAGGTGATAAACTGATAATTGATTGTGTTTGCTTTAATATGGAGTTCAATAAGTTCCATCTATGTGTCTGTGGGAATCTGTCTAGAGGTGACATGGTCTCTCACAAATATGAACATGTTGCAACAAGTCACCACTGGGTCTGAAGGCATGGTAGGTGCTAAATCCAGGTATGGAGAAAAGTGTTTTCTGGGCATTTAAATCATATTTCAGTGATTACAGATATACAGATGCCATCCTAATGCAGGAGTGCCTCAAGATCTGGTAGATGGTTTAGACTTCTGGCATTGAATACAGCCACATTAATTTGATCTTGCTTTTGTACTGATACATTTACTATACTGGAATATTCATTAACTGAAATTAGCTTAAAAATGCACAATGGGGCAGCAAGGACTTCAGACAGAATGTGGAAAGCTTTGAATGAGTGATGCAGACCCTCCCTTTCAAACCAGGTAAGACAGTCAAGCATCTTGTTCTATGCTAATACATATTGGATCCCCCTATAATCCATCCACAACCCTTTTACCCATTTTTGCACGTGAAGCTGAAATGTCAGCTCTACACTGACAATCATCTAAAGCCAAGGTTTACACTGCTGGGTGGCTAGCCCTGCTGTGGCAGTTCTTCTACATCACACACGTGGGCACACACACCTATGGCCAATTTAGAGTGCCCAATCCTCTACAATTGCATGTCTTTGGAATGTGGGAGGAAACCAGAGCACCCAGAGGAAACCTCCCACACAAACAGGAGGAGGACATGCAGACTCCACATAGAAGGCACCCCAGCTGAGAATTGAACCAGGGAAACCTCTTGCTGTGAGGCAGCAACACTATCTGCTCCACCACTGTGCCAGTTATTTACCCTATTATTGAAGTCAATCAGATTTTCTTTCTACACAGACCAAATTTGTGGAGAAGGAAAAATTCTGCTCAGTATCAGGGTCTTGCCTGCATTTGTGACATCCAGAGAGTGGCCCGATATGTCTCTCAGAATCTCTCTTAGACCATTTCACCCCAAGCCATTCACCCCCATATGCACAACTAATATGTCATATTTCTATTTGTTTGGATCAATCATTGAGACATCTGAGATTCTGGTACCTGAAGGACAACTCATTGTCACCCTGTCTTTTTCCAGGGTGGGGAATCTGTTTCACTGTGGAGTTATTAATCACTAACACATTTTTGTTTGTGGAGTGTTGTAATGTACTGGAATTGAGGCCTTTTGTCATATAGTGACTCTTTTTTAAAGGTGAAATATTATGTGATGTTTGATTTTGACTTTTGCTGAGACTTAATTCTTACAGGTCTAAGAGGCACGAGTTAGTTTTTCTTTACAGAGTCAGTATATGACATTGTACTGTGTGCCAAGACTGAGCGCTCTAAGTTTGTGTGGTGCGTTCTTATGATGCTCACAGTATACGTTTTACTGTGAGATTAAAGAATGCTCTCCAGCAGGTATTAATGTCCAAGTAATGCTCGCTGAGAAACGAGTCCACCACTTCATGGCAGCACATCCAGCTGCTGTGGAGCTCAGACTGAAAAAAAAACTAATGGCTGGCATTAGTTTACATTCACTAAGCAGCCCTTTTGCTGTTTAGTGAGTGTAAAAAAATAATAAACAGAAAGAAAAGTGTATGTCTGTGTATATGTATGTGTATCAGTCTGTTTATGTTTCTGTCTGTGTGTGTGAGTGAATGCATGTATGAAACCAGAGGAGACTGTGTGTGTGAGAGAAAGAGCGGTCTTGTGTGAGTGAATGCATATATAAAAGCAGAACAGACTCTGTGTGAGAGAGATCGAGAGAGAGAGAGCAATCTTGTGTGAGTGAATGCATGTATGAAAGCAGAGGAGACTGCGTGTGCGAGAGTGAGAGAGAGAGAGAGAGAGAGAGAGCAGTCTTGTGTGCACAGCTCTCAACTGTCCAAATTTTCACAGAATGCCCAGAGTTTTGCCTCATATTTTAGTCTGTTCTTCATACAATTTGTGGTTATCTGAAGTCTTGTGGCAAATCAGTGAGGAGTGAATACAATAAATAATGACAGTCATTTGGGTTTCAGGCTTTATATCTTTCATGAAATGCATTGTAGTACAAGACCTTTTATTCCAGTAACTTTCTAAGTTTATAGGAGCAATGTTTAAAATTTGTCCCTATTTTTGGGATTTTGTCCCCCCATAATTTTTAGCATTGCCCAGATTTTTTTGTGCTAAGAGGTTGAGAGTTATGCTTGTGTGTGTGAAAGCAAGTATGAAACCACAGGAGACTGTGTGTACATGTATGTGTGTGAAAGCAAGTATGAAACCACAGGAGACTGTGTGTATATGTATGTGTGTGTGAAAGCAAGTATGAAACCACAGGGGACTGTGTGTATATGTATGTGTGTGTGAAAGCAAGTATGAAACCACAGGAGACTGTGTGTATATGTATGTGTGTGTGAAAGCAAGTATGAAACCACAGGGGACTGTGTGTATATGTATGTGTGTGTGAAAGCAAGTATGAAACCACAGGAGACTGTGTGTACATGTATGTGTGTGAAAGCAAGTATGAAACCACAGGAGACTGTGTGTATATGTATGTGTGTGTGAAAGCAAGTATGAAACCACAGGGACTGTGTGTATATGTATGTGTGTGTGTGAAAGCAAGTATGAAACCACAGGGGACTGTGTGTACATGTATGTGTGTGAAAGCAAGTATGAAACCACAGGAGACTGTGTGTATATGTATGTGTGTGTGAAAGCAAGTATGAAACCACAGGAGACTGTGTGTATATGTATGTGTGTGTGAAAGCAAGTATGAAACCACAGGAGACTGTGTGTATATGTATGTGTGTGTGAAAGAAGTATGAAACCACAGGAGACTGTGTGTATATGTATGTGTGTGAAAGCAAGTATGAAACCACAGGTGACTGTGTGTACATGTATGTTTGTGTGAAAGCAAGTATGAAACCACAGGAGACTGTGTGTATATGTATGTGTGTGTGAAAGCAAGTATGAAACCACAGGGACTGTGTGTATATGTATGTGTGTGTGAAAGGCATGAAACCACAGGAGACTGTGTGTATATGTATGTGTGAAAGCAAGTATGAAACCACAGGAGACTGTGTGTATATGTATGTGTGTGAAAGCAAGTATGAAACCACAGGAGACTGTGTGTATATGTATGTGTGTGTGAAAGCAAGTATGAAACCACAGGGGACTGTGTGTATATGTATGTGTGTGTGAAAGCAAGTATGAAACCACAGGGGACTGTGTGTATATGTATGTGTGTGTGAAAGCAAGTATGAAACCACAGGGGACTGTGTGTATATGTATGTGTGTGTGAAAGCAAGTATGAAACCACAGGAGACTGTGTGTATATGTATGTGTGTGTGAAAGCAAGTATGAAACCACAGGAGACTGTGTGTATATGTATGTGTGTGTGAAAGCAAGTATGAAACCACAGGAGACTGTGTGTATATGTATGTGTGTGTGAAAGCAAGTATGAAACCACAGGAGACTGTGTGTATATGTATGTGTGTGTGAAAGCAAGTATGAAACCACAGGTGACTGTGTGTACATGTATGTTTGTGTGAAAGCAAGTATGAAACCACAGGAGACTGTGTGTATATGTATGTGTGTGTGAAAGCAAGTATGAAACCACAGGAGACTGTGTGTATATGTATGTGTGTGTGAAAGCAAGTATGAAACCACAGAAGACTGTGTGTATATGTATGTGTGTGTGAAAGCAAGTATGAAACCACAGGAGACTGTGTGTATATGTATGTGTGTGTGAAAGCAAGTATGAAACCACAGGAGACTGTGTGTATATGTATTTGTGTGTGAAAGCAAGTATGAAACCACAGGAGACTGTGTGTATGTGTATGTGTGTGTGAAAGCAGAAAAATACTGTGTATGAGAGAGAGAATGATCCCTCTGTAAAATTGTTGTTGTTTTACTTATTTATTTTTTTAAGTACTATATTATTTTTTATATATTTTTGATGTAAAATGCTTCCTCCAACACCATTAACATATACTACAGAAAATATGAAACATTAGGTGGAGGAACTATTTTACATCAAAAATATATAAAAAAAATAATATAGTACTTAAAAAAAAAATAAATAAAACACAACAATTTTACAGAGAGCCCATTCTCAGCGCAATAACACCCTCCAGGTGTGGCACTGGGCCTCACAATACCCCTGGGCGGGAATTAATTATACATTAACACACACCGTGTTGGGCATTATTGTTTATTTAAGGCCTCCATAGCTCTTAAATATTTGCACCTCTCACAAAGAGTGTAATTTGTGTTTAGTAAGAGCTCATTATCTGTGAGCATAAGGAAGTTGCTACATTGCTTTAGGGTTCCTTACGCTGTGAATTTGGCAAAAGAGGGAGGAGAGGTAAGTTGTCCTTCCATTCTATCCAGTGTGAAGTAAAATTTGATTTGAATTAGACACAGTTACGCAACTTTAGTAAAATCAAGATCTGTGATCTGCTGGGATACTGAATTGGTTAAGGGGTGGATACTGCAGTTATGGATGAATGTCTATTATTTATTTCACATTTGTTGACCAGGATAGTCTGACTGGATATATGTCCATTTTCAGCAGAGGCCCAGGGAGAAAATCTCCAAAATAATAGCACACATTGAACATTTAGTAAATGTTAGTTTCAAGCAGATTACAGTCATAAGCAATACCAGCATTTAGCACTTATAGTACTGACTTATTATAAAACACTTTACAAAACATGACATTATTTTCAAAGTTATACATACATAACATTACATTCAGGTTTAAGACACATTGAGCAGCAGTTATACAATTGACTCTTCCTGACATGGTGTGTTAGAAAAAAGTTAAAAGTAGTTGAAGGTAAGGCACCCAAGTAATAGAGAGGTCACTAGTCGGGGTTAGTGCAAGGACATAACCAATGAGTTTTGAAGTATTCCTTGAGTTTGTTTTTGAATCGGGTTAGTGAGGGTTCTAGGGTCAAGTCAGCTGGGAGTCTGGTCCATGTTTTTCCAACAGAGTTGGCAAACAGAAAGTCCACAACTGAGTAGTTGGATTTGTATGTTTGAACTAGGAGTCTAGTGGATGATCGCAGTGGCTGGGTGCTGGTGTAGGGGCTGACAATATTTTTTAGAGCAGGTGTATTTTCTGGTTGGTAAAGGACTTTATGTGCTACTATTAGCTGGTTGAACTACAATAGGCTAGCCAGTTCAAGCCATCCTAGGTGATTCAGGTTGTGACAGTGGTGTGTCCAGTAGGCTGTGCAAGTAGCACATCTGGCAATGTGGTTATAGCAGGATGATAGTTTATTAAGATCTGTTTTGTTTAAGTTGGGGAATAGAGGTGAGGGGTAGAGAAGAGTTAATAGTAGATGGGAACGGGCAATTGCAGTTCTAGCAAGTGGGGTAAGGAAAGCTTTGATTATGTAAAGAGAGCCAAGTTTTTTATTAATGGTTTTGATAGTTTGATTGATGTGTGCATCACACTTCAGGTTATCAGCTATTACACCCAGTAGTTTAGTTTGGGATTCTGGGGAGATGATAATGCCATTGTTAGTGGTTATGCTGAAAAATGGCAGGGGGGTCCTGTGTGTGGGGAAGAAGAGGAGCAGCTTAGTTTTTTGGGGGGTTAGGATTAGATGTTGATTGGAGAGCCATTTTTCCACTGTATTAAAGGTATTTTGGGTTAATGGGAATAGAGTAGCTGGTGAGGTGTCAGAACAAATCAAAGTGGAGTCATCCGCATATTGAATGCAGGTAGCATCTGGGATGACTGAATGATGGTCGTTGATAAAGATGGAGAAAAGAAGGGGTCCTAGTATCGAGCCCCGGGGGACTCCTAATGTGATGGGTAGGTGAGATAATAGCTTGTCCTGCTATAGGACTGCCTGTTGCCTGCCCTGCAGATAGGATTAAAACCATTGGAGTGCATGTTTTTTTAAGGAGAAGGCCTTCAAGGTATTTATAAGCATTTTGTGGTCAACCATGTCAAAAGCCTTGGATAGATCTAGAAAGAGTGCTGAGGATAGTTTGTTATTATTGCAGTTGTGGTTACTGACACTAGAGAAAGAGAGAAGGGCAGTGGTAGTACTGTGGTGTGGCTTAAAGCCATACTGAAAGTTGGACAACAGCTTGTTTTGTGTGAGGTAGTGCATGAGCTGTATGTGTACACACTTCTCCATAACTTTAGCTAGAGGTGACAGAATAGTTATGGGTCTAAAGTTTGACAGTTCAGTGGAACTGCCTCCTTTATGGAAAGGTATGACATGGGAGATTTTCCATATAGCAGGTACAGTAGCTTCAGATACAGCTCTGTTGATCAAGATTGAGATGGGGTATGCTATCGTGTCAGCAGCCTTTTGCAGATAGTCTGCTGGGAGGAGGTCGGCAGCCAGGTTGGTGGGTCTTAGTTTCTTATGTAGGGCATGAATAAGTTGAGTAGGAACAGGTTGGAAGGTGAAGTATGTTTGGGTACTGGGTGTGGCTGCATTAGAATTAGAGCCATTTGGGAGAGAGTTGGCTGGCTAGAGACTGGATAGTCTCTCTGAAGAAGCTATTGAAGTTATTAGCAATGTCTACTGGGGATTTTTGTTGGGAAGTTGAGGGAGGTGGAGTGGCAGTTTGGACTGGGTGGAGTAGTTTGTTTATTCCTGCCCAGAACTTTTGAGGTTTGTTTTGGTGTTTTTTCAGTAGATGGTAGTAGTAGTTCTTCTTGTCGATATTGTATATTATATTATTACGATAAATAAGTAACTTATGTCTCCTTGTCTTCTGATTTTGGCATGTGCGTAAATGCTGTTATTGTTTCTGTCCCTCTGACATCAAGAATATGATCCATTTCAGTCATCACTCTTTTTTATATTTTTTTTAATTGTACAAATTACTTTAAAAAGTATGCTATTTAAATCTATTCAGCTGCTTTATCATTCTTGGTATCAGTGTTGTTACCAATAGCCAAACCTGACATTTGTTATTTATGTGTTTGCAAACTGGTACTTAAAAACACTTTCATCCATGATCTGGGCCTTGAGACACAAAATAGTGCAATCAAAATCCCAGAAAAGGTACAGCATACATCTTAACTTCTTAGCACAAGAAATATGAACAAAGCCAATAAGAGAGGTGGACAAAGGCCTAAAAACAGGGACACTTTTTTTAAATATTGCTCTTATAAACTTAGAAAGTTGATGGAATAACAGATTTTGCATTATTGAGCATTTTCTGAAGGATATGATGTCTGAAACTCAAATGTCTCTTACTATTTAGTGACGTCACTCCTCAATGATTTGTCAGAATACCACAAATTTTATGAAGAACAGATTGAAAATATGAATCTGGACTGTTTGTTAAAATCTGGACAATTGAAATGTATGAAGACAAATGAGAGACAAAAAGGTAAAAATTCCCATTATTAAAAACGAGAGACAAAAAGGTAAAAATTCCCATTATTAAAAATGCAAATATCTAATGTTTTACATACAAATATAGCAGTCAAATTGCATAAACAAAACAAGAGATAGTGTCAAATAAGGCTTGAAATAAATACACTTAAAAAAATAATACATATGTTTTCACAGGAATTTGTTAATTCAGGTTCTCAGCATCTGCTGTTGAGTAAACAGTGGTAATTTAGATCACTCATTCTATTAAGGAGTGTCTTGTTCCCACCATTTGGCAAAATGTACTTAATGTACTCCTGCAATATAGACATATTGCCTTAGTGTAGCTTTTACCGAACTACTGGCCTTTGTGAGAGGAGGATTGACAATCAAAGAAATAAAAAAAATTAGCAGGCACTTCAGTCAGCAGTGCTCACACATGTGTTAGCACTGCATGGTCCATTCCACAGCCAAGAAGTCTGACCAACAAGAGCCATCCAATAACATTAGTGGTGCTCATGCTGTGCTGTCCTTCGGCCAGAGCTCAGCTGCCCAGTGCCCAGGGAGGATTCTGACTCGACTGCTGGAAGTACACACTTAAAGATAAAGTAAGTGATCCACTGCCCTAGTGGTCTGAAGCCCATGATTCCCACCTGTTTATTTTTGCTATTAGTGGTTAAAAAAAAAGTGAAAATGATGGCATTGGGATGTAGTATGTGTAGTATGTGGTCAATGGCAGTGCAAAGTGTAGAGCAGGATTCTTCATGGTCCTGGGTTGTCCTGGATTGCAGCTCAGCTCTTACATTTTTTATGGCTAAAGACACAGTAGTAGTACTGACAGGTTCATAGGTAGGTACAAGGCTATCGGCCCTGGGGCCTATATAAACCTAGCCAAAAAGGCTCCTTGGCTTTTGCCACCCAAGAAAATAATTTTCCTGTGCACCTGTCAAGCAGTGCCACAGAAGTGATCCCCGGAGTGAATTTTCTATTTCCCATCCAGTCGTCAAAATTTTTCTTAAAGAGGGTCAGTGAGGAGCTTTGCTTGACATGAATGGGTAGTTTGTTCCAGAGTATGGGAAGTCTCTGGGACAGGAATCTATCCCTCCAGCATGTTCTGTTTATTGTGGTGACAAGGTTTAGGTCCCTGGAGCATGTAGTTCGGAGAGATTGGGATTTCTTTAAGTGTAGCATGTCCAACAGCTCTGGGTTTGACATAGCTTTGTATGTTAAGCAGAGATTGCCTCTGAGTAGGCGATATGCGAAGGAGTACAGCTGGAGTTTTTTGAGATGGTCTGCGTATGGCATCTGCTTGAGGCCAGTAATCCTCTTAGTGAGGTATTTCTGTGGCCTTTCCAATTGTTGTAGGTGTCTTGTGAGATACTTGCCAAACGAGGCATTGTACTCTATAATGGGTCTAATGATGGATGAGTAGAGAGGAACAATGACCTCCTTTTTTATAGAGGAGAACCCTTTTGTGATGAGGTGTGCCACATTGTAGGATTTCCTGACTACTGTGGCGATGTGGTTATCAAAAGAGAGACTACTGTCCACCTGTGTCCCGAGGTCTCTTATCACACTTTCAGTGTTTAGTGAGCTACCGCCTATGTGGTAGTTCATGGGTACCGAGTTTTTCCCAAAGGGGATGACAATGCACTTCTTGGCATTGAGCTTGAGGCCATGACTTTGGCACCAAGCATCTGTCTCTGTGAGGCCCTTTTGTAGAATGTCTACATCATCAGGTGATTCTGTTATGGCTCCCAGTTTGCAGTCATCTGTAAACTTTGTTAGCTAAACACCTTCTGTGTTGGCCTGTACTTCAGAGAAGTAGATGCCGAAATGGAGAGGACCCAGGACCGAACCCTGTGGTACTCCACTCGTCACTGGTCTGAAGTTTGCTACTTTTACTGTGTGGGTTCTGTCAGTGAGCCAGTTGACCAGCCATCTTGTGACATAGGGATTTATGCCCAGTTTACTGAGTTTATCGATATTTCCAGAGTGGGGATGGTATTGAAAGCCTTGGCGAGGTCAAGATAGGCTGTGTGCACTACCTTGCTCTCATCTACAGCTCTAGTGACTGCTTCAAAGAAGTCAATCAGGTTTAGTAGACATGATCTACTTTTTACAAACCCAAACTGAGTGGGGTCCAGGGTTTGGAGGTTACCTATGTCTTTGTTTATAAGCTCCAATATGATACGTTCCATGGCCTTGCAGACCAGGCTTGCCAGGCTAATGGGGTGGTAGTTTCTGGGGTCTGTGGTGGCACCCCCTCTGTGGAGTGGGATAACCATCACTGTACGCCATTCAGTAGGCACAAAGCCTGATGTGAGGCTATGATTGAACATGGTACTTAGGTGAGGTGCCAGTTCGTTCTGTAGTTTGTGCAGTACACAGCCTCGGATGTTATCTGGTCCCATGGATGCTGTGTTCTTGGCTTTGGAGAGTGCGGTCTTTACTTGTTCATCCATGATTACAGGGGCTTTGCATTTTTCCGGTATTAAGATGGGCCTTTTAGAGGGTGGGGTGGGGGGGTAAAGTTAGCACTGAACCTATCTGCCAGGATGTTGGCAATATCGGTTAGTTCTGTATATTTAGTGCCATTGTGCTGTAGCTCAGAGCAAATATGAGTGTTGCCATTGAGATTCTTGACATAGCTGTAGAATGTTTTGTGGTTGTTTTTGGAATCAGTGGTGATTTTATTTTCATAACTGGCTTTGGAGGATATTATGCGGGATCTCAGCTTCTTGCTGAGGCTGACCAGGGAGTTCCACCAATCTTGCGATTTTACTCTTTTTTGCAACAGCTTTTTCCTTTTGTTGTAGAGTTTGTTTATGGCATTGGACCACCAGATTGGCTTCCTTTTTTTGGAGGATAGTGTCTTGGTTCTGTTGGAGATGGCACGATCCATGCACTCGTGTATGTGCTTATACAGTGCATTTGAGTAAGATTCAGCAGTCATTCCTCTATTTTCCATCTGCAGAAATGAAGAGTGGGAATCCTGGGGCATAGTGGGGGATCTGTAACAAGCTACAACCTGGATTGCAGTCTTGCCCAGTGCTAATTGCACTTGGATAATTTCGGATGCATTATGTTGAGCAACTAGCCTGGAGGTGTGGATATCCTTAATGAATATGGACACGCCTCTGCCTTTAGTGTTTTTGTCCAGGTTAGGTGGCCGAAAGGTGTGGTATGTATTATAGCCTGGTAATTCAGGGGTGCTCTCTGGAGCCTTGAACCAGGTATAATTAGCCCTTGCAAGTCTCGAACCCAGGACCCTGCACACCATAGCCAGAGCAAGTTACCACTAAGCCATCTGAGCTGTCATTGAGGTAAAACCATAGGGCAAGGTGGAGGGTGATGGTGATATTCCAAACTATAATTCTTTAAAAGTAAACAAAATCCTCACTACCACCTAGAGAAGAAAAGTTGTATAGTTTAGGCTTGCACATATTAAAATATTGGCATACTATGTCCAGTATATATCACAAAATGTGTGTCTGTGTAAAGAGTTAGTACCTGCATCACACAGTATTTATGATGTAAAGGAAAGAATCAGTTGTAGTAAACAAGAGCATTATCATATGAGTCACAATCATAGGTTTCCTTCTTTTATTGACTATTCACAGTGAGTTTATTGTATGGTTGTGTATCAACTGGACAGCATACATTTTAATGTTAATATTTTAACTATACACGCAGTTTTAATTTATATGTTCATAGGTATATACCAGGCTAATGATTATCAGAGACTTTATAAGCCTAGCCCATGCATCCCAACCCAATTGTGTCACTATGTATCATGGATGTTTATAAGGAGAGGCTATGTTAGTTAGTTTCTAGAGGTTATTTGGGAGGGGTATGTCAGGCCATTGCTGTCTGCTTCTGTCCATCAGAGACATGAGAGACGAGAGCCAGGGTGAATTTCTGACTTCCCATCCATCGGTCAAGGTTACACTTAAATAGGGTTAGGGATGACCTCTCCTTACATGGATGGGGAGCATGTTCCAGAGCATGGGGACCCTCTGATACACTTATCTGTCTTATTAACATGTCTTATTTATATCACAAGCAGAATTTAAATCTTTGCATCTAGTAGTTCTGATGCTTTTCATTTTGTTGATGTGCAAAAGATCCATCAGAGCTGGATCCAAGGATGCCTTGTATGCCAGACGTAGACTGCCTCTCAGTAACCTGTAGAAGAAGGAGTACAGAGTTAGGGCTTTAAGGCAATCCATATAGGATAATGTGTTTATACCCTGGATTTTCCTGGTAAGGAACTTTTGTGGGTGTTCCAGCTGTTACATACATCTGATTAGGTACATGCCAAAAGGGGCATTACACTCAGTGATTGATGGATCTGATAAGGACCAAATAAAGTGGTGCTATGACTTTCTTGGACCTTAATGCCAAGCCCTTACTTATAATCTGGGTGACATAGAATGATTTTCTTACTACCTGTCTGCATGTTGGTCAAAGGCCAGATTACTGTCTACATAGTACATACATAATCCAAGTGTAAAGCCAGTTCTTTATTCACGATCTGGTACCTTGGCCTTTCACCTTCAAAGGATCACAGAAACAGTGCATACTATCAAAGTATATATACACATTTTTCTGATAATATAATTAGTCTTAATTTACAAAACCATCTGCAATTACTCAATTAAAGCAGTCACATTAATTTAAGGTAACATTCAGTTCAGTGAGTTTGTAAACTATACCTGAGTAAGGTATTGTATTAATCACCTTTGCCAGGTCCAGGTAGATGGGATGCACCAGTTTCCCCTCATCCATTGCCTTGGTGACCTTCTCAAACAAGTCCACAGGGTTTAGTATATATCAATTTTGTCACAGTCTGACATCAGAAGGGTACACAGAATGTGGCTACCTTTCGGTGGTAGGGGATGAAGAGGCATCCAGTAACTAAATATCACAGCTTAAAATATGAATATGGGCATTTTTGCCTTAATTTAATCCCAATTTAACACCAGAGGGGGATATATAGAAACTGATTACCTATTTTGAGGTGTGTTGTAGGGGGCAGGTACTGTTCCCAGATACCTGCATCCTCACAAACATTTACTTTGTCAAGTTTATTGAAAAGTGATGTTCGGTCAGCTTTGAGCATTAAAAGTTGGATGCAACTTATTCCCTCCTTGATGCAGAAATGTAGGATTACCTTTCATTTCCATATGTATGATTTTTGTTCATGTCATCAGTTGATTAAAAGGTTGGAAAAAGTTCTAAAATGTACCTCAGAGCATCTATTACCCTATGGCTTCTGGTGTTTAGCAGCCGCCTCCTTAATGTAGTGTAGAATATGAACAGCCAAAGCATGTGTTTGAGGGAATTGAGTATGTGACAGTTTGTATGTATTAAAATGTACTGTGTACTGTGAACTTTGAATGAACTCTGAGCAACGAGAAAATGCTGAAAAACAAGAGTCTGTCTGAAAGCAGGAAATGTGCCTTTTATGGAAGTGCATCTGATTTTCTTTCTTTGCCCAGAGATATGATGATATGAATTGTCTTATGTTTACAGGTAAACCTTTGATTGGTTAATTGCCCTGTATAATGACCTAATTGGTTCATTTTTATATTTTTGTACTGTCAGCAATATCACCAGTATATAAGCTTGTTTATTCCTTTGTTCTGGGAGTCTCCCTGGTACTTTCCATGAGGCTGCCGCACGTGTGTACTGTAGATAATAAAAACCACTGAAAGAGAGAAAGAACTGTATCTGTCTTCATTTTCAAAGTATTGTGAAATGCAACAATTGGTGCCATTTACTCGGATCTTAATTGAGAACAAGCTGCAGCGGTCAGGATGTGGAAGAAATACTGCTAATAAAAGGGCCCATAACAGACTTTTCTGTTTCTGCAGTGTTTCTTTCATCTCTCTGTCTGCCTGCTTTAAAGATTTGAAATTTTTTTTTTTATGTAGAAAAAGATATAATTTCTCTCATTCAGTTGTTTTGAGGTAAGTGGCATGCATTTCTTTTCTGCTATTAAATGTGCAGTATGAGTGTGGGTTAATACCGAAATACTGGCATCATAAGTATGAAAGGAGGAATGATAGTGGGGTAAGAAGATGTTTATATAATGCCTTAGCTAAACCTGTGTTAAACAAGTATAGCTTATTGAGTGAAAATGGGAGTTAGTGCGGGAAAAATAACTGAGCCAGAAAGAGGTACACCAGCTGGTTATATGTTTTATCGTGTGTCCCGGGACAGTTGTATGTTTTTAAATCAGTGGATCGCCCTTACTAAAAATGATGGTGACCTTGCTTTTCCCGAAAATGGTAGTTTTAATAAAGATATATTGACTAATTTACAAAAGGAAGAATACCAGGGTTGTCCTGGGCAGTCTAATGATTGGATGTGTGAAGCTAAAGAAAGGGAAAAGGACTCGGTCATTAGTAGTCTTAAGGACAATCAAAAGAAACTAAAAGAGCAGATAACGGAACTGCGACAGACTGCGAGTAATCTAGATGTAGCAAATGGTAAACGCTTAAAGGAACCACCCTTTAAGGGAACATTAGCATATATCCTGTTCAAGAATTAAGTAAATTACAAATAACTGAATCATCTGAAGATGATAACTCTTGGTTCCCCCACCCCCTATGGCACCTCCACCGCAATATCAGCCTTCACAGGTTCAAGACAGAGCAGTAAGCTCCACAACAGAGGGTGAAGGCCGGCGGGGAGTAGAGCAGACCGCACTAGACTCTGGAAGCGGAACTCCGGCAATGGGAGGTCAGCCTAGCAGACCGCTTATAGAGCAACCTGAACAAACAGATACAGGTAAACCATCACCTAGACTAACCCGTTCGAAGACAAAAAAACAGCAGAAAAGAAAAGCACAAATGCTTTTTGACCCTAGGTCTAGCCGATCGAAAAAAATATTATAATAAAAAGGGTAAAATTTACAAACAATGTCCAATTGTAACTGAAGACAAAGATGACTACAGTGGTCCAGACAAATCTAATCCAGATTCTGACTCTGAATCGGGCACTAGCCCATCAGATGAAGAGGGAGTATTCCCATTGAGAGAAGTCCCAAACCCAGCACATGCTAGAGATGCGGGACAACCGGCTACAGTAGTGGTACCGAGGGTGTGGTCAGCAGTTGATTTTCAAGCAATCACTAAATCACTTCCGCCTATTCGTAATAACCCAGCGAAGTTTCAACTCGTATTGGTAGGACATACCTGTTTGCAAAATCCTACCATAGAAGAGGTTAGAGCTGTCCTCCAATACGCTGTCCCAGCTGATCTCATGAAACGTATCTGGGATCATGCTAATGTTCCTACCCCAATACCGAAGCACAATATGCAAGGGGAGAATGGATTTGAAGTGATTAGGCTATGCATAGTTGATGCTATCACTGTAACAGTGCCACCTATCCCTAATTGGTCAAAAATTAAATCAGTCATACAAAAAGAAGATGAGCCTATAGATGAATACTTAAATTGACTCACTGAAGCCTTTGAGGCATATTCAGGATACCCAGAGCCCACCAAAGACCAGCACAAAGTGGACTGTCAGCTGCCTTTGTAGATGGGCTACGCCCTCAGGTGAGGGACAAGTTAAAGAAAGTATGTTTAAACTGGCCTAGCTTGGGCTTGCATGAGTTAGTCCAGCAGGTACAATACTTATCTGACCATTTAGCTAAAGAAAAGAAGGATTTACAGAAGAAATTAGTAAAAGCACAAATCCAAATGTGTAATGTTTTTGGTCAACTGGGTAGAGGACGAGGGCAAGGAAGAGGGAGGGGTGGACGCCAAGGACCAGGAAACCAGAATAGACAAAACTGGCAGGGAACACAGCCAGCTACACCCCAGAATTCTAGTAGTAATCAGACAGAGTGTTTTAACTGTGGCCAAGCAGGCCATTGGAAAAATGAGTGTCCATATTTGGCTGAGCAACCTGCACCATACACCGACACATCACAACAGTGGAATTCTAGTTGGACACCATCCAATCGACAGCAACCACAATGAAGGTTCCCTGAACAGAAACAACAGCAATTGTGTCCTTTTATTCCTGTGGATCAGGATGGACCACATGTCATGTTACTGGTTAAAAATAAACCCTATCCATTTTTAATTGACACCGGAGCAACTAAATCCATGCTAGCTGGAAAAGCAGCCATGAATGTTCCCCTCTCTGACAAAATAACTAGAGGGGTGGGTGTCTCTGGTATGCCTATTGAGTATTCTGAAACTATTCCAGTCCCAGTCACTTTGGGACCTCTGCAGGATAACCATGTATTTTTAGTAGGACCTTCAGCACCTTTAAATCTATTACGAAGAGACTTGCTTTGCAAAATGGGGGCCACCATTTTTTGCACAGCTGATGGAGTTTATCTCCAAGTACCTTCAGACCAACAGGATTGTACCCTGGCAGCTTTAGATGACTACATCATCTTACAGACGATATGTATTCAGCCAAATTCTGACAGAAACAAGTATTTACATTCCCTACCCTCTCACCTGTGGACTACTCATGACAATGATGTAGGATTTTTGACCTCAGCTACTCCTGTAAAAATAACCCTAAAACCAGGAGCAAAATTACCGCGAGTACCACAGTACTCTTTGACAACTGAGGCTATATCTGGTATTGCCCCTGTTATTTCTGCATTGGAATGACAAGGGATCATAGTACCTACCACAAGTCCATGTAACACCCCAATATTACTGGTGAAGAAACCTGATAAACAGGCTTACAGATTTGTGCAAGACTTGCGGGAAGTTAACAAAGCTGTTTTGCCTGTCTTCCTGATTGTACCAAACCCAGCTACTATTTTAAGCTGTATCCCACCTACTGCAAAATGTTTCATGGTAATAGATATTTCATCAGCTTTTTTCTCTATTCCAGTGCATCCCGACAGTCAGTATTTATTTGCATTTACCTACAAAGGTCAACAGTATACTTGGACTCGATTGCCCCAAGGATATGTAGAATCCTCAACCTTATTTTCTAGAGAGATGCATAGACAGTTACAGGATCTGCAACTACCATCACATTCAGTTCTAGTCCAATATGTGGACGATATTCTTATAGCTTCACCAGACAGTAACTCATGTAGGGAAGATTCCCTTCTAGTGTTAAACTTTTTAGCTACGCAAGGGTTTAAAGTAAATAAATCAAAATTACAATTTTGTCAGGAAAAGGTACAGTATTTGGGACATATTATTACAATGGGTTCTCGTCAAATACTCCCAAATCGTATAACTTCTATTCAAAATGCCCCACGCCCTGAAACTCAGAGGCAGCTTTGAGGATTTCTTGGCCTAGCAGGATACTGCAGACAGTGGGTACCTAATTTTTTGGAAGTTTCGGCCCCCCTGTTACAACTTTTAAAAAATATATTATGGAACCTCTACCCTGGACATCACAACACGATGAGGCTTTTCAGGCCATCAAGACAGCCTTGGTAAATCCTCCTGCCTTAGGGTTACCAGATTATTCCAAACCATTTGTTTTCTTTTGCTGTGAGCAAAACAAAACTGCCTTGGGTCTCTTAGCCCAGCAACGCACTGGAGGCTACCAGCCTATTGCTTACTACAGCACTCAACTAGATCCGGTTGCCTCTGGTTACCCAGCTTGCTTACGGCCCGTAGTAGCCGCTGCTGTCTTGGTTGACATGGCAGCTCCACTAACCCTGGGACATGATACTATATTAGCAGTCCCACATGCAGTTCAAGCGTTACTTTTGAAAACAAAAACACAGTATCTTTCGAATGCACATCTTACTAAATATGAATTGAGTTTAATAAATAACCCCACCCTGCAAGTCATATGCTGCCCACCACTGAACCCTGCATTTTTAATACCAACATCGGATGAGGGCGAACCAGATGACTGTGTGCTTGTAGTTAACTCTGTTCTTTCTCCTAGGTTACATGTGTATGACACTCCTTTGCAAAATCCTGATTTGGTTCTCTTTGTTGATGGATCCTGCTTACGAACAAATTCCGGAGAATTCCAAGCAGCTTGGTCAGTCTGTACTCCGACTGAAGTTTTACGGTTAGCACGATTACCCCCAGGCACTTCCGCGCAGGCAGCGGAACTAGTGGCATTATTGAATGCATGCAAAATAGCTAAGGACAAGTCTGTTACTATATATACTGACTCCCGTTACGCCCATGGTGTTGTTCATAATTTTGGTATACTATGGAAGGAACGAGGGTTTTTAACTTCTTCCAGGTCACCCGTCAAAAACCATTTTCATATTAATAATTTGTTAAAGGACTTATTATTACCATCTGAAATTGCTGTTGTTAAATGTGCAGCCCATCAATCTAATGACTCTTTTGAAACTAAGGGCAATAATTTTGCTGACTGGGCTGCAAACAGGCTGCTCTCTCACAAACTGTTCAGGGACATTTTTTGCAGCCTCTGCAATCAATACTTACTTTTGATACTACAGTGTTGAAAGCTTTACTGGATGAAGCTCCAGACTCAGAAAGGAGACCATGGCTGGCTCAAGGTTGTTTTAAATGCTCTGATTTCATTTGGCAACATCCAGATGGCAGACTGGTCTGCCCAATGTCCATGTTAAATTCTCTTATTAAAGCATATCACTTGCCAGCTCATGTTGGGGTACAAGTGCTAATAAAACAAATCCAAAAGGATTAGTTTGTCCCAGGACTTTCTGCTTCTGTACAGCATTTTTTTAGCATGTGCTCCACTTGTTTACAGTATATGGCTCCCACACAGCCACTGCCAAAACCATTGGGACCATTTTGCGCTTTGCAATGGGATTTTATTGAACTTCCGCCTTGTGCTTGTTTCAAATATGTTTTAACTGTTGTTGATGTTTTTTCTGGGTGGTTAGAAGCCTACCCATGCACTAAGAATGATGCTATTTCAGTTGCTAAGAAACTTTGTTATGAATTGATACCTCGTTTTGGTGTTCCCTGTCAAATATACTCGGACCGTGGAACACATTTTACTGCTCATTTAATTGATTCACTGTGTAAAATGTTAGGCATCACTCTAAAATTTCATTGTCCATATAGACCACAGGCATCAGGTATTATTGAACGCATGAATCAGACACTAAAAACAAGACTGGCTAAAATTACTACTGAAATGGGCCTCACTTGGGTACACACCCTACCTCTAGCCCTACTCTCTATGAGAGCTCAAGTACTTCCTACTAAAGGTCGTTCTCCTCATGAAATCCTCATGGGCCGCCCTATGCATAAGCCCATGACTCCACCACCACCCTTTTCTGAGTATGATGCATTTGATCATGATATTCTCCTGTATTGCACTTATCTTGTTTCTTTTTTACAGTTTCATCATCGCCAGGTAGCAGTGGCTCAACAAACCCCTGATCCTTTCCTGTCATCGGCACTACAGCCAGGAGACTGGGTATACGTCAAGTCGTTCTCTCGAAAAACAGCTCTTAAACCATGCTGGAAAGGGACCTTCCTGGTTATACTGACCACTTCATCAGCGGTTCGACTACAAGGCTCACCCACCTGGATCCACATATCACACGTCAAGAAGGTAATCCCATCTGAAGCTCAGCAACTGCTATCTTTTGTTACTCCTGATTCTCCACCTATAGCTACTCATACTTGAAGCATACTGTACCAGTACCTGACAATGCCTGAAGTTTATCCATTTGGACAACCTCACCTAGCGCAACCGCCATTTCCACAAAAGTACTGCACAACTATTTTGCTGATTATTTTTGTTGTTCTGATATTTTTACTGTGGCCATTTTTATTTCCTGCCCCAACAACAGCTCATGCCAAATGAGCTGCATGTCATCCACCTTTCAATACTTACCAAGCTATTAAATACGCTAATGCGTCATCCCTCAATGTCTCAGACTGCTGGATTTGCACTGCTATTCCTACTGTTCATGGGGGATTGATGCTAAATATAGTCCCTTTAGGGGTTAATGAAACCTGGGCGAATCAAATGTTATTTCAAAGGACAAGATAGCATTACAGTTGTCCCTCCATCAAAACGGAACTGTGTGTTTTCAAAAACTTGGTAAAACCAGAGTCTGGTGGAGGCATTGTAACAAAACAGTGGTATATAACTGCACTGCAGACAATTCGGGTTGTGTAACAGATTTTTCACCTGTAAAAAGACTTGTTAAAAACTCTATAGCTAACTTTTTCCCAGAAAATAGAAACTGTTTATTCGAAAATATTCCAAGGACTGCAGGACACCGGGGATCATTTCAAGCCTATCAACATCACCATTAAAGTAGAAAATTGTTATTTTGTGTGCGGCAGAAAAGCATTTAAATGGCTACCAGGAAACTGGTCTGGCAGCTGTTTCCTGGGCTACCTGGTTCCAGCTATTCGACATGTATTTGCATTACCTAAGGGAAAAATTCGAAACGTTCGAGAGGTTAAGAAGCCTGCCAATCCTGTAGGTCGAGTTGATGCTTCATGGATTTATCACCATGACTTAGCTCATGCTAGTACCAAAGGACTGTCCCATATGGACTTGGGTGATGATGTCATATCATGGGCTGGTATATTTCCATCATACGGAACAGTGAAATCAATTTGGGAACTGAGAAAGCTATCTAAACTTCTTGAAATATTAAGCAATGCTACATTTTCTGCCTTAGAACTAGTGACTGATGAATTGACTGCTATGAGGGCTGTAGTACTCCAAAATCGTATGGCCCTCGATTTCACCCTAGCGGTGAAAGGAGGAACTTGCGCTTTAATCCAGGAGGAGTGCTGTACGTTTATTCCTGATAATCAGCACAAAATTGAAAGTCATCTTGAACTGATACAAAGAATTTCCGAACTCTCGAAGGCCAAAGAGGCCGATAGTTCAAAGAGGGGGGGACTGTTGAAGTTGATTTTATTAATTGCAGTATTAGCAATTGTTGCTTTTATTGTCCTATTTCTAATCAAAGCACTGATCTTGAAATTAATGTCTTCAAAAACTGTGAAGAAAGTGCCTAAGTTTTATATGCCTGCAACTATGAATATAGATGATAAAATGGCAATGTCTTCTAATAATGAAAAGACCAGTAGCATGGTTATGCTAGAATTGGGACAAATGTATGATAGGGTAAGTGGTGATGCTTACACAGCATCAAATGGGGGATTGTAGAATATGAACAGTCAAAGCATGTGTTTGAAGAAATTGAGTATGTGACAGCTTGTATGTATTAAAATATACTGTGTACTGTGAACTTTGAATGAACTCTGAGCAACAAGAAAATGCTGAATAACAAGAGTCTGCCTGAAAGCAGGAAATGTGCCTTTTATGGAAGTGCATCCAATTTTCTTTCTCAGCCTAGAGATATGATGATGTGAATTGTCTTATGTTTTACGGGTAAACCTTTGATTGGTTAATTGCCCTGAATAATGATCTAATTGGTTCATTTTTATATTTTTGTACTGTCAGCAAAATCACCAGTATATAAGCTTGTTTATTCCTTTATTCTTGGAGTCTCCCTGGTACTTTCCATGAGGCTCCCACACATGTGTATTGTAGATAATAAAAACCACTGAAAGAGAGAAAGAACTGTATCTGTCTTCATTTTCAAAGTATTGTGAAACGCAACAGTAGTTACTACTGAATAGTCTTGGCTAGTTAGGATGTGCTAAAATGATGCAGGAAAAAGCAGAGTTGAATGGTAAGACTGAACTTGTTTCTATTAATCATGTTTTTGTTCAAACAGTCATTGGATGAAAAGGTTGTTTAAAAACTCTAAAATTCATCTTGGGCCATCTAGAAACCTCATGGCTTTTGCCCCCTGACTTAATTCTGTTATTTTCACTGCAGTTATTACAGTGTAGTCTTGGTTAGTCAGTATGTGATGAAAGGATGTAGGCAAAGACTACATTTCTTTCTTTGATCATAGTTTTTGTTCAGCCAATCACTGGATGAAACCTCATGGCTTAATACTGTTGTTACCTCCACTGTTGTAGGAATGCAGTGTTGCCTAGACAGAACATGTAGGATGAATCAATGAACTGCAGAATGATTGAAATAACTGCAAGAAAAACTGAAGAGTTAAACACAATGGGAGGAAAAGGAAGGAAAAAGAAAATGAAGAACAAAGTAATCTGGATAGTGTGAGCAGGCCAGGGTTGGTTTGGCAGTGTGGGTCTTTTTGCCTAAGCAGACAGTTTACTTAAGGCCAGTTCTGGCAGCTGTGGTATAACACATGTAATACAATGTTTTTACATATACTTTGTCTAATTAAATTCACTTTTGTCCTTCTGATTGCATAATCTCAATATTTGTTACTGGTAAGTAGATGTTGTTCTTCTTTTGGCTTTTCCTGGTTAGGGGTCGCCACAGCGGAACTCCGGTCCACTAATGATTGGTAGTAGATTTGTATGCTGCCCAGGTGCCAGCTCGATGCCCAACCTTCAACGAAGGCACACCCATTCACGCATGTCTTTCGAACGCCACTCGACCACAGGGAGGACATGCAGACTCCACACAGAAAGCGCTCCAGCCGAGAATCGAACTGGAGAACCTTTTGTTGTGAGGTGACAATGCTACTGCTGCACCACCGCGGCTGTTATTGGTAAGTAGATAAGAATTGTATTGGCTTTGCTAGATTTGTATTATATTTCTGTATGTATTCTCAATTGTTTGTTTACTAGTAAGTATGAATTGTATCAGCTTAGCTATGTACATATTTTTTCATTTTATCTGTATACACAATTAATACCTCATACATATCTGTCTTTGTATTTTTTGAAGCTTTAGTTCTACAGAAGTCTGCTGAAAATGGGATCTTTCCAAATTGACACCCCTAGCAAGTATGGTAAACAATTTGACAAAATAAAATAAAACAAACAAATATGAATAACTGATTAACTAATTAGTTGCTTGGGGCAGAGTGGGGATTAAAATGTGTTGCCTACAAAATGTTCTAATTCAGGGTCCTAGAAGGAGGGTATGTACCTTACAAAAAATAATCTTATCTCTCTGCCGCTTTTTCTGCACTTGGAATAGAACTTGGAAGACACACCAATAAGGAGAAGGAAAAAGAAGCAGGACAGTGATGGGACCAACATTTCTTGTACCCTCTGGACTCATGAAGGAGAGCTGATGGCTACACTGCTGGAGTAAAGACCGTCACCAGAGCAGCCCAAACAAATAGAGAACAGTGAAATAATGCACCCAACTGAGAAGGACTGGACCTCAAGCAAAACCTAGAGAGGTCAAGCAGGTAATGAAAACTCAAGGGGGATAACCACTAGTCAAAGGCAAAAAAACACCTGCTTATGCACCATCAGTATGACTGGCTGGAAATTCTTCTGTCCTCGACTTGCAGTGACAGTTGGTTTAAACTAATAAAGGTTCAAAGCCACTGTGTGCAGGATGTGCTTTTTTGATAAAAAAATTCTTGACTTTCTGTTGTCAATGCTGTGGATGTCAGGAAATCAAGAGGTCAACATCAGGCTGTTAATCCAGTAGACCATTAGTAGCCTAGCCAAAATGCCCCAAATCATAGATACCTTTTATTTTTGGTGGAAGTTCTCTTGAGAGGGTTCTGAGGGTGTTATTTGTTTTCCAAATATGTAGAAAATTGCATAGGACTGGGTCCTTTAAGACCCTGTAAGCTAGACAAATGTCATGTCTCAAAAGTTTGTTGGAAACAGTAAAGAGAGAGATATGGTGCTTTAAGGCAATGTGGACAGTTTAAGGAAGTCATGCCTAACTTGCTGGCAACATAAATAATGAAAGTTAGAAGTGCCAAAGCAAATGAATCCCTTTAGGTGGAGCACAAAACCTTTAAACAGTTCTGGATGTGTTAAGTTTCAACCAATTATTAGAAAAACAAAAGTGCATGGCATCTGGATACTCACAAGAGAATAGACCATTTATTTATGACTGATTTAGTTTATTAGGAAGATCCAACTGGTTATAAGACCCCTTTTCAGTGAAGACCCAGGGAGAAAAGTTGCACAAGTCAAGTAAAAAAGTGCCACAGTGTGTAAACAGAAAGAGTGGATTAAAATATTACATTCGCCATCACTACCAGTTATGTACACCATGTAGTATCAGTTATGTGCTCTATGTACTGTCAATTATCTGCTCCATGTACCACCTGTTATCTGCTCTATTTACTTCCAGTAATCTACTCCACGTACTACCAGTTAGGTGTTCCATGTACTCTCAGTTATGCGCTCCAAGTACTCCCAGTTATGTACTCAATGTACTCCCAGTTATGTGCTCCATGTACCACTAGTTACCTGCACCACGTACTCCCAGTTATATGCTTCATGTACTACCAGTTACCTCCTTTATGTACTGTCGGTTATGCACTCCATGTACTCACAGTTATGTGCTCCATGTACAACTAGATATCTGCTTCATGTACTCATAATTATCTACTTCATGCACTACCAGTTACCTGCTCTATGTACTGTCAGTTATGTACTCCATGTACTACCAGTTATGTGCTTCATGTACTACCAGTTATCTGTTGCATGTACTACTAGGTATGTGCTCCATGTACCACCTGTTATCTGCTCCAAGCACTACCAGTTATCCACTCCATGTACTCACAGTTATGTGCTCCATATACTCCTAGTTATCTGCTTCATGTACTACCAGTTACCTGCTCTATGTACTGTCAGTTATCTTCTCCAAGTACTGACAGTCATCTGCTCCATGTACTATCAGTTATGTGCTTCATGTACTACTAGTTATATGCTCTGTGTGCCACCAGATACATGCTCTATGTACTGTCAGTCCACTCCATATACTATTAGGTATCTGCTCCATGCACTCCCAGTAATCTACTATATGTACTCTCAGTAATCTGTTCCATGTACTACCAGTTATCTGCTCCATGTAGTCCCAGTTATGTGCTCCATTTGCTACCAGTTATGTGCTCCATGTGCTACCAGTTATGTGCTCCATGTACCACTAGTTATCTGCACCATGTACTCCCGGTTATCTGATTTATGTACCGCCAGTTATCTGATCCATGTACTCCTAGTTATCTGCTCCATGAACAACCAGTTATATACTTCATGTACTCCTAGTTACAGAATAAAAGTGTAGAACAACTTTTTTACAGCTTTGAAAGCCATAAAACACAGTCACACTAAGAGGGGAGAACAGATTAAAGAATGGTTTTAAAATGCTATTAGACTTGTTTTGTCACACTTTTGCTACTTTTATGTGACAATTAATAATGTAAAAGCTTTTTAAAGGTGTGAAAATGTTTTGGATTCTGTTGTGTGATGGCTGCTGCTATGCTCTAGTGTGAGACTACAGCTTAAAAGTGCTTAGAGGTGCTTAACAAATTTTTGCTAGACACCTTTCTTACATTAGAAAGGAGCTTAACAAAACTGATTTATTCCCAGATTTGGACTGTAATCATAGTATTCCGTGCACTATATAACAATAAAATAGCTCAGCATATAATTCAAACAACTTTGACAGAACAAACTGACAAGGTTAAACATATAATAGCATATAAAGGCAATAAAAAGAGCATTAATGCCATCTGAAGTCAAGTTGTTCAGGTTATCCAGAAATTATGTCATATCACATGGTGGGGAAAATGGCACTGGAATACACTTGAATAAAAATTTCAAGAGAAATTATCCACATTTAGCCAGTTACCAGGCACAAATCGTAGTTATAAAACAGGAGCCATGAGCTGACCTGATGATGGCAGTCCAAGGTACCAGTACGCCCATTTGTTGTGTGTTAGGATTCTGGAAGCATGCTGATATATTGACACCTTCCTCAGTGAAAGCAAAAACTCCAAAAATGTTTCTCCAAAAGCACTTTTGGTAAAAATTGAAGTAAATCTTTTTTTGCAGGGGTGCAAAGTCACCTTGCACTCCCCATGAGGGAGAAAGTACAGTTGTGTACACTTACCATAAATGTAGATGTTCGAGTGTATTCACTGTTGCAGTCATCACATTTGGGTTATCCCTGCCAGGGTAGCCCTCAGCCAGCCAGAATACCAGAGGCTTAGTATTTCTGCGTTGGTTGCTGTCACTTCAGGACTGACGTCAGGTTGTCAGTAGTATAAAGTAAGGCAGCCGACGCCAGTACATCATTTTTTCTTGCCTTAACTGTCAGGAGCCCCCAAGTGGGAGCCAGGTTATGGTGGAAGAACCCCACCAGTAGACAGTAAATACCAAAATGTCCCTTGTAAGGAGAGAGAGAGAGAAGAGGGGGATGGAGGGAGGGAAATCAGGACTGCAACAGTGAATACACTCGAACATCTACATTTATGGTAAGTGTGCACAACTGTACCATGTTCTTCATGTTTCACTGTTGCATTCATCACATTTGGGATGATTTCCAAAGCTGAGGAAAAGGTTGGAGGCAGTCAAGGAGACTAGGGGCTGGCTAGGATGCCCTACAAGACTGGAGTGGCAAAGCCTGCCCTGGATTTGGAGAAGATAGGCAGGTGGTAATGTTTGGTATAAGTGTGAACAGATGTCCAGGTGGCAACCTCCAGGATGTCCCTGGTGAGGACTCCTCTGAGGAAAGTTGCAGAGGTGGAGGCTGCTCTGGTGGAGTGATTCCTGACCCCCTTAGGGGGAGGCTTTCCATGTTGCTTGTAACAGAAATGGATGCAGTGTGCTATCCATTTAGAAAGTGTTTGTTTGGAGATGGCTTTGCCCTCTGCCCCTGCAGCAAAGCTAACCAGCAATTGATCAGACTTTCTGAATGATTTAGTCCTGTCTAGATAGAATCTGAGCTGTCTGTGCACATCTAGGGAGTGTGGGAACCTTTCCCCCTTGTTCTGTGGGTTAGTGAAAAGGGTGGGCAAATTAATGGATTGGTGGAGAGCCACACTAGACAGCACTTTGGGCATGAAGGATGGGTTTTTCCTGAGGGAAACCCTGTCAGCATGGAAGATGATGAAGGGCTCCACAGTCATGAGTGCTTGTAGCTCGGAGACCCTTCTAGCTGAAGTGATGGCCAGAAGAAAATCTGTCTTCCAGGAGAGAAATTTTAACTCTGCTGAAAATGCTGGTTTGAAGGGGGGCAGGCAAAGCTTTTCCAACATAAAGTTAAGGTCCCAAGCTGGGGTAGGTGCTCTTCTGGGTGGCCTCAAGTTGCTAACCCCTCTTAGGAATTGTTTGATAAGAGGGTGTGAAAAAAGGGGCTGTTCAGTGGGGAAATAAACACAGATAGCAGAGGCATGAATTTTAATAGAGGAAAAAGAGAGACCACTGTGTAGCAGGTCAGCTAGGTAATCCAGGATGAGAAGGAGGGAAGGCTGTGCCGTATCGGCTCCCTTAGCTTGAATCCAGGTGCAGAACCTTTTCCATTTGTCAGCAAAAGACTTTCTAGTGCTAGGGTGTCTGGCCTCATGTATAACATCTAGAACCTGTTTACTGAGGCTGGCAGATTGCTCAGTGGTTAGGGAATAAGCCAAGCTGCCAAACTGAGGGTCTGCAATTGGGGATGCATGAATTCTCCTTCCCTCTGGTTCAGGAGGGTTGGGGTCTGAGTGAGATGCCATGGTGATAGTGGGGACAGGCTGCACAGCAGTGGGTACCAGTGCTGGCGAGGCCAGTCTGGAGCAATAAGAATTGTCCTTGTTTTTTTCTCCTTTATTTTGAGCAGTACCCTGGTGATGAGAAGTAGTGGAGGAAAGGCAAAGACTGATAGATTGACCCAGGGGAAGGACAGGGCATCCACTTTCCAAGCCATGCAGTGATGCTCCCTGGTACAGAACTTGCTGAGCTGATGGTTGGTGTGGGAGGCAAAGAGGTCGACCTTTGGGGTGCCCCATTTCTGAGTTATTAGGGTGAAGGTTCTTTTGTCTAGCTGCCACTCGTATGGGTCCAGAAGATTTCTGCTTAAGTGATCTGCCAGAGAGTTTAGAGAACCTGGCAGGAATTGTGCTAACAGGTCTAGTTGCATGGCAGAGGCTGTGTGCTAAAGGGTCATGGCCAGCCTGCGTAGAGTGTTGGAGCAAGTCCCTCCCTGCTTGTTGATACACCACATCACAGTGGTGTTGTCTGTTTTGATCAGGAGAGCCCCTGGGGAGAGAAGGGGCCTGAAAGCTGTCAATGCATGCTGGACAGCTAACATCTCTTTTTGGTTGATGTGCAGATGGATTTGCTGTGGGCTTCATTGGCCCTGTATGCACTTGCTGTCCAGGTGTGCACCCCAGGAATAGTGTGATGCATCTGTGGTGAGGGTCTGGGTGGCGGGGGGTGGTGAGAAAGGTAATCCCTTGTTGTGGGAGCATGCTGCTGCCCACCAAAAGAAAATCATTCCTGAGGCAAGGTTTCATGGGTATAAGAGTTTCCAGGTCTTGAAAGTGTTGACACCAAAGGCTTTGTAGGTACCACTGATGTTTTCTCATGTGCAGTCTGGCATATGGAATGAGTAGAATGCAAGATGCCATGAACCCCAGAGCTTGTAGAATTTTCCTTGCAGCTAACTGGGGTCTGGTGGCTAGTTGAGAGAAGTAGGTTGTCAGGTACGTTTGCTTTTCTGGTGTAAGGAATGCCATCTAGGATGCTGTGTCCAGGCTTGCTCCCAGGAATATAATCCTTTGGGTGGGTACTAGTTTGGATTTCTTTTCATTGATAGTGCACCCTAAGGAGGTCAGTAGGGACTTTACAAAGGCCAGGTGCTTGAGTAGCTTTTCCTGACTGTCTGCCTAAATTAGAGAGTCATCTAAATATGGGTAAATTTGGATATTCCTTTGTCTGCAAAAGGCAATGGCCAGAGCCAGACATTTTGTGAAAACTCTGGGAGCAGTAGATAAGTCAAAGGGAAGTGCAGAGAACTGAAAGTGCAGATATCCTGCCCTGAAACTTAGGTATTTCCTGCATGATTCCCTGCTAGGAATGTGGAGGTAGGCCTCTTTTAGGTCTAGGGTGACTAGCCAAGCATCCTTGGAGAGCATGGGTAGCAGTTGCTAGAGGGTAAGCATTTTGAATTTTGGTATCACAAGGAAGGTGTTTAGAATGGATAGATTGAGGATGGGGCACCAGGTGCCCTCTTTTCTGGGTACCAGAAAAAGTATGGAGTAGAAACCTTGGCCTTTCTGTTCTGTGCTCTACTGCCCTCATAGAGAGCAGGGAAAGGACTTGCTTTTGCGCCTCTGTCCACTGGTTTGGAGGTAGTTCTGGGAACCCTTTTGGGTTGGAAGAGTGTGGAAAGAAAATTTGTATCCCTGGGACACTATGTTGAGGACCCAGCGGTCGCTGGTAATGGTGGCTCTGGTGCTTGCATGAAAGGAGTGTTTTCCTCCTAGGGGTAAGTGAAGGTGGGCAGAAGGAAGGGGTGGTAGAGGAGAGTCATTGAGTTCTTACCATGAGGGGGTGGCTTAGAACTCCCTGTTTTTGAAGTGGAGGACTTCCACTGTTTTGATCTCTGCATTCCCTGTGGCTCCTGTCTGGGGGGTCTGCTTCCATGGGGTCTGGGCTGAACTGACCTGGTAGGAGCAGGAAAAGACCAGTGCTTGGAGGGGCAATGCCTACTGAACCTGGGTGTCTGGACCTGTAAGAAATCCTTAACTGTCTGCATAGATTTAGCTTTTTCTTCCATATTTTTTAAGACCTCCTCTGGCCTGTGAATCCACAGAAGCGAGCATCAGGGGCTGCAGAAGTGCCTCACTGAGGACCAGAGAACTGATGACTAGCTTAACGGAAGCGTCGTCGGTAGGCTTGGACCTGTGCGGTCTGTCTGTGTCTTTATCCTTACGTTTCTTCAGAAGATCTGCTATCGGATGGCTTACCAAATTCGAGGACTGTAAGAAAAATATCTAGCTACAATAAGGGCCCGACAATGTATAGTTCTAGCATTAAACAAAGCACAAAAGTGACAGCGGGGGACATCGTGGTCTTGGCCTAAGCAAGTGACGCAGTAAGAATGAAAGTCTCGGTGTGGTATTTGCTTTCCACAGGTGAGACAATTGTTAACTTTTTCTGACATTGGTTAGAGCAAGAAAAAAGGATCCCCAATGGGGTACTTAGCTTTAGAAGATTTCAGCTTCAATTTCAGAAGACGAAACTCAGGTAGCGGCCGACTGGCACTCGTGAACTGCTTCTTCTTTGGGCTCCTCAGCAGGAAAGATGGATGTAATGGCATCTGCTGCCTTACTTTATACTACGAACTACCTGGCGTCAGTCCTGAAGTGACAGAAACTGACACAGAAATACTAAGCCTCTGGTATTCTGGCCGGCCGAGGGGTACCCTGGCAGGGATAACCCAAATATGATGACTGCAACAGTGAAACACGAAGAACATCCATATGTTACCAGATGGGTAGCAAATTTGCTCATTGATAGAACCTACCTAATCAAAATAGGGGAAGCCACCTCAAGCAGTAGACCCGTAATGAGCGGCATACCCCAGGGATTGGTCTTGGGGCTTCTTTTAGTCAGGACAGACTTATCTGAGGTGCAGGCCAAAACCAGTGGGCTATGCCTGACCAAGTTTGCAGATGGGCACAGTCACCAATTCCCCAAGTGTTGTAGATGTCCTCCAACAGAGTCTCACCCAAACAAATGACCTGTGCCAGAAACATGGCCTCAAGCTGAATGCCAAAAAATGTATCACCAACGTCTTAAGTACACAATCAGTAGTGAGGGATTTGGGCAGCCATGTTGAGATCGACCTGACTTTTCACCACCATGTTGTTTCCGTTGTATGGAAAGGTTTCTATATGGCCTAACTCATAAGTAAGGGTATCTCATCCAAGGACAAAGAGGTCATAAGATCCCTGTATTCTTCCCTTATAAGACCAGAGGAGAATCCAGGGCCTCAAACACCTACCCTACACAGACAGGCTAAAAGCCCTGTCCCTCTACTCAGTTTCATACAGACTCCTCAGAGGTGACCTCTGTCTGGCATACAAAGCAATCTTGATGGGACTGCTGCATATCCGCAAGTCAAGCTCCACTTGAGCAACTGTACGTGCCACCTCAACCTGGTCTGTGATATCAATAGGACTTGTTGGAAGAACAGATTTGTGTCTCAGAGACTCCCCCATCTGTGGAATAGATTCCCTCTCCACATCAAGTAGAGTACCTCATTATCCCCTTTTAAGTGCAACCTGGATAACTGGATGAGAAATAGAAAATACACTCTTGGGATTCCACCTGTGTCCTTGCTGGACAGGGACTCTGGGTGCTGACTTGTCTAAACATGGGCTAAACTCTTGGCTAGGCTTATAAGGGCCTCAGGGCCAATAGCTTAGTAAGTAACCTCCTATGATCCTATGATCATTTGAACAAATGCAAAAAGGTACTGAAATTACAGTGCTCAAGGCACAATGAAGATCAAACACAGAGAGGTAAAATGAAGTCATATCAATAACAGGCAAGGTAGCAGCAGACATATTTATAACATGGAGTTACATTTTAAATTCAACTTCACCTGAGATGTGAGTGTACAGTTCCTAAGCTGCAGGGAGCAAGGTGATGCAGTGTCTGCAGATTATCTCAAATGGTTTTTCATCACCAAATGGAAGGGAATATGCTATCTGAGCTTGAGATCCAAATTGTGTAACCAACGAGAAAGAAATGGAAGCACAGCAGTGCAATGGTGTCAAAACCTATCAGTGGGACAAACTCATGCTTCAAGTGCACAGCACAGAGATATTTAAGGAAGTACATTGTGGGCTATCTGGAAGGCACCCCCCCCCCCGCTGTCACCCACTGTGGAAGGCTCTCAGGAAAGAGACCCCCCCCCACCCACTGCTTATGCCTATCAGGAAGTTGATCCCAGCTCTCAGCCAATCCATGGGGCCTTTCAGAACAAGATAACTTATTTCACCTCAGCCATGAGTTTCATTTTATTCCAAATCAGATGTTACTGCCTCAGAGTTAGTTAGCTTCAATTGATAGGGAAGTGACCAGGCATGCCTCTCGAAGGTCAATATTGTTGCTTTTGCCCACATGCGGACATGTACAGCACTGCATTCATACTTTGTTCTATGCCTGCCAATATTAACAATAGTAATAGAGTTTCATGGCACAAAGGGATAATGCCCTGACTGCTTCCTAGATGACCCAACATAGACTAGTGATCCAGGTGCCACAAGAGCTGGTGAGGGATGGTGGGAGTTGGCAGCGGATACTGTCTCAGTCATCCTGGAATAAAGGAAAAGGTCTTACTTGATATAATGTTAGCACCAACTACAGAATGAGCAATTAATGGCTGGCTAGCCAGGTGGCAGCAAGCCGTCAAATTTGTCTGAGGCAGGTCAGATCGGACTCAGGTTTCAGAGGGGAGGAGCAGGGAAGTGGAGGAACAGGTAGGGTAGGTCAGGGCAGGTCAAGATGTCCTGGGATTGGGTTGAAAAGGCAGAGAACAATGAAAACCTGTATTTTCGATTTCATCCTTGGCAGATTCCCCCACTCGACCCAACCCCTCGTAAAAGTACGAGAAGTTGTCAGGCAATTTAGGGTCAGCAAAGGTAGTCAGGAACCCAGCGACTGACAAAGTGATTGCATTAGGGGTTTTCAGGTTTTTGCCTCCTCATCCGGGTGAGATAGATAGGCTAGGCTAAACTGTTGCAGTCATGTAAGTGGAAGGCAGGAAAGGTAAGGGAGGCCAAGGTAAGTGGGGGGGGGGGTCACAGGACTCTTTAGCTGGACCTCCCATAGGCCAGACAGCCCCAAGGGGATTATTGCCAGGGAACATCAGCCCGGCAATGGCTCCTTGGCAATTTGTAAGGCGGCTCAAAGGAACTGAGAATGTCATGAGATGTGGGTATGATTACTGGCAGGGCCGCACATTGCCAGTGCTGTCTGTTGTTCTGTAGCATTTAGGGCATTGCTATAAAATAAACAAACAACTAAATGACCTCCCTGACATTCCTGACTTGCGCACATCTTCATCAATTGGATTTAGTAAAGGACATTGACAATAACTGGCAATAAATACATGGCTGCGGCCATTTAATCCACATGATGTCTCTGTGTTTTATTTAATGTAACAATGATTGTTGCAAGGGGTAACAAGAATGTTAACTATGATGGCACTGATGTAAAGGTTTCTGCGAGCTGCTATTATTATGTTGTTCAATTATAAGTGGTGTGAAAACATTTGCAAACTGCAGCTGATGGGAAGCAAGTGTTTTGAAAATAATTCCAAGTAAGCTGATTATAAGGTGAAGATGATCGACCATACTTTGGTGCATTCTGGAACAATGGTAAGCTTGGCAATGTTAAACAATGTAGTACTATTTTAGTAATGGCAGGTAGAGCTGTACCAATCTCGGACAAACAGCATGCAGTATAAAGGCTAATAATGTGTGCTTGGGTCTGCCTGGTTGCCTTTATTGAAATAGCTTTACTCAGGGAATGTGCATTGGGCTCTGACGTCTGTGACTGTGCATGTCAGTTACCACGGAGGGATTAGGCCACAGAACAGATAATCTTCTGAGGGCAGCCTTAACAATGGCCATCCCTGTGACTGACTGCCACTCATGACTATACAGTAAACAGCTTTATGGTCCACGGGCACATGGAGAATAAAAAGAATCATAGCTACAGTAGATAACATTTCTATTAACTCATCCTTAGACTGAATATCTCTAAGTGTTATCAGGGCATCCTGAACATGTTCTAGTATTGAACTCATTTAGAGGGCTACATGTGTGTCAACAATTCATGTTCTCCACAGCAAGACTTGAGGGAGTATATATTTTATTCCCAGATCTCTCTGTTGTAGTGGTTTATTAGTCTGATGGCAAGGTGACTATAAATGCAGTTTTATATTTGTGTTGCCTGAGGTTTAATGTTACAGTGCTGAATAAAGCTTGTCTGTTAACTGGCTGTTCAAAGTCTGCCAGCTGCTTTTTTGGTAATTTTATTGACATAACACAGAATAATACAGCATAACTGGAAATGATAATGCAGCGGAGTATAAACTGATGAAAAGTAAATGAAGATCAACATTCTAACATTGCTAATGCAGTAGTCAGTTATACATAATGTATGTGTAGAGAAAAGCAAAGAAAAATTCAACCCAGCATCATTAAAATTACATCATGGTCGAAAGCAGTGAAATCACATACAAAACCAAACTACTCACTCATAAATAAGCCTCATAAGCACAGCAAAAGCTATGACTTTCAGTAGTTCACAAACCTGTTAACAGGTGCATGAATTCCCAAGGTCAAACAGTTGTGCATATTTTGCAACTTGCTCCACAATTTTGCATAACTTAGCAAGCATGACACATTGAGTTCAGACTTCATGGGAATCTGTTTAGAATCAAGGGGGGTGGAAACATGAGTTTTAGCTGCTGCCCTCTCTGCAGTAGGATATAAAACCTGCAATACTAGCTTTAGACTGGTTCTTCCATTTAGAAGATGGGTAAGTCCTGGTAGTGGAAGTTAATCAATGCGCCTAGATCTTTGCTGCGTTTTCGGAAACTTCTGACAGGGTGCAATAAGGTGATCTACGTAGTGGCACATGGCAGGAAAGTATGTTCAGGGCATTTTATGGTGCAGAAAACTCATATTCCTAGATCCTGTAAATAAAGAGGCACTTTCAAAATTTACTTGGAGCCTTTCAGGTTGTTTGCACATCATTCACTTTTGACCTGGGATTTGTACTCTATGCTGTCCAGTAACCCTCAACTATAAACAGCAGTTTGCTTCCTAACACCAATGGGGAAGTTTATGTCCCAGGGTTTCTAGGAAATTCTCTACTGGCACAGAACTGGTTAAATATTTTTATGAATGCAAAGCCATTTTTTGGGTGAATCTGCTCTCTGCTTTGTTCTTTACATTAAAGGAGAATCTTATTTATTATCTCGACAGCTGTAAGGCATTTTTGGATACTGTGTATGTATAAATGTGTGTGTGTGTGTGTGTGTGTGTGTGTGTGTGTATGTACATATAAATATATGTATATTAAAACAGATCAAAATGACAACTGATTTACATTTAAAATGTTGACACAAAATAATTAGAAAATAAATACCAATCTTGGAGCTAGCAAACAACAAAACTGTGTTTTTTTTACAAGGTGTCAAGTCCCACTACACTCCCCCACACCTGTGCTAACTATATATACCAACTCTGGGATTGCGCCATACTGGGGTAAAGGTATAGTCCCATCCACAGTATTGCATCACAAAACTTACACCTTTTCTGTTGTCCAAATTGTGTCAACAGGAAAGTTTTGACTAACCCAATTTCAACTAAAATAATGACTTGCATATATATATGTATATATATATATATATATATATATATATATATATATTAGTATCCCGTGCCCCTTCTTGACCATCGAGCCTTGCTCCTTCTCACCCAACTGTTCTACTTGTTCTTGGAAACAAGAACCCTATAGCTTATTCACCCCCCCCCCCCCATGCTGAGGGATGAGTGAATTCTCATCTGCTATCCATTCCTACTGTGTATTGCTACTATATCCCAAGTGGGATATATACAGCGGGCAAATGTGGGGGGTCATGTCTCTCAGTTCTGGTAGAGGTTCTCCCTCACTGGGGCTGACCGCTTTGGAAGAGAAGTGCCTCTGAAGATCTCCAGGCTCCATAGTGGGTATCATATGGATTTGTACTTTGGTTAGGTGTTTCCCATGCCTCCCCTAGAGAGGGATTAGCAGGTTGTTGTTCATCATTCCTCTCATGTCCATCTTATCAAGTACCTGAGTCACTAGTCAGTCTGGGGTTGGCTGGGTCACAGTCAGGGCGTCATCCCTCTACACCTAAGGAGCTGAGTTAGGATACGTACTCATGTTTCCACACTCATGTACTAGAGCAATATTTTTTGGAAAGAAGGATTCTTTGTATCAGAAAAGCTTTGATAATACTACAGATGTAAATGTTATGTGTGCACAGCATGACGTGACTGAATGGGAAGGTCTCCATCCTAATAATAAACGTGACTCAGGAATGGAGAAGAACATCAATATGTGGTTAGCATCTCCAAAATCTGAATGAAGAACGGGACAATGGAGAAGAACATTGATAAGTGGTCGGTTCATAGGTTGGTACTAGACTATCAGCCCTAGGGCCTATACAAGCCTAGCCATAACAATTCCCTGGCTATGTCTTCCCACACTATTTACTTCCCTGGACCCCTGTCTAGCAGGGCGACTGACATGATCCCCAGGGTGAATTTCCTTTCTCCCATCCAATCGTCAAGGTTCCTTTTGAAGAGGACCAAAAAGGCACTCTGCTTGACATGTATGGGCAATCTATTCCAGAGTCTGGGGAGTCACTGGGTCAGGAACCTATCCCTCCAGCATGTTTTGTTTATTGTGATGACAAGGTTTAGATCCCTGGAGCGTGTGGCTCTGAGGGATTGGGATTTCTTTAAGTGTAGCATGTCCAACAGTTCTGGGTTTGACATGGCCTTGTATGTTAAGCAAAGATCGCCTCTGAGTAGACGATATGCGACATCTCCAAAATCTGACTGAAGAAGGGGACAATGTAGAAGAACATTGATAAGTGGTTGGGATTACCAAAATCTGACTGAAGAAGGGGACAGAATGATGTTATTGTGCCTTGCTCACGTACATGTCAATGTATGCAAGCTACTGTAGCAAGTCCTTTCCCTTTCTAATCCTTCCAAGAGACTAGCTTCCATTGACAGATAACTTTGGAATACTTCATAATGAGATTTTGGTCTCCCAAGTTCTGGGTAGGCCTGTTTTTTTTTCAGTTCTGGCAAAGCCTTGTGTGTAAAACAAAATGAAAAGATATACTATTTCTTAATCTAATGAGTGAAGTATGCTTCATAACCAATGAATGGCCATGCACAAAGTGATGTTTTGTAGACCTGTCTCCAACATGGTTCAGGAAGTCCCACCATCTCTGCTCTTATTGACAGACTGCTGTACAGTAAGGTTTGCACATAGACATGTACATCAGAAATGCCAATCACCAAATCTTTTGGAAGCTGCACATTTTTTGCCACTTTTTTTTCGATATCTCTTTCTCTTTCCATCCCAAATGAATTGAGGTACTAGTTTACAATTTTTTGTCAACCAGTGACATGAAGGGAAAGTTCAAATGTGTTGGCCTCTGCAGTAAAGTTTTGAGTAGAGAAACATTTCAGAATATTCACCCAGCCTATGGGTGAACAGCCAAGTGCTTGTAAGTATTGTTGTTGGCCAGGACATAATCCACAAATGGCTTACACTTTGGTATCTGGATTGTTTTTGTGGTTGTGCAGATTCATATCCCAAGGACTTTGGATGGGAGGTACTTCATCCAAGAGCAGCTTATGGTCTCTGTCTGAGATACCACATGAAGAGTTCACTGGAGAAAGTTCCATTTTTGGTACATATAATTGGAGACTTTAGTATTTATAAAATGCATTCAGTATCTCCATCAAATTACGGGTGTCATATCCTGAGTCTATAATAAGCATACATGGCCATCAGCAGGCATCACAGCCCATAACTCCACAGCTAGGAAAAAACTTGGGGAATAGTGGAACCATTTGTCCAATGAGAAAGTGTCTCAACAGCCAGCAAAATTAAGTGGACAGAGGGCATCTGTGGCAAGACCTTTTCCTTAGAGGAAAGGGGTAAGAACACAGTGTCCTTGGTTAGAACTGATACACAGGAGATACTCTACAAAGCTTGGGTTGCAGTAATGATGGAAGTAGGAAGCTTTATGTTTTCATAACTTCCCATAAAATCCAGGACCATATCCAGCACTAGGTGACCCAGGTAGCTGCTTAGGGCTCTGTGCTGGCTAGGGTACCCAGCCACAACATTAATTAAAAAAAAAAAAAAAGTTTTTCCTTTCACGGATTTGCTTGGATTTACTTTCCTTTCCTGCATTACTAGACATTTCAATATTAACTTAAAGAAAAGCTTTCTTTTCTACTTGACATCAGCATTAGAATACTGCACTACAACTTTAAGATTTCATGCCTAGAGGATATGCTTTCAGCAACTGAGAAGTCAGGCGGCATGCTTGCATGCACAGAAGACTGGGACTGGAGCAAGATTTTATTTTGCAGCAGAATGAACTAACGGGCCAACACACACGAGATGGAATTTCCATGCAACAGCAGAAGTGTGGCAGTTTTACAGAAGCAAGTATACACAATGCAGTATGCTTCAGAGAAAAAGCTGAGATACAGTGCGGGTAAAGCATGAAAGTAGGAGTAGAATGGCAAGTGCAGTGAGCAAGGTGTGCAGGTGCAGAACAGGTAATAATACTCTAGATAGATAGATCAGGTGTGTGTAAGTAGCCAGGTATGTGTGTACACTGCAGTGCACTAGACAGATCAGGTGTGTGTGTGTGTTTGTGCAAAACACCCCACTTAGAGAAGGCAGTTTAGTGACTTGCTCAGACTCAAGCCATGTCTCTTGGCTATAGACAGCAAGAGGATTATTCCTCTGCACCAATTTCCAGACTTTCCTTTGATAAATTATTGAGGATTATTGAATTCATTAGACTTTCACATTTTTTTGTTGTTTTTAGTATTTATATTGTCTGCAATTGCTTGCTTTATTCATTGTACCAAGGAATGAATTCATTCATTAGTAGATCTGAATTGTGTAATATAGTCTAACCATGTTTATATTTTTGCAGTACCATCTTGACGGAAACGGCAAAAAGGATTGATGTATGTCAGGTCATATAGTCTGTATTATTTGAAGTGATGATCAGGACAGTCTGATCTTCAGCATCCATTATGCAGTGATTCTTATGATATTACTGTGATGCAGTCTCTCTACAAGATTGGATTATGAAGGAGTTCTGCATTTAGTTAAAAACTGTTACTCTGGTAGTTTGTGAAGAGAATTAAAGTTCCAACTTGCTAATGAGCTGCTTCCTGTGGTAATGTGTAGCATTTGAATCTTTCCACCTTCACTTACACACTGTGTGACATTTAACAAGTCACTTAACCAGCTAGTGCTGTAGACTAATAAGGAGCTAGGAGGCTTTTTAATGGTCTCCTGGACTGCATGCCTAGTAACTATGAATCTGTTGTCATTTGTCAGCCATCCCCTGCTGCATAACTGATCTAGTTCAGAAAATGGTATGGCAATATCATCAGCACAGCACTTCTTCAATGCAACAGAAGTCATTTATTCAAGGGTAGCAAGCATCGCATCTTTAGGTGAAGCACTGAAATACAAAGTTGATTGCCAGCAGAAATGTCTGCATTAGTAATAGTTCTCCTTAATGTAGAATTACTCAGATGATGTTTACTTTTGCAAAGATTGTACTTATTGACCTATTATATGTTATTGGGTAGTTATTTCTTATGCTCTCATAAATATTCTTATTTAAACTATGCTACATCTGACTGGATCTTATGGTATGATGCAAGTGATCTTTACAGAGTATAATGTAGTTCTTCCAAAGTGCACACAATTTATTTCTTCATAAGATTAAGGGGGGGGGGGGGTACACTGTCAACAAAGTGGCTTTAACTGGTGGTTGGGGTGGGGTTCTCTTTCTGTAGATAAAAAGTATACTATGCACCTCTGGCCATTTTAAACTGTCTTTATTCACATAGAGAGACACTTCATTAGTGGGTTAATTATCATGACTCTGAATCAAACACTGCAATGTCAAACCTGACTGCTCTAGTGTTCTCCATAGTAGCATTGCTGTAGCATAGGCACCCTCCAGAATTCATGTGGTGCCACGTGCGCGAGCGAGTGCACGCGCACACACACACACACACACACACAGACGCAGACACACACACACAAGTAGCTACAAACAAGCCCCTACTAACTTGCTCATATTCTTGGAAACACTTACATCCCTTTCCCTGTATGTATGCTGCCATACATGGATTACCTGACTTTACCTCCCCCATGTCTATACAGCCTCATGCATGGCCCTATGGACACACACACACACACACACACACACACACACACACACACACACACACACACACACACACACACACACACACACCTGCACTATACCTACATCTAGTATTAGTAAGAGCCATGATCATTTCTACAGAGGTGAATGGCTCAATGCCATCAAAAGATGGTGTTCATGTTTTTCTTCTACTCTACTGAGTTAATCCAGTGAGAGTCTCACTTCTGGGGAGAACACATTTTAGTTGTCATGAGTTTCTCTCCCAGTCTGTCTCATTTGCATGCGGCTTTATGAGCGGGACTGCTGTCAATGCTATGGCTAACTGGGAAAGAGTAGAAGAAAAGGGTTTCTGAACTTTTCTGGCTTTCTGCAACACAGACATCTTTCAATTAAGGACTCCTATATCATGACAAGGCTTTATGAATCCAAAGGATTGTCTTTAGCTTAATAAAAATACATATTACTGAATTTATCCTAAGGAAATTAGGCCAAAACACATGGGAGAAAGTACGCATGAATATAAATGCAGTTGAGTTATTCATAAATTGACAGAAATTCCAAGGCTGCGGTGGTGTAGCAGTTAGCGTTGTCACCTCACAGCAAGTGGTTCTCCCATTCGATTCTCGACTGGAGCACCTTCTATGTGGAGTCTGCATGCCCCCCCCCATGGTCGAGTGACGTTCAAGACATGCAGGTAGGTGCGTGTGTGAATGGGCGTGCCTTCTTTGAAGGTTGGGCGTTGGGCTGGCAACTCGGCACCGTAAAAATCCACTGCCAATCATTAGCGGATGGGAGTTCTGCTGTGGCAACCCCTAACCGGAAAAAGACGAAAGACATAGAAATTCTATGGCAAGGTATTCACACTGTGCCAGTACTCTCATTAAAACCATATTTCCTTTCTGCAGAAAGCCCATTTCAGTTAATCCTTGAGAAAAGTTATGGATACCTATCCAGTCAACTAAATCATATTTATAGGAAGACAGTAAATCACACTTGTTTTGAAGTGATGAGAAGTGAAGATGGTACAGAGTAACCTATTGCATTTTTATGGGTATGTACCACGTGATAGCACACAATCAGGTTTAAGGGTGTGTACCATGTGATGTCACACAGTCAGGTTTAAGGATGTGTACCATGTGATGTCACACAATCAGGTTTAAGGGTGTGTACCATGTGATGTCACACAATCAGGTTTAAGGGTGTGTTCCATGTGATGTCACACAATCAGGTTTAAGGGTGTGTACTATGTGGTGTCACATAATCAGGTTTAAGGGTGTGTACCATGTGATGTCACACAATCAGGTTTAAGGGTGTGTTCCATGTGATGTCACACAATCAGGTTTAAGGGTGTGTACTATGTGATGACACACAATCAGGAGCACAAATCTGGTATTATCATCATCATGCAGAGGGACTCTTGACTACTCAATAACACAGGATATATAATGATTAATTTCAACAGCAGAAGCCTACTTGTTAAAATACTGCTCTAAGAATTCTTTCCATAACCAGGTCTTCAGCTATGCCAGCTAAAATGTATAAAGTTCTAAAAGTGCAAATTTAAAATGTATGAGCTAAGACTTACATAAAGTTTGCCACAGTTAGAATGGGTCCAGTATTAATTAAGCACAGAAAATTAGCTTTCATTAAGAAAGGAAAAAAAAATATTTCTAGAAAACAAACCACTGATTTGATCTTTCTTTGGTGGGTCACCATACCTCTCAAACTCTTAGAGCATAAAATCTGAACAAAGCCATCAATAATGGGGGAATAAAGACCCAGAAACAGGGACACTTTTTAAATATTCCTCTTTGAAACTTAGGAAAGTGATAGAACAGCATTTTTATTAGCATTAATTTTCTGAAGGGTATGAAGTCTGAAACTCAAATGTATATCATTACTTTCTGGCTTCAACCCTCAATGATTTACTAATGGTTTACCAGAAAACTAAAATTTTATGAGAAACGGACCCAAAATATGAGGCAAAACTCTAGACATTCTGCAAAAATCTGTACAGTTGAGAGGTATGTGGGTCACTCATATCCTTCTCCCAGATTTGAAGTAGATATTCAGCCATTCTACTCTGTTCATAATGTTCAGCAGATGTATCAGGACAGAAAAGCACAGGAACCAACAGAACTGTTTGCCGAGTGTAGTCACAAATCATCAGATGAAGTATGTATGCGTATGTCTGTACCTGTGTGTGTGTGTGTGTGTGTGTGTGTGTGTGTGTGTGTGTGTGTGTGGGGGGCTATACGTGTGTGGTATATGGTCTGTGTGTGCTCATGCATGTATGTGCAGATGTAGCCATTGCACAAGAATATAGGAAGCCACAGGATATGGGCTACAGCAAAGAAGAGTTAATTAACTTATATCATTCTGCAGAATTTATTAAAAAGAAACCGCATTCCATCAGTAAATCATTTCTTCCCTTGGCTTTCGCTAATAAATGCGTCTCGGCTCTAAGCCCTCAACCTTTATTGATGCTGTTATGAAAAAAGCCCTGAAGCTATGATTTCATTCTAGGTTTAGGTAGCAGTAAAATATATCACCAGTTTTATTCAGTACCTAATCACTGCAAATTAACAGAAGACCTTTGCTAACCTGCAGCCATTAGTGATGTATTATACGGGTTTTATTTATACAAGGCCGATGAGTGCTGTCACTCCTGGTTTAATATCGAAGAACAAAATCCATCTTGGGATTAGTTCTCCTGAGATTAAAAACAACTGGAATATGATTTCCTGGAAACTGTTTATTTGGAAAAAGCAGATGTCTTCAGCAGAAACATAGTATAGAAGCATCCTGGATTCTTAGCTGACCTCATGGCTCTATTTGTGGCAATTACCTATTATGAACAGAAAGATCAGTGGAAGGTGGGCTCCCAGAGGCCCTGTATGGATAGAAACACACACACACACACACACACACACACACACACACACACACACACACACACACACACACACACACACACACACACACACACACACACACACACTACCACCTTATAACTTTGGCTTTATTATTATTTTAATTATTTATACCACATTCAAAGGTGTTCAGGTGTTATCTTCAATCTCAGAACTAAAAAAACGCAATACATTTGTGTTTCTTGTTCTGTCTTCTGCTGTAAAACATGATTCTAAAGCTGTGAGGCATTATGGCTATACAGCCACTTCATACTCATGTATTAATCACACTATTAATGGGAGAAGGACTGTTACCTAGAGAAACATTTAACCAAGAGCAGTAGCTGAACAAAGAATAAAGGAGTCCCCCAATATGCAAAGATCTCATATAATGTTACTCTGGGCTCTGCTTTACCTGAGCTACATGAAAATAAATACTGAGGTTATGTAACTGAATGGGTTTCAACCTGTACACATTAATAACAGCACAGTGTTACAGCTAAACGTCTACATCTCTGATGTAGACACTGAAATAAAGTCAGAGGACACAAGGTTAACCATAGGAAATGGGATTCAGACAGAAAGGAATATGGACACATTTAAAGATACAAAAGAGTTGTAAGAAAGGACTGAAACTGATACATTCAGAGCACTCATACCATCTTGTGTTACTAAAACAACACAGGTTTATTAGGATACACCTACTCATACAAGGGTATGCCTAGTTACCTGACAGAGGTACATAAATCATACTATAGCTTCAATGGACTACAACAGTCAGGTAGTAAGACAGACAAAACAAACAAGCAAAGATTAAACATATATATATATATATATATATATATATATATATATATATATATATATATATATATATATAAAGACTGCCTTGTACTTGTCAGCATTCTAAGATGCAGTCAGTGCTGCTGTTAGCTTACCTCATTTACATCACGTGACCTAAGATACAAACTGCTCTACAACTGTTTGCAGAATGAAGCTTTTATGGTGTATCTGTATATAGAAAAGCACAAGAATCAGTTACAAATATTCACTGATTGCAGTCTACATTATCAGTTGAACTGCACACATTTTTTATTGTGTAGTGGATGTGGTGTATGTATGTGTGTGTGTGTGTGTGTGTGTGTGTGTGTGTGTGTGTGTGTGTGTGTGTGTGTGTGTGTGTGTGTGTGTGTGTGTTACATATATCCACTGAGTGTAGTCCAAGTCATCAGATGAACTGTGTAATCTTTTATTGTATAGTGGTTTTGTGTGTGTGTTTGTGTGTCTGTGCTTGTGCATGCACATGTCCCTCCAAGCTACATGCTCTAGGGACCTAAACCTTGTCACCACAATAAACAGAACATGCAGGAAGGATAGGTTCCTGTCCCAGAGACTTCCCATACTCTGGAACAAACTACCTATCTATATCAAACAAAGCTCCTCATTAGCACTCTTCAAGAAAAATCTTGATGACTGGATGGGAAATAGGAAATTCACCCTGGGGATCACTTCTGTGGCTCTGCTCGACAGGGGCACAGGAAAATAATTTTCTTGGGTGGCAAAAGCCAGGGTACCTTTTTGGCTGGGCTTGTATAGGCCCTAGGGCCGATATCCTAGTACCTACCTGTGAACCTATGTGTGTGCATGTGTATATGAGTTCATAGATACCTGGTAGGCTATTGATCTGTGAGGATCTTAAGAAGCCTAGCCTTACATTCCCACTGTTGATTTTAGCCTTTATATTTTATGCATAAATTACACAGAGATGGGCAAACAAGGATTAATTGCAAAGTTTACATGTAACTATATTTTAGTTAAGTTCGATTTTCGGCTGCAGCACCTTCTGTGTGGAGTCTACATGTCCTCCCCGTGGTCAAGTAGCGTTCAAAAGACATGCGTGAATGGGTGTGCCTTCATTGAAGGTTGGGCATCGAGCTGGCACCTCGGCACTGTAAAAATCTACTGCCAATCATTAGCGGACCGGAGTTCCGCTGTGGCGACCCCTAGCTGGGAAAAGCCAAAAGAAAAACAACAACTAACACACACTCTGTGTTTTGCATAACATTTAAAGTGGTTAAATGCAAATCTATCTACAAATTATGACTTCTGAGGTTTTAGTCCAGAAAGTCCAGTGATACAGAGCTTTAGTATTGTCTTAAATGAAAACTTTCAGATTTAGACACAGACACACTGTGGCGACCCCTAACCGGGAAAAAGCCGAAAGACACAACTAAAAAGATGGCTACATATTAGTTTTGTCAGTTAAATTAAGGAAAAAGTCCTCATAAATAAATATAAATAAATAGTTCTAACATGCAAACCGATTGTTTATACATTTAATGACATGGAAGAAACAGTAAGGCTGCACAGGTTTAGAGTGAACTTAAAGCTATAACAAATTTAACTTATTATTACTGTTTTCATTTTTACTTCCTCCAGCCCTGAAGATAATGGTCTTGGTGCAGTGAATAACTACCAATAAATGTTGTGCTGTTCTGAGTCCCAGATGTACTAACCCAGATGATGTTTTTTGCACAGATAGGTACTGGCTCATTTAAGACAAATAACAAGTTAGACTAATGCATGTTAGTCACCCTGGAAGCGATATCACTAGGAAACAGGCTTTCACAAACACACGGGGAGGCTAGCTCTCAGGAGAACACTACAGAAAGCATTAGATATGTGACATAATCTATAATGCAGCTGACAACAGTGATCAAGTAAAGGCAGCCATCAGCTAGATGAAAACAAGATGACCAGTGATGATTACAGCTGGCAGAAAAAGACAACATAACTGACAGCACCTTGCCATTATATCATTTTTTATAATTCTGTACAGCGGCTAAGCAGAATGAAATGAATGCAGTGTCTGTGTGGCAACTATTTTTGCTTTACTAAGGACATTTAAAATAATGAACTGACCTTGATTCCCTTAAGGAATAACTATAGAACTACAACTGATTAACCCCCACCTCAACTGAAAAAGTCAGATCTGTAGACTCATACCTCCAACTAAAAACTAATTGTGGTTTCTAATAAAATACCTACTGAAAGAGAAGTGGTTGTTTAGTAAAATGTCATACTTAACAAAAATCTTTTTGTCCAGTGGTCTGTATTCCTTCACATAAATACCTTCCTCCCTTTCAATCCAGTGCTAAAATTCAACAATTGGATGGCATAACAGAGAGTGGGGTATGAACAGTTACCAAATACATTTAATCACAGCTAAAGCCATAAGAAATGAGACTGCAGGGGGCTGACTGGTTTCAGATCAGTATAATAGTTAAGGTGTTTAGCTCACAGGCACAAGGTACAGCACTTAATTCTTACCTTTGAAAGAAGAAATTGGCTGGGCTTAAAAGGGTCCACGGGGCAGCTAGCCTAGAACTTACCTATAAGCTTACAGGCTTAGGCAATGACTGTTTTGCAGCTTCAGCATGTAATAATTTTCCATGGGTTTCTCGAGTGCTGTGAAGGTGCGTGGTGCTCACAGACAGGGCTCTTTTATGCGAGTGATGTTTTATTCCATGCATTTGTGGAGTGCTGTGAAGGTGTTTAGTACTCACACACAGGGCTCTTTTATGTGAGTGATGTTTTATTCCATGTATTTGTGGAGTGCTGTGAAGGTGTATGGTACTCACAGACAGGGCTCTTTTATGCGAGTGATGTTTTATTCCATGTATTTGTGGAGTGCTGTGAAGGTGTGTAGTACTCACAGATAGGGCTCTTTTATGTGAGTGATGTTTTATTCCATGTATTTGTGGAGTGCTGTGAAGGTGTGTAGTACTCACACACAGGGCTCTTTTATGCGAGTGATGTTTTATTCCATGTATTTGTGGAGTGCTTTGAAGGTGTATGGTACTCACAGACAGGGCTCTTTTATGTGAGTGATGTTTTATTCCATGTATTTGTGGAGTGCTGTGAAGGTGTGTAGTACTCACAGACAGGGCTCTTTTCTGCGAGTGATGTTTTATTCCATGTATTTGTGGAGTGCTGTGAAGGTGTGTAGTACTCACACACAGGGCTCTTTTATGCGAGTGATGTTTTATTCCATGTATTTGTGGAGTGCTGTGAAGGTGTGTAGTACTCACACACAGGGCTCTTTTATGCGAGTGATGTTTTATTCCATGTATTTGTGGAGTGCTGTGAAGGTGTTTAGTACTCACACACAGGGCTCTTTTATGTGAGTGATGTTTTATTCCATGTATTTGTGGAGTGCTGTGAAGGTGTATGGTACTCACAGACAGGGCTCTTTTATGCGAGTGATGTTTTATTCCATGTATTTGTGGAGTGCTGTGAAGGTGTGTAGTACTTACAGACAGGGCTCTTTTATGCGAGTGATGTTTTATTCCATGTATTTGTGGAGTGCTGTGAAGGTGTGTAGTACTCACACACAGGGCTCTTTTATGTGAGTGATGTTTTATTCCATGTATTTGTGGAGTGCTGTGAAGGTGTATGGTACTCACAGACAGGGCTCTTTTATGCGAGTGATGTTTTATTCCATGTATTTGTGGAGTGCTGTGAAGGTGTGTAGTACTCACAGACAGGGCTCTTTTATGCGAGTGATGTTTTATTCCATGTATTTGTGGAGTGCTGTGAAGGTGTATGGTACTCACAGACAGGGCTCTTTTATGCGAGTGATGTTTTATTCCATGTATTTATGGAGTGCTGTGAAGGTGTGTAGTACTCACAGACAGGGCTCTTTTATGCGAGTGATGTTTTATTCCATGTATTTGTGGAGTGCTGTGAAGGTGTGTAGTACTCACACACAGGGCTCTTTTATGCGAGTGATGTTTTATTCCATGCATTTGTGGAGTGCTGTGAAGGTGTGTAGTACTCACAAACAGGGCTCTTTTCTGCGAGTGATGTTTTATTCCATGTATTTGTGGAGTGCTGTGAAGGTGTATGGTACTCACAGACAGGGCTCTTTTATGCGAGTGATGTTTTATTCCATGTATTTGTGGAGTGCTGTGAAGGTGTGTAGTACTCACAGACAGGGCTCTTTTCTGCGAGTGATATTTTATTCCATGTATTTGTGGAGTGCTGTGAAGGTGTGTAGTACTCACAGACAGGGCTCTTTTATGTGAGTGATGTTTTATTCCATGTATTTGTGGAGTGCTGTGAAGGTGTGTAGTACTCACAGACAGGGCTCTTTTATGCGAGTGATGTTTTATTCCATGTATTTGTGGAGTGCTGTGAAGGTGTGTAGTACTCACAGACAGGGCTCTTTTATGCGAGTGATGTTTTATTCCATGTATTTGTGGAGTGCTGTGAAGGTGTGTAGTACTCACAGACAGGGCTCTTTTATGCGAGTGATGTTTTATTCCATGTATTTGTGGAGTGCTGTGAAGGTGTGTGGTACTCACAGACAGGGCTCTTTTATGCGAGTGATGTTTTATTCCATGTATTTGTGGAGTGCTGTGAAGGTGTGTAGTACTCACAGACAGGGCTCTTTTATGCGAGTGATGTTTTATTCCATGTATTTGTGGAGTGCTGTGAAGGTGTGTAGTACTCACAGACAGGGCTCTTTTATGCAAGTGATGTTTTATTCCATGCATTTGTGGAGTGCTGTGAAGGTGTGTAGTACTCACAGACAGGGCTCTTTTATGCGAGTGATGTTTTATTCCATGTATTTGTGGAGTGCTGTGAAGGTGTGTAGTACTCACAGACAGGGCTCTTTTATGCGAGTGATGTTTTATTCCATGTATTTGTGGAGTGCTGTGAAGGTGTGTAGTACTCACAGACAGGGCTCTTTTATGCGAGTGATGTTTTATTCCATGTATTTGTGGAGTGCTGTGAAGGTGCATGGTGCTCACAGACAGGGCTCTTTTATGCGAGTGATGTTTTATTCCATGTATTTGTGGAGTGCTGTGAAGGTGTGTAGTACTCACAGACAGGGCTCTTTTATGCGAGTGATGTTTTATTCCATGTATTTGTGGAGTGCTGTGAAGGTGCGTGGTGCTCACAGACAGGGCTCTTTTATATGAGCGATACTTCCATTATGGTTAAACATCTGAGTCTCTTACAGGTAGATTGTGACAAGATAAGTAGAACTTCATTATTTGTAAACATCAGACAGTTTCTACACTGCCTGTGTATGCCAAGACTGACAACTGAAGGAGGACAACCTGGTTGGCCTTCTACTTATTCCAAGAGTTTTGAAAATAAGTGATACAAGATTTAGTAATACAGTGTTTGATTTGTTAACTTGTTGTAAGCCATTATGAATACAGAATACTGAATACTTCTTTTCGTTTAATGAATTCTTATGAATACAGAATATTAAATATTAGTCATTGGTGATATTAAATATTTGTGATTAAACAAATGTATAACCTTTAACTATTGGAAGTGCTCTATGGTGGAAACAGCTTACAGTAAATGAACTTGGTTCTGAATTGAGAGGATGCACCTTTGTGTAGCGTGCTAATGGGTATGGCTCTTTCAAGGCTTGCAATGAGCAAAACTACTATTGATGTGCCTCTGTCATTCGAGTGCAGATTTGTACGGTGCTGGACAAATTGTTTGGGGAAGTCAGATGGTGAGAGATTTATTTTTAGACAATAAATGTTGTTTTATCAAATGACAGGCTAAAGATCCACTGAAAAAGATATAATAATTTCTAGCGCCTCGGCCATAGGACTTTCAAGGAGTAACTAAAGACATTAAAACACACCCTTTTATACATAAAAAAGACAGAATTACCCAATTAACCAATAAAACAAACAATTACACAATTAAAAGAGCTATTTCCAGTTAATCTCACAATTTAAACCCCAGGCATCAAAGTATTATTTTTTAAAACAAACAGGGATTCCTTTCGCAGAAGCTGTTCTTTTATAACAGAATTACTACCAATAGGTAAGCTAATCTGTTTGAGTAGAGTACCTTTCAATAACCTAAAATCACTATTATGTTTATCTTTGAAATGCATTGACACAGACTTCTCTATACACTTATTTTAATGTCCCTAATATGTTCTGATAATCTAACTTTAAACATCCTTTTGGTTTCTCCAATGTAAAATAAATTGCAAGGACACTGCAGTGCATATATAACATCACTTAGTATTACAGGAACAGCATCCTGTTGCTGAAAATTTTATATTATTTATCATCCTAAAGGAGCTAACTATTTGACTACAAACTGCACAACTATTACATGGAAAAGTCCTAAAATTTACCAACAACCTATCAAAATGCAAATTAGGGGAAACAAAGTAACTATGGGCCAGCATATCTTTCAGATTACGACCCAATTTATATGAAACACAATGATGTTTCCGAAGCATCTTTGCTAAGTCTTGAGTTTTAAACAACAAATTCCAATAATACTTCATTCCACTACTCATCTTCTCACTTAAAGTATTATAAACAGTTACAAAATACATTTCTTCCTTTGGAGCATTACAAGCCAAAATATCATTCTCTTCAAAAGATTATTGTTTATCACCCAACTTTAAAACTCTACCAACAGCTTCATTAATCACTTCATAACTATATCCTCTATTATAAAACATATTAGCAGTTTTACACATCTCATTATAAAATCACTCTCATTACTACAAATACGAGATAACCTCAACAATTCCCCATAAGGTAACGAATAAAGCAAATGTGAAGGGTGGCATCCATTTCCATATAAAAATTACCCCCTTCTGCAAATTTCTATGAACAGAAGTAGAAACGGTACCATTAACGAATCTGTTAGGTACCAAGTCTAAAAATACTACTTCATTCCCACACTGAAAACCGTCAAAATGTAAATTGACATTATTAAGTTGTAAGTCAGACATAAACTGTGTCACATCTTGATGACCAACTCTACAAACAAATATTAAATCATCTATGTAGTGGTAATAATGTATCACATACTTCTTCATACATTCATGTATGTACAAAAAATATCATTTTCAAATGCAGCCATCAATAAATTAGCTTGCATTGGAGCAAATGGCGCTCCCATAGTTGTCCCCTACTGCATAATGAATCAAGGGACTTTCCCCCAACAAATGATATAATGACCATAAACGGTCTGCATGTCTTATACTTGTGTATAGGCTTCTAACATCTAAAGTTACCCAATATATGTTTTCATCCCATTTTATTCTAGAAATCTTACCAAAGAAGTCAAAACTATCCTTAATACAAGAGAGAATTCTAATAACATAAGAGTAAAGGAATTGATGTATTAGAAGCCCAATATTATGCAAAAAATATTTGCAAGCAGAGATAATGGGTCGACCAGGGGGATTTTCCTTATTTTTATGGATTTTAGGTAAACAATAAAATGTAGCTAACTCCCAACCTTGAATTAAAAATTTCTTATCTACATCATCCTGGCATTAATATCCCAACCTAACACCTTTCTTTAATAAATACTGATATCATTGCAGGGCTTCATTATATTTAATAATATTACTTCTTTCATATCTCATTATCAGTTAGATGTTGCAAACGCATATTAACTTATTGTGTATAATACATAATCACTATTTTGTTCCCTTTATCAGAGGATTTAATAATTAAATATTTCCTATTAGCAAGTTCTTTTAATGCCTTCCATTATTTTTTGTTAAATTAAACTCACATTATATTTATTACCTAGATATTCCTCATATAAACTTTCTGCCAAGTGATTATCCAATAAGCAATATGCATTATTTATTAAATCAGTGCTATCACTATCTTTCATTTTTGAAAGACAAGAAACAAAACTATCTTCCAAACCTCTAATATCTGAAAAATTCAATTGTGCAGCAATATCATTTTTTTTTAAAATACCACTTTAAATGTAACTTACATACAAAACAGAATATTTCCTGTTTAAATACATACAAACGTGGTAACACAGTTGGTATGAACTTCAGTCCTAAGTTTAAAACAGCATACTGCTCTGATTTTAATTCACAACCTGATAAATTCACCACCAGTTGGTTAGTATTCCAGTTTGTCTCAACAGTTAATTCAAATAAGTCATTGCCTCCTACCTTTTTTGTAGAAATGCTGTCCATTTCTAATCTTATCATTTCTACCTCTCTCACACTTTGTTTGTTCACTACGGTCTCCGTTATTGCTCTGAAAACACTGTCAATGTGACGCAGGATCCTGGGCAGCCAGAAGTGGGGGATATCTGTTGTCATCACTCTCAAGACCCAAAGTATAACTGGTTCCTTCTGAAGAGGCAAAGGAAACAGACTGAGTCTTTTTAAAACCTTTCTGACGTATTGTTGCTGTTCCCAGTTTCTAATTGGGCCTTCAGTCAAATACATTTATATAATAGTTTTTTATTTTGCAATGTAATGGATGTTGTTTTACTCATTCGAAACTGTAGTGGTTGCTCAACCAATAAAGTTGTGAACCACTCACTAGAATTGCTTTGGTGAGTGCACAAGAGAAGTCTGTCTAGTGAGGACACATTTGGATTTGTGCCTGCGTATTGCTTGTTTGGTAATGTTATGCACTGTGACAAACTGGTTTCTTGTGGATGGTATTAGTTTTATTTTCCATTCTTGCCGCACCTCTTTCCTTAGTTAAATGAGGACTTTCAGCATTCTGTTTTCTTGTGTTTGAGGATTTGTGTGACTATGGGGAAATAACTACTCTGTTTTGTTGTGCTTCAGAAGTCATGTGATTACCGGACTGTAAGAAGAATTTGGGTGAAGAATTCTGACTACAGTACTGCAACTGCTGATGGATAGAATAGGTGGCCAACATAAGGTGCAGAGGTGGGAAATGAGTGTGCCTATGGTGTTAGTAGACTTAGCTCCAAAGAAAACCAGGTAGGGCAGTGGACACTAAAAGTAGGTAGGTGGGTGATTATGGTGGAATTGCTAACTGGGTGTGTGTTGATGATAAAATTTATAAGGCAGTATCAATATGTGATGGTGTTTGACTGCCTATTCTTTTACATTTTTAGGAGCTGAATGTCTACAAGCAATTTTGTGACATCTTTAGCTCAGGTTCCTAGGAAATTTAGGTTAAAGTCACCAAGTATGACTAAATACTTATTGGCTGGGATGGTATAGAGTATAGTTTGAATGATATATTTGAATTTTTGATAGATGAAAGAAGTGGAATGCAAGGTAAAGCCACAAAGTGGTTCTTGGAGGAGTTGGAATGAAGTTTTGCAAGAAGCCAATTAGGATCAAAATCACAGGTGGTGTTTGGTTGGTCTTTAAAGTTTGATATAAATATATTTTCTATCTATATATTATAAAACAGGAGAGTGCCCCCCCTCCCATCTAAATCAGCAATCAAATGCATACTTGCATCCAGAGAAGAATCTGTTGATATTTAGGAGGTTAGTTTTTAGCTGGGATTCTGTGATGACAATAATATCTGCAGAGTGGATATGAGTGAATGTCTTGATTTCATCTGGTTTGTTTCTCTTACTTTTGGCATTTATTACAGTACAGGACAGGTAATTAAGGTAGTGGTTGTATTTAGTGGTGTGAGGTGAGCATGTATTCTGAGGGCTGGAGTTTGATTCTAAGTCTGACATTATGAGCAGCAGAGAATTTGTAGGAGTGAATTTGTACTGACGTTTTGGCAAGTACAGATGGATACAGCTAGATGTAGTAATTAAGGAGAAGACTTGAGATAGTAAGAGTTTCTTTATATTTAGAAGTCATTAGAAGTCTGTAATCTTTTTGGAAGCATGGACTATGTTTCAATATATATTGGTTTGTATGAGTGTGATACTTGGTTAGATGATTACTATTATTAGGAATTGAAAGTTTATGGGTATGTTCCTGGCAGCAACTTATTTGCAAGTCCTGTGTGCTGATGTAGATTTGGGGAAGTGGTTTTGTTTGAATATAATGCATAGGTTGAACATGAGAGCAAATAGAGGCTGTTTGTATTTTGGATATTATGTAATGTATATTTTGGTTTGTGTAATGGAATGCAGTGTTACTTTAAGATGTGTTTGGCATGCATGTATATGTGGGACAAGGAGGAATATTTAAATTTGAAAGATTGGAGTTGGCTGGAGAACTGGGGAGCAAAGAGGGTCACACTCCCCGCCATGCAGCTGCCAGTCAGTCTGTGAGTGCATAAATCATCAGCTAATTCAAGACAGTACTTTCCTCTGAAACAAAGGGATCCTTAAAAGAACATGAATGTAGAGTCATACTGACACAAAATGTTACATTCCAGCATGTCATATACAGTCACTGACAGCAGATTAGCTTCCATTCTATACACCCATCAAGTGACAGCAGATGTTACCTGTCACCCTCTAATCTGTGCACCCATCCACTGATACTAGATATCCACCATCAGATTCCATGCCACACACCCATCCATTGGCACCAGATATTCCCATCAGCCTCCCCTTTACATAACCATTCATTGATACCAGATATCTGATATCACCCTCCAAAGTGGATAAACCCCACCCACTACACCACGCCTCCATCACTGTCCATTAACACATACACATTCACTGACACAAAATCTCATCACCCACTACCATCCCCTCTGCACAGTTATCTACTGAAACTAGATGTCAAACATCAGTCAATATGCACACCTCTTCATCTGCACTTACACCTAAAAATACTAGATGTCACTCAGACATACGTGCATCTATCCACTGACGCAAGATTTCACCTTTCACCCTCCCATTTGAGCACACATTTACTTACACCAGATATTACTCATAAATGACCCAGCTGTACACCTATACACTGATATCTCTACCACCCTACCTTGTACAGACCCATCTCATCACTGTCACATCAGCAAATCCATCTACTGACACCAGACTGGGTTCCTGCTATTAGAATGGACATGAACTAGTGAAAGGAACAATTCTTAGTACACAATTTCAGAAGTCAGAATTATGAGTAAGTCAGAATGCTGAAATGTTTGGAAATACTGCAAGCTTTGGTATTCCAAATGTGTGTGTAAGTGTGTGTATGTATGTGTTAGCAGAAGGGGTAGGGTTAGGGTTAGGCTTAGGGTTGATGGTACGGTGAGGGGACAGGCTTAAGGATAGGGCTAGTTAAATGCATGCATGTACATCTTGTTTACTATGGGGGCTAGTGTTAGGGAAAAGGAAAGAGTTAGTACCATAACTCCATGCCTAACAATAACTGTACTCCAACACTAGCCCTTACCTTAACACTATGCAGATGGTTTAGTTTCAATATTGTTTACTGTCAGGATGTTTGGGTTCAGGTTTCTGTAGTACTCTGTGCTTATTTTGCAATCTTTAGGGATCGAGGTAAGTACTTTCAATCTAGTGTTAGGCACTCCTAGATATCACCTTCAGCCTACCAACTTCAGACCTATCCACTGACTCCTTGTTTCACCTATGAGCCTCCCATTTCTACACCCTTCCACTGCCACCAGATGTCCCCTACTGGCCTCCAACCCATGTACCTATAATCTGACACCAGATGTTCACGGCTAGCCTCCTATGTACATATTCACGTACTGACACACGACTTCCCCAGTGGCGTCTTACCATCATACTCTCTTGCTGACACCAGATGTCTCCAACTGGTCTTCTACTTACATACTCACATGCTGACACCAGACAACCCCAATGTCCTCATACCCACATATCCTCATGTTGACACCAGATGTCTCCATCTGGCTCCTATACATGTATCCACATATTGAAATCAAATGTTCACCATTGTCTTCTTTCATGCACACCCTTGCTCATGCACCCACACATACCTCTCAACTGTACAGATTTTTGCAGAATGTCCAGATTTTTTCCTCATGGTTTTAGTCTATTTCTCATAAAATTGTGTTTTTCTATCAAATCGTTGGTAATTCTTTGAGGGTTGCAGTCAGAAAATCACAGACATTTGAGTTTTAGACTTCATACTCTTCAGAAAATTCATGCTAATGCAAAACTTATTTCATTAATTTTCTAAGTTTGTGAGAGCAACATTTATAAAGTGTCCATATTTGTAGGCCTTTGTTCCCCCCATTATTTATAACTTTGCCCAGATTTTTGCTCTAAGTTTTTGAAAGATATGCACACATCCTTGATGTTCACAACTGGCCTCTTATCTGCACTTCCTCACACTGACTGCAGATGTCCAGTTTTATTCTTAAATACAATACACTTCATTCTTACAAGTACTGCATGTCTCATGTTTGTAAGTGGCATTCAGCAACAAAATATTAACTCTGCTATGTTCAGCTTTGCTCCAGGACAGGATAATTATTTTAGGATTTTAATAATTTTTCTTATCTGAGTGCCTTGTATACCAAAAATCTACCACTAAGAACAGGATGACATTCTCCTGCATCAAAGGACCAGATTAAACAGGAATGTGAAGCAATTCTCATCCTATATAATTAAAACTGCACTGGTCATCTGTAGGCTGACGTAAACAAAACAGTGCTTTATACTTTCGTGCCATGGATTTGAGCTCAGCAGTTTGCATTATCATCTACAATTATTGCTATGTAGCTGTCGTGTGATTCTGCTGTATAGGTTTTGCTTATTTGTTTGTTTGGTTGATTGCTTATTAGTTTGTTTGCATTTGCTAACCGGGAATTTACAACAGGGATGACCCAGTGGACCTTCAGGGAGAAAAGCTCCAGGCAATCACAAATAAACCAGTTTAAAAACAGATGCAATTTGTTTTGTAAAGATGTAGCATACATTAAACAATTACAGGACCAGTAAGAACAGTGCAGGGCAGCAAACTGGAAGGGATATGTACAGGTGAATGAGAAAACAGTTGTGTCCAGTCAGATGGGTGGGAGAAGGGATATGCATAGATAGGTGGGATGAGGGTTATCTACAGATGGGTGACAAGAGAAATGTGCAGAGTTCTAAAAACCAGTGGTGGAAGGGAGCAGGAAGTGAGAAGGGATGTGTACAGGTAAGTAGGAGGAGGGGTGTTTACAGGCAGGTAGGAATAAAGGTCTGTACATGGTTGATGGAAAGAAAGGTGTGAACAGGAGTGAAAACCAGCAGTATCAGAAAACAGGGTGGGAAGATGACTGTATAGTATACTGCTGGGTTGTTGGAGGGATATGTAGTGGTGAGTGGGAAAAGGTGCATACAGTACTGAAAACCATCACTGCCAGAGTGGGAAGGGGGATGGCTGTATACACCTGGATGGAAGGAGGAATGTGTCTGTGTGGGAAGGTGGGCAAAGGTATATACAGTACTGAAAACTGTCAGCATCAGAGTGGAGAGGGTGCATGGCTGTATACACCTGGATAGAAGGAGGAATTTGTCCATGTGGGAAGGTGGGCAAAGGTATATGCAGTACTGAAAACCATCAGCACCAGAGTGGGGTGGGAGATGGCTGTATACACCTGGATGGAAAGAATATGGAAGGAATATGTCCATTTAGGAAGGTGGGCAAAGGCATGCACAGTACTGAAAACCATCAGCACCATAGTGGGGAGGGGGGTGACTGTATATACTTGGAGGGAAGGAGGAATATGTCCATATGGGAAGGTGGGCAAAGGTATGTACAGTACTGAAAACTGTCAGCACCAGAGTGGAGAGGGTGCATGGCTGTAAAAACCTGGATAGAAGGAGGAATGTGTCCATGTGGGAAACTGGACAAAGGTATGTACAGTACTGAAAACTGTCAGTATCAGAGTGGAGAGGGCACATGGCTGTATACACCTGGATAGAAGGAGGAATGTGTCCATGTGGGAAACTGGGCAAAGGTATGTACAGTACTGAAAACTATCAGCATCAGAGTGGAGAGGGCGCATGGCTGTATACACCTGGATGGAAGGAATATGTCTATTTAGGAAGGTGGGCAAAGGTATGTATAGTACTGAAAACCATCAGCACCATAGTGGGGAGGGGGGATGACTGTATATACTTGGAGGGAAGGAGGAATACATCCATGTGGGAAGGTGGGCAATGGTATGTACAGTACTGAAAACTGTCAACATCAGAGTGGAGAGGCCACATGGCTGTATACACCTGGATGGAAGGAATATATGTCTATTTAGGAAGGTGGGCAAAGGTATGTACAGTACTGAAAACCATCAGCACCATAGTGGGGAGGGGGGATGACTGTATATACTTGGAGGGAAGGAGGAATATGTCCATGTGGGAAGGTGGGCAATGGTATGCATAACACTGAAAAGCAACAGTGCCAGAGAACAGAGTAGGGGTGTACAATTTGGTGGAAGAGGCATGAGTACAGGAACTGAGAGAAGAGGAGTGTATACCAATGAGAACTACCAGTGCAGACAGCAGTGCAGGTGAGGGGATGAGTAAAGCTGAACAGAAGGACAGGTAGGTATAGAGATAAAACCTCTCAGTGCTAGAGAATTGGAGCTAGGAAAAGTGTGGACAAGACTAAAAAATCATAAAAATCAAACCATTATTCTTTCTGGTACTTGCATGACCAGCATGTCCATCACTTTATGTTGGAAGTGATGGTATCTCTTTCTCTCCCTCTATTTTGTGACAGATCTACCTTGGTCATTTGTTTGAGCCAGCACCCACAGTCTCTCTACTGTCCCCTTTGCTCCATCTATTTCCTGCCATTGTGAAAATCTCCACTGACCTATAATGTATGACCCTTCCTTGCAGTCTGTTTCATTTCTGCACCTTCCTGTTCATGATGTAGTGGTTTCTCTTCCCACAACAATGTTGGAACCCACTAACTGGAAGCTCTGCCCTTTTCTACACTCTGGTCAGATCCCTCCTTAAGTCCTAGTAACAGTTGTATGGATGCAAATCATGTTCCTCATTTCCCTTGTCATTTCTGTGACAAACAGTCTCAGCCTGTCCAGTCTCTTCAAATATAGTAATCCAGCCATGCTTTAAACCATCCTGAGTGCCATTTCCAGCATTTTTACTTCCATGCTTTAAGTATCCTGCATTCCTTTCACAGTACATAACTCCTGCTATATTTTAGCTATACTGGCTAACTTTCTTGGTACGTTGTTTCTGCCATACTTTGGTCAACTTGGGTGCCATTCTCAGTACATTATTTCTGCCATGCTTTAACCATCCCGGTAAAATTTCTTGGTACATTATTCCTGCTATGTTTTAACAATCCTGGGTGCCTTTTTAATACATTATTCTGTTTTTCGGTCTGTTGATTCAAGTTGATACTCTCCCCAAAGTCCATATACTTTGCATGCATCTCAGAACAGAAAGCCCAATGCATACTCGACACAGACATGGCTGTACGACAAAAGGTCTACAAACATATATGTATTTTTTGGCAAGGTCATAGTTCTAGCTGTTGTCTTCATCTTACCTAGGATATAACACACACACACATACACACACATACACACACACACACACACACATACACACACAGTTTATTTGGAACGGATTTGCACATAATACTTAATTTCAGTATTACATGACTATTTTGTTGACTTTAACCAATGTGCATTACACTAGAGAACAGTATTCATAAATGATATTAGTAATAAATAAGAAAAAAAAAAGACACACTATCAAATGGAGAGGAAATTGTGATTTTTCATCATGAGTTTAGCTAAAAGGCACTGTATTTCTTGTGGGTAATCTTTTCTTCCCACGTTCCTCTTTTTTCTTTTTTTTTTTTTTGCTAATTTTTTGACTCACCAATAGAAATATAAAATAGAGCAAGATAGAAGGCCCAGGGGGCAGCTGAGAGCCTGAAATCCTGTTAGACTGTGCAAAAGGCCTCTTAAAATGCCATAAACTAACAGAGCTTGACAGAATAAGCTTATACACTGAAAAGTACAAGGATTTAGCTGTGGGAGATCAGAGTTCTTTGCTCTCCCTAATGGCTGATCTGCACAGGCTACTGATGTCTGGCATGTGTTAAACATGCCCTTTACAAACTGCTTAAATGGGATAAGCATTTTTTTGTTAAGAAGGTCTACTTGCAGTTTTTGTCTCTTCAGTGTTTTTTGCTAGCCCATTGCTCTACATGTAAGAAAAAAGGCTGGGTCAGCAGCAATAATCAGCAAATGGATTGGGGGGAATCACTGAGCTATGGGTCTATCCAATATAAGTTTAGTAAAGAAAGTAACTGCTGTAGTACTGTCTGTCACAGGCACACCAGTCTGATACATTAATTTTATTTATCTGTGAATGATTATACAGTTTTTTTTCTTACTCTCTGTAATTTTCTTGCATCCTTACTGTGGCTGAAAAGGTCTAGCTTTACCAGTTCACACCCTAGTTTACTGATCAAACAGAAGAAACGTTTCCATTCTTTTTCCATGACTAGCCCCTCCCCAAGAGTAGATGACTAGATTGCCTTTAGGGCAGTGTGTAACATATGCATCAGACCATACTGTGCTCTGCATGGGACTACATGACTTATATCAAACGACACAGGAATGTTCCACTGGAGATGGTCTTAGGGAATGACGTGATATAGTGGGTAAGGCAGTAAGAAAAATAAGAAAGAACATACATTCAGCTAAAGTAACAAAGTGCCCTATGCCTGTTGATGTAAAAGTACAGCATTCACATGCTTCCAACAATTTTCACCATCAAGCACCATCCCTTCACTGCACACCATCAGTCCCAACCTATTACACTGGTCTACAAATTACTACTGCAGTGATTTACTGGCACCATCCCTTCACTACACACCATCAGTGCTGTAGCATTTATTGTACCAGGGTTTCCTGGGCACCATTCCCTCCCTGCACAATACTGGTGCTTTAAACTTTATTGCTACAGTATGTCATGGGCCCCATTTCTTCCTGTGCGTCACAAGTGCTCTAGTATTCACTGTTCTGTAGTTTCACTGGCATACGCACTATTCCTTATATGCACATTGAAAGAGGTCTAACATTTGCTGCTCAGGTCTATCAGGGGCACTATTCCTTGCCTGTACATCACTTTTTGCCTAACATTTTCTGCTCTAGAGTGTCCTAGACATCTTTCCTTTTCTGGAAAGCACCACTGCTCTAACATTTCCTCCTCCTGTCTATCATGGGTACCATTCCTCACCACTGCCCTAATATTTATTACTCCTGTCTATTATGGGTATCATTCCTTCCCTGTACAACACCATTAAACTTTTACTTCTATCATGGGCACTGTTCCTTTCCTGTACAATATTATTTCTCTAATGATTAATTCTCCTGTCTGTTATGGGCTCCATTCCTTCCCTGCATAGCACCACTACCCCTGGTCTAACATTAACTGCTTATGGGTGTTGTGGTTACCACTCACTCCCCGCAAATTTATTTATTTATTTCATTTATTTATTTAAGTTTGATGACCGGGGAAGTCCACTGGGCCAAGAAGAGCCCGTTTTCAGTGGAGGCTCCACAATAATTGCAAGTTATATTTCACATGTTACAAAAGTACATAGTTTATGCAGCTAATTAAACATTTACAGATAAGCTCCATGATATTTGCAATTGGCTTGTCACAATGTTACAAAAATGAAAAGACAAAATTCAATACAGAAATCTCAACATTTACATAAAGTGAATATTTTTGTTATAAACTCAATTGTAGGTTCAACATTTCAAAATATATAGCTACTAGCCATTAGTAGGTTAGGAAAATATTATGCATAGAGAGGGTAATAGTATATTTGAGATTGGAGAGTATAGTATAATAGATATTAGAGAGAAAATTAGTTTTTGGTAGGGGAGGGATTGTTTTGGGTGGGCTGAAGTAATAGTAGAGGTAGTTGGATGTGGGTGTCAAATTTTAGTTCTTCATCAATAATGATGTCAAGAAGTTTGGTGATGGGAACAATTTCAAGGAGGGTGTTGTTTTGGCTATGTATGGTGAATGTGGATGAGTCAGTGCAAGGTGGAATGAGGGGGGAGAGGGGTTTAAGTTGGAGCATGGCAAGGACATTCCCATTTGGAAGAAAGATTAGAGAGTAGCTGAGATTTGAAATTTGTATGGTTAGGTAGGTTGCGTAGGTGTGTGGGGAGAGAGTTCCACTGTTTAGCTAAGGAGTGAGACAGCAGTAGATGGCCTGAAGGTCATGCAGGTTTGTGGACCCGAAGGAGATTTTGGTTTCTGGATGTGAGTGAGCAGTTGGGAATGTAAGGTTTTAAGGCAGTAGCGAGAGCTGGGCAGTTGGCAGGTTTAAAGATGAGCTTGTGGGCAATGGTGAGTTGTAGGTAACTGAGGTAGTTGGGCAGTTCAAGCCAGTTGAGGAGGGAGTGGGAGTGGTAGGATGAGTTTTTTGAATTGGTTGCAAATTTGGAGATCTTGTGGTAGCAGGATTCAAGTTTGGACCGAAGGCCAAGATGGAGATTGCTGAAAAGAGGGGCACCATACATAAAGGATGGGAGTAGGAAGGTGGATGCAAGAGTTTGATGGGTAGAGAGGCTTAGGAAGCGGTTGTGCCTGTAGAGGAGACCTAACTTTTGGTGGGTTTTCTTGACTGTGGCACAGATGTGGGTGTCAAATTTTAGTTCTTCATCAATAATGATGTCAAGAAGTTTGGTGTTGAGAACAATTTCAAGGAGGGTGTTGTTTTGGCTCTGTATGGTGAATGTGGATTTGTCAATGGAGTTTTTGTTAGGGGGAAAAACATTAGCTTGGTTTTATTTGCATTTAGTGCCAGATGGTTAGACTTCATCCAGGTTTCTGTTTTGGAGAAGGCTAGTTGAGTTTTTGCTAGGAGCTCAGAGGGGGAGAATGCTGAGCAGATGATTGCTGAGTCATCTGCATATTGGATGATAGATGAGTCTGGGATGGACTGGTGAAAGCTGTTAATGAATAGGTTGAAAAGAAGCGGGCCAAGAACAGGACCTTGTGGGACACCTCTGGGTGTGGGAAGGAAGGGGGAGGTTGAAGTTTTCCTTTGGACAGCTTGTTGGCGGTTGGACAAGTAGCCGGAAAAGCAGGCAATGGTGGTGGGAGAGAGAGAGGTGTAGGGTGGAGAGTTGGGATATAAGTAGGGTGTATGAGATGGTGTCAAAGACCTTTGACAGATCTAGGAATAGTGTGGATATGAACTCGCCTGAGTCGCGTTCGAGGTTTATGGTTTCAAGAAAGGAAAGAAGGGCAGTCATAGTGCTGTGACCTGGGCAGAAGCCGTGTTGGGTAGGGGAGAGGAGATTGTTTAGTGTTAGGTGTGCCATGACATGTGATTGTATTGTTTTCTCTACTATTTTAGAATTAATAATTAATAATTATTTCTCCTAATGTTCAGTAATGTTCTAACATTTACATCTTGGGGGTGTCCACCCTTCACATCAAAACTGCTCTAACATTTACTGTTCCTGCCTATCATGGGCTCTGTTCCTTTCCTGTACAATATTACTGCTCTAATAATTATTTCTCCTGTCTATTATGGGCACCATTCCTTCCATACAGAGCACCACTAGCCCTGGTTTAACATTTGGTTACCACTCTCTCCCTGCATATCAGTAATGTTCTAACATTTACTTCTTGGGGTGTCTGCAATTTACATCAAAACTGTTCTAACATTTACTGCTTCTATATGACATAGGCAGCATTACTTCAGAGTACTTCTCCACAGTGCTAACATTTACTGCACCACTGCATCATGGACACCATTGCTTCACAACACATTCCCACGTCAATAACACTTGTTGTTATTCTGTATTATGGGTGCATTCCTTCCCTGGACATCACCAGCATTCTAAAATTTACTGTTGCAGAGTTTTCAGGACACCATTCCTTTATTGCAAATGACACCTGCGTTAGAATTTACTGTGCATATGTTTCCTGGGCACCATTTCTCCCTACATATCATTGATTGTCTAGCATTTTCTGGTACTCTGAATTCTGAGCACAGTTTCTACCCTGTGCATCATTAGTGGTCAAATATATACTGGTATGTTGTGTCCTGGCAGTCATTCTTCTGGTTTGGTATAACTTGGTTCCTTTCCTGTAAATCTCTGATCTAACATTTACTATTCTTGTGTGCCTTACAAACACCATTATTTTCCTGCACATCATCACTGCTTTTATCTTTACTGTTTCTAGCTGCCCTAACACCCATCACATTGTACAGTACCACTTTTCTAACAATTAGTATTATGAACAGTATGGGCACACACTCCTTCTGGAACATCAAAAGTACTCCAAGATTTACTGCTCCTGTGTGTCATGGATGCTTTTTCGTTCCTTGCACATAACCAGTTCTCTAAGATTTACATCTCTGGTGTGTCATGGACACAAATCCCTCCATAAGCTTCACCAATTCTCTGAAATATACTTCTATGGTGTTTCATGGGTATCACTCTTTCGCTGTAAATCACCACTGCTGTAACATTTACTGCTACACTCTCAGGATGTCATTCTTTTTTTACACACCTCTTCTCTAACATTTTTTTGCTTCTGCATTTCGTGACCACCATTACCATTTACTGTTAATGTGCTTTCTGGGCACCATTATGTCCATGTGTATAAACACTGCTCTTACACTTTCTGTGCCAGTATATCAAGGCCATCACTCCCTCCTTACCTGCACATCACCACTGCTCTAACACTTGCTTCACCAGTATATGGTCATCACTCCCTCACCACACATCACCACTGCTCTAACATTTACTTCACCAGAATGTTATGGCCATCACTCCCTTCCTGCACATCACCACTACTGTAGCACTTACTTCACTAGAATGTTATGGCCATCACTCCCTTCCTGCACATCACCACTACTGTAGCACTTACTTCACCAGAATGTTATGGCCATCACTCCCTTCCTGCACATCACCACTACTGTAGCACTTACTTCACCAGAATGTTATGGCCATCACTCCCTTCCTGCACATCACCACTACTGTAGCACTTACTTCACCAGAATGTTATGGTCATCACTCCCTTCCTGCACATCACCACTACTGTAGCACTTACTTCACCAGAATGTTATGGTCATCACTCCCTTCCTGCACATCACCACTACTGTAGCACTTACTTCACCAGTATGTTATGGCCATCACTCCCTTCCTGCACATCACCACTACTGTAGCACTTACTTCACCAGTATGTTATGGCCATCACTCCCTTCCTGCACATCACCACTACTGTAGCACTTACTTCACCAGTATGTTATGGCCATCACTCCCTTCCTGCACATTACCACTACTGTAGCACTTACTTCACCAGAATGTTATGGTCATCACTCCCTTCCTGCACATCACCACTACTGTAGCACTTACTTCACCAGTATGTTATGGTCATCACTCCCTTCCTGCACATCACCACTACTGTAGCACTTACTTCACCAGTATGTTATGGTCATCACTCCCTTCCTGCACATCACCACTACTGTAGCACTTACTTCACCAGTATGTTATGGTCATCACTCCCTTCCTGCACATCACCACTACTGTAGCACTTACTTCACCAGAATGTTATGGTCATCACTCCCTTCCTGCACATCACCACTACTGTAGCACTTACTTCACCAGTATGTTATGGTCATCACTCCCTTCCTGCACATCACCACTACTGTAGCACTTACTTCACCAGTATGTTATGGTCATCACTCCCTTCCTGCACATCACCACTACTGTAGCACTTACTTCACCAGTATGTTATGGTCATCACTCCCTTCCTGCACATCACCACTACTGTAGCACTTACTTCACCAGAATGTTATGGTCATCACTCCCTTCCTGCACATCATCACTACTGTAGCACTTACTTCACCAGTATGTTATGGCCATCACTCCCTTCCTGCACATCACCACTACTGTAGCACTTACTTCACCAGTATATTATGGCCATCACTCCCTTCCTGCACATCACCACTACTGTAGCACTTACTTCACCAGTATGTTATGGCCATCACTCCCTTCCTGCACATCACCACTACTATAGCACTTACTTCACCAGTATGTTATGGCCATCACTCCCTTCCTGCACATCACCACTGCTCTAACATTTATTGCCCCTGTGCCTGGGATGATATTTTGTTTCTGCATGTCACTCATATAACACCACTTGCTGCTCTTGTGTGTCACAGGCACCATTCCTTCCCTGCATATTACCACTGCTCTAACATTTATTGCCCCTGTGCCTGGGATGACATTTTGTCTCTGCATGTCACTCGTATAACACCATTTACTGCTCCTGTGTGTCACAGGCACCATTCTTTCCCTGCATATTAGCTGCTGTCTGATATTTACTGCTGGGGTGCATCGCGGGTGTCATTCTTTCTCTGTCCACCAACAGTGGTCTAACATTTAGTCCTCCAGTGTACCAAAGGCACCATTCCTACCCTGCATATCATTACTGGTTTAATGTAACTAGTCGTCATGCCACATCCTCATGTTACAGTAATAGCATTCCCTTAAAACTCATAACAACCAAAGTAATACAACTGGATAAAACTGGATCACGTTTCAGTGACAGTACTCTCTGACCATGGAGCCATATTGGTTGAATGGTGCCCATTAGGACATTAACCATCTTTTTCCTCAGGAGTCTCTCCATGAAATTCTCTGCCACTATTGGGAGCCTAGACTAAAAACCTGAGGGTTAATTACTTGTGTGTCCAATTATCTTCATTCCTGTATTACGACCGTGTGACTGGTTCTGACTACTGAACCCCTCTCCTGGTAGCAGTCATACACTAAACTGGCCTCTTGCTCACAAAAAGACAATGCACACCTTCCTCCTCCATCAGGAATGCTCACATGTGCTAACATGGACAACAGAAGCACTCTCAGCCTTTCTCTTTTTATAATTTGAAAACATGAACTATTCAGAAAGGTTTCAAGATATGCTATTGTATTCCATTTCTTTGAGATAACTTGCAGGTGGCTTCTGCCTAGGCTATATGATAATGTCTAGTCTGATCTGGCTTTATTTAAAAGGCTATACCTGCAATGCACCACTGGAAAAGGCAGCACCATATCAGGGAAACTAAGACTAAAAAAAAACACACACACACACACACACACACACACACACACACACACACACACACACACACACACACACACACACACACACACACACACACATATATATATATATGGGTTTCTTGTCAGAAGATCGAACATCATATAATACCATATGACTGAATTGCCAGAATGTTGAAGCTTATGTATGGAGATTGTGGTACAGTGGGGATCAGGGAATTTACTCTATTTTCCACTGTACTGTGATGTCAGATTTGGTATTTGTAATGTGCAGGGTGTGTGGAGGTACAGGGAAGCTTGTCAACCCCCCAAAAATGTAGATTTTTGTTCTTTAGTGTTATTCGATGCTCTGGCAATTCGATCATATGGTCTTGACCGTATGACATTCAATATTATGGTAATTTGATGTTAAAGATCCATATATTAAAATGCGACAGACACAGTATACAGTATATAACACTTTTCCAAGATTATAGCTTCTTTCAATCAGAATTCATTCATTCATTTTTCTTTATACACACACACACACACACACACACACACATATATCTATATATATATATATATATATATATATATATATATATATATATATAAACGGGTGTATGTGAGTAAATATATATATATATATATATATATATATATATATACACACATACATGTATGTACACATGCAGATATATATATATATATATATATATATATATATATATATATATATATAT